>NC_087349.1:103543118-103846148 GCF_030014295.1 Loxodonta africana
AAGCCTTTTAGAGAAAACTACCTAAGAAGTCCACCACCTGTCTGTCAGTTTGTCATATTATGGTGTCTTAAGTGTTGCTATGATGTTACGCCACTGATATTTCAAATACCAACAGGATCACCCATGGTAGACAGGTTTCAGTGGAGCTTCCAGACTAAGACAGACTAGGAAGAAATTCTGGAGATCTACTTCTGAAAATTAGATAATGAAAACCTTATGGGGAACAACAAGAGCTTGTCCAACTAGCTCGCTTTGGACACATCATAAAAAAAAAAAACATCATAGGAGGGGTCAATTGCTGGAGGAGGACATCATTTTTGGTGAGGAAGAGGCCCAGCAAGTATTTGGGAGACCCTTGGTGAGATGGATTAGCACAATAGCCACAACAATGGACTTGGACATTCTGGTGATTGTGGGGATGACACAGAACTGGGCAGCATTTCATTCTATTGTACATAAGGTTACCGTGAGTTGACTCACAGCAGCTATCCACCTAAGAAGTAAGATTCAAGCATATTTGCCTGCAGTGCGGAGTAGGGTTCATGAGATGCATGGATAATGAATGGTCAGAGTGGTCCAGGTGAGAGGAAATGGTAGTTTAGAGTAGGAAGTTGGCAGAGGAAATAGAGAGAAAGTACATAGATCATCATATCAGGAGGTAAAATGAATGAAACCTGTTAAAAAATTACAGAAGAAAACTTCAAATGAAAGAAATCAATAACATAGAAGATACTGAATCATGGAACAAGAACGGGGTTTATTTTTTAAGGAAAGAAAGAAATAAAAGATTTAGGAAACATGAAGGAGCTCTCAAGACTTTAAAAAAATTTTTTGAAGGAGGTGTAGAAGATATAATTGACAAGTTAGAACAAAAAAGACGTAGAAAGCAAGAGAGAAAAGACAAAACAAGGTAGAAACCATAGCTACATCATCAGAAATAACAGGTGTTCCAGAAAGAAAGAATACAGAAAGAGAAGTGTCTTAGTTATCTAGTGCTGCTATAACAGAAATACCACAAGTGGGTGGCTTTAACAAACAGAAATTTATTTTCTCATAGTTCAGGAGGCTAGAAGTTCAAATTCAGGGTGCTGGCTCTAGGGGAAGTCTTTCTCTGCCAGCTCTGGAGGAAGAACTTCGTCTCTTCTGAGCTTCTGCTCCAGGGAGGTCTTCATGTGGCTTGGCATCTCTCTTCCCCTGTCTCTGCTTACTAACTTGCCTGTTCAATCTCTTCCCATATCTCAGAAGAGACTGACTCAAAACACACCCCACACTAAGTCTGCCTCACTAACACAAGATTCGACGGCACTGGGTTTTTGGGTTAACTCAACAAAGACAACCCACAACCACAGGTATAGAGGTCAGGATCTGCAACACACAATTTTGGGGAACACAACTTAATCCATAACAAGAAAGGAGGAAAATTGTCAAAGAAAAACGTAAGAAAATTTCCTGGGAACTAAATATGAATTTCTAAATTAAAAGGATCAGAAAGTGCCCAACAAAATGAAGAACACTAGAACCACACCAAGACCTTCTGAAAAAGCTCAGGACACTGAGGTAAAGGTCTTAAAGCATCCACAGAGGAGGGAGGAGAAAAACAACAGCAACAAACAGGCCACACACAAAGAATCCAGGATCAAAATATGCCAGGCTCCTCAAAAGTCACAGTGGAAACTAGAAGGCATTGAACCTATGCCTCTAAATGTGAAGGAATGGGCATTGCTTTGTAATATGACTCTACATTTTAAACTCAAAACAGAAATTGCTTTGAGAAAATATTTTCTTTAAATAAATAAATTGAAACAATTATATCTTTATTCAAATTAGGAACATGGATGCCACAGTTATCCTCAGCAAGAGCTGTTTTGCAGTGTTGGGGCGAAAGTCAGCTTAGAACGAGTAGAGGAGAGAGTGGAGGTGAGAAAATGTAGTTCTAGTCAAACCAGACCACAAACCAAATCCACTGCCATCAGCTTGATTCTGACTCATAGCAACCATATAGGACAGAGTAGAACTTCCCAACAGGGTTTCCAAGGAGCAGCTGGTAGATTCGAACTGCTGACCTTTTGGTTAACAGCAGATCTCTTAACCACTGTGTTGCCAGAGCTCCAGTTACAGAGAAGGGAGGGCTAATTAATTAACTACCATTTGCCCTTGAGTTGATTTCAACTCATGCTGACCCCATGTGTTACAGACTAGAACTGTACTCCATAGGGTTTTCAATGGCTGATTTTCCAGAAATAGATCCCCAGGCATTTCTTCTGAGGCCTCTCTGGGTGGACTCAAACTTTCAACCATTCAGTTACCAGTAAAGCACTCTAATTGTTTGTACCACCATTAGCAATAGGTAAATGCAGACAGATAAATACCCCTAAGAATTTAAGACAGAGATGTCCAGTACACAGACTTTGTAAAAAGAGATTCCTCTTCCGCACCAAATATGTAGCAGACACACTGGCCATGTTGAGTTTGCTCCAGTTTATCTGGTTTTCAGTTAAGCAGGGAAACAATACTTATTGCAAAGGCTAAAGATTTAGCAAACTGAGTCAGCTCACGGATTTTCAGGCAATAGAGGAAACCAGTAATCAAAAACAAAAAGATAATTTATATTTAAAAAATTCAATTATATTCTGATTTAGAATTTCTCTCAAAGTATGCTATTTACTTCCATGTTAAAATTAGCCTGTATTTTCTCATTGACTGAAAGTATATTGGGTGTCAAGAAGTAGCCAGACTTTAGAGAGATATATCTTTTGAAATACATATTGTGGGATTCCAAAGTTGTAACCTTAGATAAATCATTCCAAAAGTCCAAATAATCCAGTTCAGTTTTTCTTTCATAATCCAATTTTCTACAACAAATTATTGGAACTGTCTGAGCTGAAACAAGTTGGAGTTTAGATTCCTTGGTCACAAAAGGAAATATCTTTCAAAAGTTGTAACGAAAATTGAGAAAATGATGTGGGGGCATGGAGAGGGGTAAGAAGGAAGGTGGATGAACAGGGAAGAACTCATATCTCTTCAAAGCCTGCCAAACAAATGGGGAAAGCCCTGGGGAGTATCTACACAAGGTAAGTAGAGAATGAGCAGAAATACACTCCAGCATGGTGGCTATTTGTGTGATACAAAAGTATTGGTTAAACCTGGAAAATCTCCTAGGATATTCTAACTGGGAATGACATCATGGAGGGGTGGGTACTGAATAGAGCCTAGGCGATGTAATGGTTAAGCATTTGGCTGTTAACCAAAAGGTCGGCAGTTGGAATTCACCAGCTGTTCCTTGGAAACCCTATGTGGCAGTTCCACTCTGTCCTATAGGATTGCTAAGAGTCAGAATTGGCTCTACAGCAAGGGGTTTGGGTACTGAAATCCCAGGGCCTGGTGTTGACATCAGAGTGAGGCTAATGTTGCGGTATGATGTGAGCGGGTGAAGCTGATATGAAAGGGAACAGTATCTAGGAGCATGATCGTCCAGTTACTAACGCTGGGACTAGTCCATGGAATGCAAGACAGGTGGTCACAATAAGCCAAAATTAAAGAGACTCCAAAACATTAAAAGGAAGGAGAGGTCCTGGCAGGTCTGAAACCCACGTTGTCACATTCACCCCCTGGCATCAATTACTCTCAAACAGTCGTGTTTGCAATAGTAGTAATAGTTTCACACTTTCCACATTTAGCACATCTCCTGAGTCAAACATGCAGTTCTCTAACCATCAGTGGTGGGACCGAGGCTCTGAGGGAGATTGTTCTCCAAGACCCGGAGCTTTCATGTTCTTTGCTTTATTTCTTGCCAACGTAGGAGTGAAAATGTGTTTAAGATGACTGCCTCACTAAGGAAAAGTGACTCCATGAAGAGGAATTCAGCATTCTTGGCCAAACCAAGGAGGCCATTAATTTATACCATAAAATGAACAGCCAGAGAATGCAAGAAGTGGCACTGCTCTGCTCAGAAGCTTCTTGCAAGTGTAAACAAAAACCTTGGTTGTTGCTGGTGACTGGCTGGTTTTCAGAATCTGATCAAGCTCTAGAATGGAAACAATCAGGCAGTGATGTCAATGTCCCCATGGGGTCTGAACATCTTTTCTAACCTTATTTTTACCCATCACTTGGCTCTATCTATACAATGTAGCATAGCTTGAATCCTGAGAAAACAAGACAGAGTTCAAAGGCATTTGCACCCTAATTAACAAACAATTGATTAAATATTTGCATGTGTGTGTCTCTCTCAACTCTTTCAACTGCTGAAAAGGCCCACACTTTGGTGGAGACTTCTCATTATTAATCCTTACTTTGTGTTCCATAGTCTCACAAAGGTCCTCCAGAGCCACCAACATACTCATAAAGCTTTAAGGCCCATAAACATGTGGTTTACTTCCCAGAGTTCTCCACCCTGGTCTTATTATCACTGACAGTGAAGCCTGTGTTACCGAAGCCTAAACATTAGAGAGAAAATTGAAAAATATCACTTGACCTTTAAATAGGCATTATACACATAAACATAAAAAAGATGAAAATAATGGAAATATTCTTTAAAGGGGTGGTATTATCCTAGAAACCAATAATAGCTTCAAGAGACACCAAAAAGGGCAACTTATTACAACCAAATTCACTTAACTTTCAAAGACTGCCAATGACTACTTTCTTCTTGATGGTTGCACTCTTCAGGGTGATGGCTTTTGTTTAGCCACACACAGGTATCTAGTGGAAGCAGAAAACATGCTGGACACATGAACAAACATACAACCCTATATTCCATATTCAGCAAATGCAATTTGTCATAGTGTTACCAGATATCTCAGTTTGTCTGGTACAGCCCAGTTTATACCTGTTGTCCCAGTACCCCATCCAACTGGAGCCCCAATTCACTCTTAAAAGTATCCCAGTTTAGATGATAAATCATATGCTCACCTTCCTCAGTTATCTCATTGATTTTCTCCCAGATCCTCAAGTCTCCATGTTCTAGAGACGTTGGCACAAGAGGAAGACAACGTGGGCTGATGCAGATAGCTCTCCTCAAACACCTGAAAGTTATACAGTCACTTCAGAGGGCCATGAGAAACAGATGTCAGCTCATTATCAGGGGGACAAAAAAAAAAAAGTTCTATCATTAGGACTTGACTCATATGATGAAAAAGTCTACCCAAGGAAAAGGGCTATCCTGATAGGTTAATAAGTGTCTCATACCTGAAAGCATTCAAGCAGATGGCTAGAAGAAGCAGGTAATAGTTTCCTTTGGGCCATTGGCTACCAAACTATTTTAAAGTGCTTAAGAATCTTCTGGGAAGATTGAATGGCCAAGACTTACCTCCTAGATACACCTCTGGGGAGGACTCAGATGTGTATTCTACCCATGAATATTGTAAAAATAAAATAAAATATGAAAAATTTAAGACAGTTGAAATCTCACCACCCTGAGATAACCATTAACCATCAACATTCACTGGCCACCTTTTCATACATTACTATACATCTATCTTGCATATAAAGAGGTTTTTTTTTTTTTTTTTTTTAACCTTCCCACTCCCCCTCTCACTCATTCCTTGGTAACCACTAATCTTTTGTCTTGATTGATTTACCTGTCCTAGCTATATCATATAGGTGGGATCATACAATATTTGTCTTTTTGTGTCTGGCTTATTTCACTCAGCATTATGTTTTCAAGGTTCATCCAAGTCATAGCATATATCAAAATTTAATTTCTCTTTATGACTAATATTCCATTGTATGTATGTATGTACCATATTTTGTTTATGTCCATTCATCTGTGGATGGACACTTGGGTTGTTTCTACCTTTTGGCTTTTGTGAATACTGTTGCAGCAAATACTGGTGTACATGTGCCTGTTTGAGTCACTGCTCTCAATTCTTTGGGGTATGTTATAGATAGAATTGTGTCCTCCAAAAATATGTGTTGAAAATCCTAACCCCTATACCTTGGTTATGATCTCATTTAGGAATGGGTTTTCTTTGCTATGTTAATAAGACAATATTAGTGTAGGGTGTGCCTTAAATCAATCTCTTTTGAAACTATAAACTGAGCAGATTAGGTACAGGGAAACAAGTAGAGATGCAGGATGACAGATACCACACCACATGAAGATCATTGAGGAATCAAGAAATAAGGACATTCCCCCAAAACCAACAGAGAGAGAAAGTCTTCCCCTAGAGTCAGTACTCTGAATTCAGACTTCTAGCCTTTTAAACTGTGAGAAAATAAATTACTGTTTGTTAAAATCACCAACTTGTGGTATTTCTGTTATAGCAGCACTAGATAACTGAGACAGAATTTAGTACTACTAAAGTGTGAGGCGATGCTCTAGCAAATATCTAAATTGTGGAAGAAGATTTGGGCTTGGGTAATGGGTGGAGGCTGGAAGAATTGTGTCAGTCGGAATCGACTCCACAGTAACAGGGTTTTTCACAGTAAAGCCTAGATTGCCTTAAAAAGACTATAGGTAGAATTATGGACATCAAAGGCAATTCTAGTGAGGGCTCAGAAGAAAGTGAGCAGAGTCATAGAGAAAGCGTCTATCATCTTAGAGAATACATACAGTGCTGTCAAAAGAATGTTGGTGGACAAAATGGCATTAAATGTGCTTCTGGTGAGGCTTTAACATGATCAGCATGTGATTGGACAATGGAGGAAAGGTGATGCATTTTATATAGTGGCAAAGGACTTGCCTGAATTATATGCAAAAGTGTGGTGGAAGGTAGAATTTGTAAGCAATGAATTTGGATATTTGTCTTGAGGAGACTTCTAAGCAAGATCTTAAAAGGGCTGCACGGTTTCTCCTTGCCACTTATAGTAAAATGTGAGAGGAAAGAGATGGACTTAAAAATGAGCTGTGTAAAATGCAAACAAAACTTAAAGATTTGGAAAATTCTGTTGAATGAACTCAGGACATGTATTCTAGAGTTTTCACCAAGAACATGGCTATACAATCTTTTGTTAAAGAGATTAACCTTGTGACTGATAGATCTAAACAAAAGCAGAAAACACATCAGCTTAGACTGAAGGAGACAGAGAGAGGACAAAAGGAGGGAAAGCTGTCTTCCTCTTGGAATTTTACAAGCAGGAAACAGGCCGAAGGAGCTACTTCTGTTGTCCTCTTAGAAAAGAGCCAGCCCTAATGTAGTTCGGAGATCATCAGAACTGTTGGAAGGAGCAGGGGATGCACAGGGCTGCCTCAGTTTCAAAGAGCGGAGCCACTCCTTCCTAGGTTTTAAAGGGTTTTAAAGGTTTTAAAGGGTGGAGTCTCTTAGATCTCCAAGGGTAGATAGAGCCACAGCCTCTTGGCTTTCAAAGGATAGAGAAATGGCTTTCTATGTTTCGAAAGGTGGAATCAAGCTCTCCTAGGCTTCAAAGAGTTAGATCTCTACCAACTTGGTTCTGGAGTGTGAGGCTGCCATGCCCAAAAGTCAGGAGGATGGGACTGCGGCCTAAAGCTAAGGGGTGGGGCTGCCATGTCCAAGGGGCAGGAGCCCTCACCAGAATTGCCCTCAAGGTCCGTAATTTTGCTAGGGCCTAGGGGGTGAGGTTTCCACTCAGACGGACTAGGAGAATGGGGCCAAAGGAGCAGACTTGCTTCCCAGTGGGTCTGGAAAATGGGGCTGAAACCTAGAGCCAAGGGGCCACCATCCAGAATCCAGAGGGCTTATTATCCTAATAGACATTTCTAGATTGTTCTTCTATCTACCAGCAGTGTATGAATGGACCCCTTTCTCCACATGCCAGTCAGTAGAAATGGATTGCCACTCTTTTTGTGTTTGCCAATTTAAAAAAAAAAAAATCATTTTAGTGGGTGGGAAATGATATTTATTGTTATCAATGAAAATGTAAAACTTTCATTTTTCCGATCTGCAATAGAAATTGAGCATCTTTTCATATATTTATTGACTTTTGAATTTAATTTTTGTGAAGAGCCTATTCATACCTTTGCCCACTTGTCTTTTGAGTTGTTTCTATATTTCTTATTAATTTATTAGAGTTCTTTGTATATTATAGCCATGAGCCCTTTATCTGCCATATGTATTGAAAACATTTTTCTCAGTTCATAGTTTGTATTTTAACTTTGGTTATGGTTTTTCTTTGTACCGTTTAAAAAAGTATTTATATTTAGCTATGCTTATTTTTTTCTTTTATGGATTTTTGGTTAGCTCTTTTGTCATGACTCACCAATGAGTGTTGTCACTATGGTAGAGAACCACTTGTCTAGAAGATCTCCAAGTTTCCTTTACGCTTTTGATTTTATGATTTTAGGTTTAGAATATCACAAAGAATTTTCCCATCTCTCAAATTCAAATGCCATTAATTGAGATTTTGCTGTCATATTTTAAAGTAGATAACCAGAGAGTCAAATGAGGAGATGGACAACTCATAATCAAGTGGGCTATCTATAGAACTTAAATACAACCTCAAGAAACCTAGCCCTGTGCCATATTATCAGAATTCTATAGGTACTTCATCAAAATTCTGTGAAAGATTATCCTCTAGAGGGAGAAAAACCACCACCACCACTGGCTACGGAGCTGGCACCTTGTTCTTGGGGGCAGGTACTCATGACCAAGAACTCCTTTCCAGCACCTTCTTCAAGCTTGCTGGCACCAAAAATATTTCCTTTTTGCTCACAATGCCCAACACTCAGCATAAAACCATTTGCCTCAAAAGAAAAGGCTGATGTGAACAAAAACCAGCAAACAGAATCCTAGCTCTGGGTGTTATTTTTTCTTAAAGAAGTCTATCGTCAGATTGTAATCTGGTGAAAAACATGCAGGGCTTAATTGATTCCTGCAGAATCTCCTAAACTGATGAAAGGATATGTCTCAGTGAAACTTACTTTTCAGCTGTTTTACATGCATGTGCACACGCACAGACCCATCACTGTCCTGAGATTTTTGCAGCCAGACTCCTGAGCTTGCCCATTTACCAAACCAAGTGTGAGTCATTAGCTTTCCAGACCCCTGTGCCTCAGGATAATTGAGACACCAGCTGGCCTCCTCCTTAGCCATCTATCTAACCTATTCTTAAAGTGATCTGTTTACATTAACAAGTGCAATGAAATAAAAAAGCAAGACCCATCTGCTAAAGTTATTTAGAGGTTTGCTTTGGGAACCTGATTTTCTCTATCAAAAAAAAAAAGAAATGTAAATTTGGCTATGGGGACTTATACTGGGGTAAAGGTATTGTAACAACCACATCAACGTCTACTGCTAGTTATGGCAGTTTTGCCTAAGGCCGTCTCCTTGTATTTAAACATGCATTCCCTACAAACGGATAGTGAGAGCTCAGCATGGCTTGGTGAAGTGATAGTTCCAGGTACGCCAATGTCTTAGTTTCCTTGGGCTGCCATACCAAAATACCAAAACAATGGGCAGCTTTAAAGAGCAGAAATTTATATTCTTACAGTTCCAGAGAATAGATGTCCAAATCAGGGTCTTACCTGTGTCAATTCTTTCTGGGGGCTTTGAGAAGATTCCGTGCCTGTCTTCTAGTTTCTGGTGGCTACTGGCAATCACTGGCATTCCTTTGTTGCTTATATGTTCATCTGCTTCCATTGTTGCATGATGTCTGTCTTCCCCCTGTGTTTGTTTGGCTCTCTGCTTCCATTGTTGCATGATGTCTATCTTCCCCTTTCATAAAACACCACTCAGAAAGGATTATCACTAGGACCCAGCCTATTCTGGTATGACATAACTGATAATATCTTCAAAGAAAGACCTTATTTCTCCAAATAAGGTCACATTCACAGGTACAGGAATTAGGACTTCAACATATATTTGTGGGGGACACAATTCAATGCATATCACCCAATTTCAGAGTTCCTGGATACAGAGGGATTTTCACCCAACCTACCTTTGAGCTGATTCCAACTATAGGATTGAACTGCCCCATAGGGTTTCAAAGGAGCAGCTGGTGGATTTGAACTGCTCACCTTTTGGTTAACAGCCATAACTCTCAACCACTGTGCCACCAGGACTCCCTCACCCAACCTAGGATAGTCTAAATACCTGCCTTTCCTGTTCTTACAGGAAGCAGCTAAGTAAGACCTTAGGGATTCTCAGCCCACACTGATTAGCGCCACCACAGCTGCAGCGTCCCAGCCTCAAATGGGGCTGCACTCCTCCTCAGCCATCCTCTTCCATGTTCAGCTTCTTCTTTCATTCCCTCTACCACCCTTTCCAAGGTTCCAGCACCGTCCTCAAACGTTCAACCCACTCCTCAGACATGGACGCCCGCATAAATCATAAGTAGATCTATACCACCAATGAACCCTCTCCATGCTGCCTCAGAGAGGAAACTGCCCCCACTTTTCACCAAATCTCTTGCCTACACCTGTGCTTTGAACATCTTATTTCCTCTATTACCTGCACCTACTAATTATGCTGGGAGTCCCTGGGTGGTGCAAACGGTTAAAATGCTTGGCTGCTATCTAAAAGGTTGGAGGTTGGAGTCCACACAAAGGTACCTCAGAAGAAAAGCTGGGTGATCTACTTCCAAAAAAATCATCTATTGAAAGTCCTATGGGGCACAGTTCTACTCTGACACACATGGGATCACCATGAGTCAGAATCGACTTGATAGCAGCTGATTTACTGATTATTAATTATGTTAATATTTTTCCACTCATATCTTGAATCTATCCAGTCCTCTATCATTTCTTTCCCATTAGCTGATCAGCATGGTCTGGTCTCTTTCTAGTGGAAACAAAACAAAACAAACAAACAAAAAATTCACCTTGTCTCCCTCTTGTACCTGCTATTTCTTTTTCTTAAAAAAAAAAAATTTCTCTAGCTGTCTTCCTTTTATCCTCCAATTATAAAACTCCTTATTGATTTTTGTTCCCACCAGAGTAATTTGTGAATCCCAAAGAACTTCGGCCATATCTGAAGGATATTTCCTTGTAACTGACCTCTCCACCACTTCCTTCATGAGATATTTTCCTATGTTGTTTCCAGGACGTCCTTCTCTCCCTGGGTTCTCTTGCTTCTCCTGTTTAGTCTTCTGCATAGCCTCTTCTTTCCTTAATGACCCTAAAGGAGAGCATCCCACAGAATTCTGTGGTTCTTCGTAGGTTGTCTCTGGGTAACTTAATTCAATATACATGATTTCAACTGTCACCTATATATGATTGCTTTCCAAATATATGCTACTTAATAAACATAGTTTACTTTAAAAAGTTCTGTCCAGAGAGGAATTCATCATTATCCACTTTGTCAAATCTATACCTCCCTAGACGATGAATAAGGAAGAATGAAGAAGAATTAGTCCTTTTGAGTTGTGGTGTTGGCAAAGAATATTGAGTATACCATGAACTGCCAAAAGAACAAACAAATCTGTCTTGGAAGAAGTACAACCAGAATGCTCCTTAGAAGCAAGAATGGTGAGACTACGACTCACATACTTTGGACATGTTATCAGGAGGTATCAGTCCCTGAAGAAGGACATCATACTTGGTAAAGTAGAGGCTCAGTGAAAAAGAGGAAGACCATCAATGAGATAGATTGACACAGTAGATGCAACAATGGGCTCAAACATAACAATGATTGTGAGGATGGCACAGAACTGGGTGCTGTTTCATTCTGTTGTGCATAGAGTCGCTATGAGTCAGAACCAACATGACAGCACCAGACAACAATGATACCTCCCTATACTTTCCTCATCTTGACAAATGCTGTCATAGTTTACCTGGTTATCACCTAGTTGTCCAGGAGGCATCTTGGGCAACTCCTGTTTCCTCAGCCATAGGACTTCCATGGCCCTCACTCTCACTACTCAACCTTCGTTTAATCACTATGTCCAGATCTCCTGCCCACTGTTGTCGTCTTGGTTAAGATCAAGTTATCTGTCACTGATTCTTGCAACAACCCTGTAAATGATCTTCCTATTTCCATGATCATCTCTCTTCAAGGATGCTCAGCTCCTTTGATGGAATGATGGTCCTAAAATAGCAGTATGATCATGTGATCTCATTGCTTAAATCCTTTTAAGAGGACCGTGTCACCACAGATGCAATCTAAACATCTTTCCAGGTAGGACTAAACTTGAGACAAAGAAGGCTCTGCTCACCTCTGGGGCCTTACTCCTTGCCACTCCAGCCATGAAGAGTTTTTTGCAGCTCCCTACAGGTCATGATCTTTCTCTTCTTTATGACTTTGAACATGATATTTTAAAGTGTGAAATATTCTTAAAAATTGTTTTAATAATTGGTCTCAACCCACCTGGATCAAAGGAGAATGAAGAACACCAAGGTCACACGATAACTATGAGCCCAAGAGACAGAAAGGGCCACATGAACCAGAGACTTACATCATCCTGAGACCAGAAGAGCTAGATGGTGCCTGGCCACAACCGATGACTGCCCTGACAGGGAGCACAACAGAGAACCCCTGAGGGAGCAGGAGAACAGTGGAATGCAGACCCCATATTCTCATAAAAAGACCGGACTTAATGGTCTGACTGAGACTAGAGGAATCCCGGCAGTCATGGTCCCCAAACCTTTTGTTGGCCCAGGACAGGAACCATTCCCGAAGAGAACTCATCAGACATGGAAGGGACTGGACAATGGGTTGGAGAGAGATGCTGACGAAGAGTGAGCTGCTTGTATCAGCTCACATGGACACTTGAGACTGTGTTGGCATCTCCTGTCTGGAGGGGAGATAGGAGGGTAGAAAGGGTTAGAAACTGGCAAAATCGTCACAAAAGGAGAGACTGGAAGGAGGGAGAGGGCTGACTCATTAGGGGGAGAGTAAGTGGGAGTATGGAGTAAAGTGTATATAAGCTTATATGTGACAGACTGACTTGATTTGTAAACTTTCACTTAAAGCACAATAAAAATTATTTTAAAAAATTGTTTTAATGAATGAATGCTTATATATGTAAATATATATTTTTTTAATGCAAAAAACATTTTTTTTTTCCGTCCAAGACTTAGTTGTGTGTCTTCTTATGGACAGAAAAATGTTTTCAGGACCTCTGGGCTCCTTGAAGTCTGGTCAGGCATTTGAATTACTGAAAGTGCCATTGAAGCAGCTTTTTAAAGAAAGTTTAAGGAGTTGTACAAGAAGGAGAGTTAGAGTGAGTCATTTGGAGACATTTTAAAATTATTGATGGTCTAGCTAACTCATATCCCTTCTCCTACTCCCTGTGTCATCCTCTCTCCCTGTTTGGGTTTCTGTCTTCCTCTTTCCTTTTCTCTCTTCTGCATACTTCCTCCTGTTCAGTCTCAGCAAAAGTACTAGAAGATGCACTAGTTTTTAAAGTAAATTAACTGTCTCATATTTTCCAAATAAACTTAAGTGATTTTTTTTCTGTACTGTCATGAAGAGATGCCCTTTAAAAATAACTGTTGAGTTGCACAATGCCTCCATCTTTAGCACGACTGCTTACCTACCCCGCCCTTTGGAATTTTCCCTACTGCCTTTGCCTACTCAGCCACCCCTACCACACAGCTCCTCACTCATCCTCCAAAACATGAATGGAAAGATGCCCTGTTCCTGATCATGAGGTAAGGAAATTGCAAGGTTCTAATTTACTCTATGAATTGAAGTTTGAGAAAGAGTCCAGTGTCAACCTGGGAAGCTGATAATTCCACTCATCTCCCCAGGAAGCTGAGCCCCAGCCAGGTACACTCTGCAAGATGGTTGGATAAGCTCAATCATGGCTTAGAGCCAGAACCGCCTTTGGTTTAAAGCTTTGGTCTTTCTGACAAGATGATTGGCCTACAAGATGACCTAGAACAGCTCTAAAACCATGTACCCTTGTGGTAACTAATGTAAGTGCCACTATGTGTGGCGTGATCCTGCTGTGCCAGATGATGAGTTCAGCAGGTTGCATACACTATAGAATTTAACATTTTGGCTTTCTTGCAAATAAAATAAAATAAAACAGAAAGTAAACAAACAAAAACAACTAAGATCTAAGAAAGAAGGTGAAGATGGTTGCAAATCCCTTCAACGGGTACCCATCATCTACAGAATAAAAGGCAAATTCTCCTCTCTTACTTCCCACTTCCAGAAATCCTACATTCTGATCACAGTGAATTAATGTGTGTGCTCATCTCATACCTCTGGGTTTTTCATACTGTTCCCTCTGCCTGAAGACTATTTTACCAAGTTCTATTCATCCTTCAAGACAAAGCAGTAGTCCCTTATTTTGAAGCATTCATTGGATCCCCAGGTGAACTTAGGTCCTCCTTTCCTATGGACTTCACTTTGTTCACAGTTTCATTACATCTGTGATCCTATTGCATAGTACTCATCTGACTGCCTTCAAATCTTCCAAGCCAGGCCACATGCTTGTTAAGGTCAGGAATGTATCCCTTTACCTAGTAGGCAAGTGTCCAATAAATATTTATTGAAAGAATGAGCAAACAAGTGAATAAACAGATGTTTCTTGAAGGCAGAGGGAAGCCCTCCCTTCTTCTGGCACTCAATTCTCCTCATCTACCTGTCACAGACCAGGAGTCCCATTGTGGTTGCTTCCTGGTGGGAGGTCTCCAGCTGGACCTGGCCTGAGTAAACCTGGGGTATCATGACCATCTTGGCATTGAGCATGCTGTCAACACATAGAACTATGTCAGCTTGCTCCAGGCTCAACAGCAAGAGGTACTGGGATTTATTTATGTGCTGTTAAAGGGAAGCTGCTGAAGGCCACAGGCTTGACCAGTATGAACTTTTGCCTATAATCAAAAATTCAATTACATTTCATTTGTTGGAGAGAGCCAACTCCCACAGACACCAAATGGAAAATGAGACTATATCTTGCAAATTTAATACTACAGATCATATACATAGATAACCCACTCAACCCACTGCTGTTGACTAATTCTTAGTTTCATGTGGAAACCACTCTAGACAATTTCAAGAAAAAATTTTACTACATATTTGCATATTATGTACCTCCATGAAACACTGGAAGCACAGGAGAACCAGACCCTAAAACTAGACACTGAGAAAGAGCAGCTAGGCACTGGAACCAGAACCAAAATCAGGCCACTAAGCCATTACAGGGTCTCCTACTGTTGCTTCCTCTGAACATGTAAAGCTGCAACTGGTACCATTCACAGCCCTGACAGCTGCCCCCAGACTTCACTGCAGGTTTCTGGAATGTGGAAGTGACTGCTGACACCAGAACAACTTTTGAATCATTGCTCCCTTATTGTGTCAGTAGCTCCAGATCCAAAAAGCTGCACTGGTATGCCTGAATTGTATACCCACATCCTAACTGGAAGATGGAGTGGGAAAGGGCTATGCTACCTCTTCAGCTTCTATAATGGAATGTGGGTTCAGATTTATAAGGCAAGAAGTCCTCAACACAAGACCAAAAGCCAAAATAATGACATTATCTGCTACATACTTCAAGTCTGTCTTCACATGTTGCTGGCTACGTGAAGGAAGTAGAAGTGTTTTCTGTTTACATTTTTGAATGTCACTTCACATTCTAAAAAAAAAAAAGAGAGAGAGGAAAGAAAATCAAACCATTTAAACAAATTCTTGATAAATTTCACAAAGTAGCTCGTGGGTTCATTACTACGAAGCATTGTGCTTAACTCAAATTTTTAATAGGCTTTATAGCAGTCTGTTCTTAAGTACAAATTGTCCATAAATCAGACATTGATAACCCAAGGATTGCCTGTACAGTTAATAATTCTCCAAATGTTCTTTTCTGAAAAGAGTGGAAGAGACCTGCTGAGCAGTGGAGCCAAGATGGCGGAATAGACAGACACTTCTGGTGAGCCCTCTTTACAATAAAGACCCGAAAACACAAGTGAAACGACTATATTTGTGACAAACTGGGAGCTCTGAGTTTCAAAGGCAAGCTTAAAAAACGAACTGAGGGGCAGGGAGAGGAAGAGACCATTCAGGAATGGAGAGGAATTACCGGACAGGAATCACAGGGACCCCTCAGGCACCATTTCCGGAAGCCGCAGTAGCGGTGAGCTGCTACTAGTGTTCCGCCGCAGGTTCCTCATGGAGAAGCAGCCAGCTACACAGCCTACTCACACCTCTGGAACCAGAGAAGAATGGCGCTCTCAGCAAAAGCTAAGTACTTCTGTATATTTTACCCTGCCCCCCAACCCCCAAGTCGGCTTCAGAAGCTGAATTCCCTGGGCCTGAGATAGGTCCTGTTGAGCACCTAGAGCCAACCCCCCGGCCTTGGAGAAGGAAAAAATTTGCAAGTGGAGGAAAGCATAATTTGCCAGCTCCACTAACTGGGGGAGCTCAGGACAGAAGCGGCTCCTGTCCAGACATAAAAGGTCCGTGGACTTTGAGCACCATTCCCTTCTGCATGGACCTGTGTGGGCCTATTTTGGGAGAACAGGCCCTTGTTGGCAGACTCCAACCATTTCAGTTGCGCGGTGGAGAGGTGGGTGTTTGATGTTTGACATTGCTTTACATATTAAACAAGGTTATCATCTATCCACATCGGGGACCTAAGGACTGGTAGCTTCACTCAGGTCACCCAGCCACCCACTACGGGGTCCAAAGATAACTGGCACCTCCCAGTCCTTACAACCAAAAACTTCACATGTCCATGGTCTGTCTGCAGAACTCATTCAACTGCACACTCTGTGAAACAGGGATGTGCTTTCCTCAGAGACACTCAGGGTTCGGTTCTCTGCCCCCTGCGTTGTTCAGAGCGTGAACCCTGCTGCAATCAGATACCAGTACATACACCAATCACCCCTGACCCTCTAAGACTGTATGACAGAGCCTGTACCACACACTTGATGATCAGCTACCTGGAAACCTGAGCTGAATTCATGCAAGAAAAGTGAATGGAATCTTAGACTGATATACCTGATAACAGCTCTAACCATCTGGGGACAGGACATCCGAGCTCCAAAGGCAAAAATAATCAAGCTAGCTCACTAAAGCAACCATTTTGGGTATATCAAAAACAAAACAAAGCAAGAAGCTACAACACAATAAGCAA
This sequence comes from Loxodonta africana, assembly GCF_030014295.1. Classification (NCBI taxonomy): domain Eukaryota; kingdom Metazoa; phylum Chordata; class Mammalia; order Proboscidea; family Elephantidae; genus Loxodonta; species Loxodonta africana. The sequence continues at coordinate 103,560,054 of NC_087349.1, forward strand.
ACATAAACAAAGACAATAACATAGATGACTCAGAGACAACAGTCAATATCAAGTCACATAAAAAAACAGACCATGATCGACTCAACAAGCTCTCAAAAAAAAGAATCCAAGGATCTTCTAGATGAAAGTGCATACCTGGAATTACCAGAGCCAGAATACAAAAGATTAACATACAGAACCCTTCAAGATATCAGGAAGGAAATGAGGCAATATGCAGAACAAGCCAAGGAACAAACAGATTAAGCAATAGAAGAAATTAGAAAGATTATTCAGGAACATAAAGAAAAATTTAATAAGCTGGAAAAATCCATAGACAGAAATCACAAATTCAGAAGATTAACAATGAAATTACAGAAGTAGACAGCTCAACAGAAAGTCAGAGGAGCAGAACTGAGCAAGTAGAAGCCAGAATTTCTGAACTGGAAAATAAATCACTTGGCATTAATATATTTGAAGAAAAATCAGATAAAAGAATTTTAAAAAATGGAGAAACCTTAAGAATCATGTGGGACTCCATCAAGAGAAATAACCTATGAGTGATTGGAGTACCAGAACAGGGAGGAATAAGAGAAAACACAGAGAGAATTATTGAAGATTTGTTGGCAGAAAACTTCCCTGATATCGTGAAAGATGAGAAGATACCTATCCAAGACGCTCATCGAACTCCAAATAAGGTAGATGTTAAAAGAGAGTCACCAAGACATATTATAATCAAACTTGCCAAAACCAAAGATAAAGAGAGGATTTTAAGAGCAGCAAAGGATAAACAAAAAGCCACCTACAAAGGAGAGCCAATAAGAATAAGCTCAGACTACTTGGAAGAAACCGTGCAGATAAGAAGGCAATGGGATGATATATTTAAAATATTGAAGGAAAAAAATTGCCAGCCAAGAATCATATCCAGCAAAACTGTCTCTTAAATATGAAGGTGAAATTAGGACATTTCCAGAAAAACAGAAGTTTAGGGAATTTGTAAAAAACCAAACCAAAACTATAAGAAATACTTAAGGGAGTTCTTTGGTTAGAAAATCCATAATATCAGGTCTCAACCCAAGACTAGAACACTGGGCAGAGCAATCAGAAGTCAACCCAGACAGGGAAATCCAAAAAAACAAAGATTTTTTTTAAAAAAGAAAAGCTCAAAACAGGGTAACAGTGATGATACTTTATAAAAGAAGACAAGATCAAAACAATAAAGAGTGACTAAGAAATGTAATCACAGATCTTCCATATGGAGAGGAAGATACGGCAATACAAAGAAATAAAAGTTGGGTTTAAATTTAGAAAAATAGGGCTAAATAATAAAGTAACCACAAAAGAAACAAACTATCCTACTCATCAAAATAAAATACAAGACAAAAATAGAGACTCAGCAGAAACAAAATCAACAACAACAAATACAAGGAGAGGACAATATATTAAGAATCTACTCAGCACATAAAATTAAATGGGGAAAAAGAAACTGCCAACAGCACACAAAAAAAGACATTAAAATGATAGCACTAAATTCATACCTATCCATAATTACCCTGAATGTAAATGGCCTAAATGCACCAATAAAGAGGCAGAGAGTGGCAGAATGGATTAAAAAACAAGATTCGTCTATATGCTGCCTACAAGAGGCACACCTCAGACTTAGAGATACAAACAAACTAAAACTCAAAGGATGGAAAAAATATATCAAACAACAATCAAAAAAGAGCAGGTATAGCAATATTAATTTCTGAAAAAATAGACTTGAAAGTTATATCCATCATAAAGGATAAGGAAGGACACTATATAATGATTAAAAGGACAATATACCAAGAAGATATAACCATATTAAATATATGCACCCAATGACAGGGCTGCAAGATACATTAAACAAACTCTATCAGCATTGAAAAGTGAGATGGACAGCTCTACAATAATAGTAGGAGACTTCAACACACCACTTTCAGTGAAGGACAAGACATCCAGAAAGAAGCTCAATAAAGACATGGAAGATCTAAATGCCACAATTAACCAACTTGACCTTGTAGACATATACAGAACACTCCCCCTAACAGCAACCAAGTATACTTTCCTTTCTAGTGCACACGGAACATTCTCTAGAATAGACCACATATTAGGTCATAAAGCAAGCCTTAGCAGAATCCAAAACATTGAAATATTACAAAGCATCTTCTCTGATCATAAGGCCATAAAAGTGGAAATCAATAACAGGAAAATCAGGGAAAAGAAATCAAACACTTGGAAACTGAACAATACCCTACTCAAAAAAGACTGGATTATAGAAGACATTAAGGATGGACTAAAGAAATTCATAGAATCCAATGAGAATGAAAACACTTCCTATCAGAACCTTTGGGACACAGCAAAAGCAGTGCTCAGAGACCAATTAATATCAATAAATGCACACATCCAAAAAGAAAAAAGGGCCAAAATCAAAGAATTATCCCTACAACTTGAACAAATAGAAAGAGAGCAACAAAAGAAACCCACAGGCACCGAAAGAGAACAAATAATAAAAATTAGAGCGGAACTAAATGAAATAGAAAACAGAAAAACAATTAAAAGAATTAACAAGACCAATAGCTGTGTTCTTTGAAAAAAATCAACAAAACTAATAAACCATTGGCCAAACTGACAAAAGAAAAACAGGAGAGGAAGCAAATAACCCGAATAAGAAATGAGATGGGCGATATTACACCAGACCCAACTGAAATTAAAAGCAACATATCAGATTACTATGAAAAATTGTACTCTAACAAATTTGAAAACCTAGAAGAAATGGATGAATTCCTAGAAACACAGTACCTACCTAAATGAACACAAACGGAGGTTTGTTGTTGTTAAGTGCCGTTGAGTCGGTTCCAACTCATAGAGACCCTATGCACAACAGAATGAAACACTGCCCGGTCCGGCACCATCCTTACAATCGTTGTTATGCTTGAGCTCATTGTTGCAGCCACTGTGTCAATCCATCTCGTTGAGGGTCTTCCTCTTTTCCGATGACCCTGTACTCTGCCAAGCATGATGTCCTTCTCCAGGGACTCATTCCTCCTGACAACATGTCCAAAGTATGTAAGATGCAGTCTCACCATCCTTGCTTCTAAGGAGCATTCTGGTTGTACTTCTTCCAAGACAGATTTGTTAGTTCTTTTGGCAGTCCATGGCATATTCAGTATTCTTCGCCAACACCACAATTCAAAGCTGTCAACTCTTCTTCTGTCTTCCTTATTCATTGTCCAGCTTTCACATGCATATGATGGGATTGAAAATACCATGGCTTGGGTCAGGTGCACCTTAGTCTTCAGGGTGACATCTTTGCTCTTCAACACTTTGAAGAGGCCCTTTGCAGCAGATTTGCCCAATGCAATGCATCTTTTGATTTCTTGACTGCTGCTTCCATGGCTGTTGATTGTGGATCCAAGTAAAATGAAATCCTTGACAACTTCAATCTTTTCTCCATTTATCATGATGTTGCTCATTGGACAAGTTGTGAGGATTTTTGTTTTCTTTATATTGAGGTGCAATCCATACTGAAGGCTGTGGTCTTTGACCTTCATTAGTAAGTGCTTCAAGCCCTCTTCATTTTCAGCAAGCAAGGTTGTGTCATCTGCATAACTGAGGTTGTTAATGAGTCTTCCTCCAGTCTTGATGCCTGTGCTTCTTCATATAGTCCAGCTTCTCGTATTATTTGTTCAGCATACACATTAAATAGGTATGGTCAAAGAATACAACCCTGATGCACACCTTTCCTGACTTTAAACCAATCAGTATCCCCTTGTTCTGTCTGAACAGCTGCCTCTTGATCTATGTAAATGTTCCTCATGAGCACAATTAAGTGTTCAGGAATTCCCATTCTTCACAGTGTTATCCATAGTTTGTTATGATTCATACAGTCAAATGCCCTTGCATAATCAATAAAACACAGGCAAACATCCTTCTGGTATTCTCTGCTTTCAGCCAGGATCCATCTGACATCGGCAATGATGTCCCTGCTTCCACATCCTCTTCTGAAACTGGCCTGAATTTCTGGTAGTTCCCTGTTGATATACTGCTGCAGCCATTTTTGAATGATCTTCAGCAGAATTTTGCCTGCATGTGATATTAATGATATTGTTCTATAACTTCCTCATTCAGTTGGATCACCTTTCTTGGGAATAGGCATACATATGGATCTCTTCCAATCAGTTGGTCAGGAAGCTGTCTTCCATACTTCTTGGCATAGACGAGTGAGCACCTCCAGCGCTGCATCTGTTTGTTGAAATATCTCAATTGATATTCCATCAATTCCTGGAGCCTTGTTTTTCGCCAATGCCTTCAGAGCAGCTTGGACTTCTTCCTTCAGTACCATGGGTTCCTGATCATATGCCACCGCTTGAAATGGTTAAATATTGACTAATTCTTTTTGGTATAATGACTCTGTGAATTTCTTCCATCTTCTTTTGAGGCTTCCTGCATCATTTAATATTTTCCCCATGGAATCCTTCACTATTGCAACTTGAGGCTTGAATTTTTTCTTCAGTTCTTTCAGCTTGAGAAACGCGGAGTGTGTTCTTCCCTTTTGGTTTTCCATCTCCAGCTCTTTGCACGTGTCATTATAATACTTTATTTTGTCTTCTCGAGAGGCCCTTTGAAATCTTCTGTTCAGTTCTTATACTTCGTGAATTCTTCCTTTTGCTTTAGCTGCTCGACGCTCAAGAGCAAGTTTCAGAGTCTCCTCTGACATCCATCTTGGTCTTTTCTTTCTTTCCTGTCTCTTCAGTGACCTCTTGCTTTCTTCATGGATGATGTCCTTCATGTCATTCCACAACTCTTCTGGTCTGTAGTCACTAGTGTTCAATGCATCAAATCTATTCTTGAGATGGTCTCTAAATTCAGGTGGGATATACCCAAGGTCATATTTTGGCTCTCGTGGACTTGCTCTGATTTTCTTCAGTTTCAGCTTGAACTTGCATAGGAGCAATTGATGGCCTGTTCCACAGTCAGCCCCTGGCCTTGTTCTCACTGATGATATTGAGCTTTTCCATCGTCTCTTTACACAGATGTAGTCAATTTGATTTCTGTGTGTTCCATCTGGTGAGGTCCATGTGTATAATCGCTGTTTATGTAGGTGAAGGAAGGTATTTGCAAGGAAGAAGTCGTTGGTCTTGCAAAATTCTATCATTTGATCTCTGGCATTGTTTCTATCACCAAGGTCATATTTTCCAACTACTGATCCTTCTTCTTTGTTTCCAACTTTTGCATTCCAATGGCCAGTAATTATCAATGCATCTTGATTGCATGTTCTATCAATTTCATACTGCAGCAGCTGATAAAAATCTTCTATTTCTTCATCTTTGGCCCTAGTGGTTGGTGTGTAAGTTTGAATAATAGTCATATTAACTGCTCTTCCTTGTAGGCATATGGATATTATCCTATCACTGACAGCGTTGTACTTCAAGATAGATCTTGAAACGTTCTTTTTGACGATGAATGCAACACCATTCCTCTTCGAGTTGTCATTCCCAGCATAGTAGACTATATGATTGTCTGATTCAAAATGGCCAATACCAGTCCATTTCAGCTCACTAATGCCTAGGATATCAATGTGTATGCATTCCATCCCAATTTGATGATTTCCAATTTTCCTAGATTCATACTTTGTACATTCCCAGTTCTGATTATTAATGGATTTTTGCAGCTGCTTCTTCTCATTTTGAGTCATGCCACATCAGCAAATGGAGGTTCCGAAAGCTTTACTCCATCCACATCATTAAGGTCGACTCTACTTTGAGGCAGCAGCTCTTCCCCACTCAACTTTTGAGTGCCTTCCAACCTGGGGGGCTCATCTTCCAGCACTATATCAGGCAATATTCCGTTGCTATTCATAAGGTTTTCACTAGCTAATGCTTTTCAGAAGTAGACTGAGGGGTCCCCCTTCCTAGTCTGTCTTAGTCTGGAAGCTCAGCTGAAACCTGTCCTCCATGGGCAACCCTGCTGGTATCTGAATACTGGTGGCATAGCTTCCAGCATCACAGCGATGCACAAGCCTCCACAGTATGACAAACTGACAGACATGTGGGGGCAAACAGAGGTAGAACAACTAAATAGACCCATAACAAAAGAAGAGATTGAAAAGGTAATCAAAAAACTCCCAACAAAAAGAAGCCCTGGTCCGAATGGCTTCACTGCAGAGTTCTACAAAAGTTTCAGAGAAGAGTTAACATCACTACTACTGCTACAGGTATTTCAGAGCATACAAAAAGGACAGAATATGCCCGAACTCATTCTATGAAGCCGGCATATCCCTGATACTTAAACCAGGTAAAGACCCCACGAAAAAAGAAAATTACAGACCAATATCCCTCATGAACATAGATGCAAAAATTCTCAACAAAATTGTAGCCAATAGAATTCAACAACATATCAAAAAAGTAATTCAAGACCAAGTGGGATACATACCAGGTATGCAGGAATGGTTCAACATCAGAAAAACAATTAATGTAATCCATCACATAAATAAAACAAAAGACAAGAATCACATGATTTTATCAAATGATGCAGAAAAGGCATTTGACAAAGTTCAACACCCGTTCATGATAAAAACTCTCAGCAAAATAGGAATAGAAGGAAAATTCCTCAACATAACAAAGGGCGTTTATACAAAGCCAATAGCCAACATCATCCTAGAGAGAGCCTGAAAGCATTTTCCTTGAGAACGGGAACCAGACAAGGATGTCTTTTATTAATGCTCTTATTCAACATTTTGCTGGAGGTCCTAGCCAGAGCAATTAGCCTAGACAAAGAAATAAAGGACATCCAGACTGGCAAAGAAGAAGTAAAATTGTCTGTATTTGCAGACAACATGACCTTATACACAGAAAACCCTAAAAAATCCTCAAGAAAACTACTGAAACTAATAGAAGAGTTCAGCAGAGTATCGGGATTCAAGATAAACACACAAAAATCAGTTGGATTCCTCTACACCAACAAAAAGAACATCGAAGAGGAAATCACCAAATCAATGCCATTTACAGTAGCCCCCAAGAAGATAAAATACTTAGGAATAAATCTTACCAGAGATATAAAAGACTTATACAAAGAAAACTACAATACGCTTCTGCAAGAAACCAAAAGAGACCTACAAAAGTGGAAAAACATACCTTGCTCGTGGATAGGAAGACTTAACATTATAAAAATGTCTCTTCAACCAAAAGCGATCTATATATTTAATGCAATTTCGATCTGCATCCCAATGACATTCTTTAATGAGATGGAGAAACAAATCACCAACTTCCTATGGAAGGGAAAGAGGCCCCGGATAAATAAGGCATTACTGAAAAAGAAGAACAAAGTGGGAGGCCTTACTTTACCTGATTTTAGAACCTATTATACCGCCACAGTAGTCAAAACAGCCTGGTACTGGTATAACAACAGATACATAGACCAATGGAACAGAATTGAGAATCCAGGCATAAATACATCCACCTAGGAGCAGCTGATATTTGACAAAGGCCCCAAAACAGTTAAATGGGGGAAAAGAGAGTCTTTTTAACAAATGGTGCTGGCATAACTGGATATCCACCTCAAAAAAATGAAACAAGACCCATACCTCACTCCATGCACAAAAACAAGCTCAAAATGGATCAAAGACCTGAATATAAAATCTAAAACAATAGAGATCATGGAAGAAAAAATAGGGACAATGTTAGGAGCCATAATACATGGCATAAACAGTATACAAAACATTATTAAGAATGCAAAAGAAAAACTGGATAACTGGGGGCTTCTAAAAATCAAAGACCTATGCTCATGCAAAGACTTCATCAAAAGAGTAAAAAGACTACCTACAGACTGGGAAAAAGTTTTTAGCTATGACATTTCCGATCAGCACCTGATCTCTGAAGTTTACATGATACTGCAAAAACTCAACTACAAAAAGACAACCCAATTAAAAAATGGGTAAAAGATATGAACAGACACTTCACTAAAGAAGACATTCAGGTAGCTAACAGATATATGAGGAAATGCTCATGATCATTAGCCATTAGAGAAATACAAATAAAAACTAGAATGAGATTTCATCTCACACCAACAAGGCTGGCATTAATGCAAAAAACACAAAATGATAAATGTTGGAGAGGCTGTGGAGAGATTGGAACACTTCTACACTGCTGGTGGGAATGTCAAATGGTACAACCACTTTGGAAATTGATTTGGCACTTCCTTAAAAGCTAGAAATAGAACTTCCATATGATCTAGCAATCCCACTCCTCAGAATGTATCCTAGAGAAATAAGAGCCTTTATATGAACAGGTATATGCACACCTATGTTTATTGCAGCACTGTTTACAATAGCAAAAAGATGGAAGTAACCAAGATGCCCATCAACAGATGAATGGATAAATAAATTACAGTATATTCACACAATGGAATTCTATGCATCGATAATGAACAATGAGGAATCTGTGAAACATTTCATAACATGGCGGAACCTGGAACGCATTATGCTGAGTGAAATTAGTCAGTTGCAAAAGGATAAATATTGTATAAGACTACTATTATAAGAACTTGAGAAATAGTTTCAACTGAGAAGAAAACATTCTTTTGTGGTTACGAGACGGGGGAGGGAGGGAGGGTGGGAGAGGGGTATTCACTAATTAGGTAGTAGGTAAGGACTACTTTAGTTGAAGGGAAAGACAACACACAATACAGGCGAGGTCAGCACAACTGGACTAAACCAAAAGCAAAGAAGTTTCCTGAATAAACTGAATGCTTTGTAGGCAGTGTAGCGGGGGCAGGAGTTTGGTTTCAGGGGACATCTAAGTCATTTGGCATAATAAAATCTATTATGAAAACTTTCTGCATCTCACTTTGAAGAGTGGTGTCTGGGATCTTAAACGCTAGCAAGTGGCCATCTAAGATGCATCAATGAGTCTCAACTCACCTGGATCAAAGGAGAATGAAGAACACCAAGGACACAAGGTAATTACGAGCCCAAGAGACAGAAAGGGCCACATGAACCAGCGACTACATAATCCTGAGACCAGAAGAACTAGATGGTGCCTGGCTACAACCAATGACTGCCCTGATAGGGAACACAACAGAGAACCCCTGAGGGAGCAGAAGAGCAGTGGGATGCAGACCCCAAATTCTCATAAAAAGACCAGACTTAATGGTCTGACTGAGACTAGAAGGACCCTGGTGTTCATGGCCCCCAGACCTTCTGTTGGCCCAGGACAGGAACCATTCCCGAGGCCAACTCTTCAGACATGGATTGGACTGGATAATGGGTTGGAGAGAGATGCTGGTGAGGAGGGAGCTTCTTGGATCAGGTGGACACTTGAGACTATGTTGGCATCTCCTGCCTGGAGGGGAGATGAGAGGGTGGAGGGGGTTAGAAGCTGGCAAAATGGATATGAAAAGAGAGATTAGAGGGAGGGGGCGGGCTGTCTCATTAGGGGGAGAGTAATTGGGAGTATGCAGCAAGGTGTATATAAGTTTTTGTGTGAGAGGCTGACTTGATTTGTAAACTTTCGCTTAAAGCACCATAAAAAGTATTTTAAAAAACCCAAAAAATAAATTCTTAATAACTTATTTCCTAATTATTTGTATATACACCTAATTTCCATTTCTAGATTCCACAGAAATGCATAAAAATGTGATATCCAGAAGACATCACAAAAGAAAGTAGTAATAATATTTAGCTGGATTTCTGGTCTCGCCCCACTATTATCCCATACTCATCCTCCTTGTTTTATGACTTTCAGATCTTTGCTAATCTGACCACTATACTGGAAATAGTCTTGCCTGTCCTCTTTATCTAAATTCTAAGAATTGTTTAAAGCTGGTCTACAGGAAAAAAAAAAAAGTAAGTGTGTGTGTGCGTGTGTTGTGTTAGAAAGCAGGCACAGTAAGATCGTGATGCAAAACAAAGTGAATTCAACTTGAAAAGGAAAGGATTCAATTTTGTCTGTATTTGCTATCGGGTGATGGTAAACACACCCTATAACACACCACTTCTAACTGTGTCCAAAATTACAATTCTATGATTCCAATGAATTACTGTATATCTTAAATTGTATTTCCTTAAACTCGTGACACCGTATTCATCATCTCCCTTGCCTGGAAACTTCCTGTTAATAGAAACTCCTATCTTTAGTCTTAAAAACTTTAAATTAGGCTTGACTTACTCTGTTCATCTATCCCCCCGAAATCAGCAAATTAGCATAGTCTGCTGTTTTGCTTTCTTTGAAGTGCCTCATGTTCTTCCCTTCTTCTGTCCTCTCTCCATTATACCTTCAGAATCCGCCCTAGGTTACTCATGTTGATCTCCAGTGGCTTCCTTGACACCAGCCTAGCTTCTCTAGTACACACCCCACACTGTTGCCAGGGTTAATCATCCCCAAATATTTTTTTTTTTCAAAGCCTTGGTCTTCAGCTCAAGAGAACTCATTGGCTTGTTATTTCCTGCCTCATTAGGCTAAACTTCTTTGCCATGTGTCCAGAGATTATTGTGAAAGCATGCGAAATCTTCAGTGCCATGTCCTAGAACTTCCCAAATGCAGATCTGACATAGTTCTGTAGGCTCTCGTTTAATTTTCCTTCCTGGATTGAAAATACTTGAACAAAAAAATCCACTGTGTATCACATTTCTACTCATCGAGGTCATTCTCATCCTCCAAGTCTTGTCACAGAGTCCTATCTCTGGGTACTTCCCTAAAGTCTATCCATCTCTCAGGGTCCCACACCAACTACTCCATTGACCATCCTACTTTGGATGTCTATACCACTGACATTTCATACTACACAATTTAATATTTAAATAATTGTTCTATTTTATCAATCTGGTCATTGATTCAAACATGTTAGTCTTTACTCTCTACCTAGAGCTGATGCATCTTGAGTTTAGGAATTATGCTTTTTGCTTGAATGTATCTTCTAATGTCCAACTTAGTACTTTGAATAACCAGTAACTACTAATTGATGTCAGATCCTACATAGAGTCCAGATTTTCTTATGGAAACCTTAGTTCTAAGACACCAAATCAATTTACCTTTTTAATGATCATACTAGAATTGCAGTGTGCTTAAACAAATTTCTTGTATATTCCTGGTTTTTGTGTTTAATGTTTTAAAAAGCCACAATTCAGGTCAGAGAAAGGAATAGCCTTCTGATTTCAGCAACCTGAAGTTCTGGGCCCTATGACTCAAGGAGGGTTTTGAATTTCTGGCTCCCTGACAACCCCATCAACTTGGCAATTACTCAAAATACCTTTTATTACGAATTCATCCCTTTTTTTTTTTTAATACAAGCAGTCACATCACAGAATCTTTAAAGTACCCAGGTGTTCCCAAAAGACCAAAACAACAAACCTGTTGCCATTAAGTTGATTGCAACTCATAGCGACCCTATAGGACAGAGTAGACTGCCCCATACGGTTTCCAAGGAGCACCTGGTAGCTTCGAACTGTTGATATTTTAACCACTATGCCACCAGGACTTCCAGATGTTCCCAGCATTCCAAATATCTGCTCTGGAATGTTCCTCTGAGGCTCCATCGTATAATTGCTCTGGCCCCTTGGCTGGGGCAGACCTGTCAACAAGTATGAACTTGATGCAATCAGCCAGGTTTCATACTCCTTACACAACTCACACACTCACCTTGGGCTTTCTTTCTTCGAAGTCATCTGCTTTCGGTAAAACACACATTTCTCTTCAACTGATCTTTTTGTTTCTTAGCAAATGAGATGGTTTTCCCAGACTTATGTGACTCTACTGGCCTCTGACTTCCTCAGAGAAGAAGTCAGGAAGCTGGAAACTGGTCCAAGCTCATTTTTTTTTCTGTCGGGTGACCAGAGAGTAATTGGGATGATTGCAAATGATGAAGTGAGCAAGCAATCACTGGCGTTTGTAGGATAACTTTCCTTGTTAAGGTGATTTCTCATGTTATTTAATAGAACTACTTAAAGTGAGAAAAACACGTGTAAAACCTCAAAATCGTTTTAATGCAGTTATTTATTTCTATTGAATTTTTAAAAAACATATGAATTATTTAATTTCTTATTACCTGTTTTTTATCATTAGAGGAATTCGTTATTTTAGCTTTCACAGACAAATTTCAGCACCCCTATATTTGGTGGAGTCCTGATGGTGTAGTGGTTAAATGCTACAGATTCTAAACAAAAGGTTGACAGTTTGAGTCCATTAGCTACTTATTGAAAACCTTATGGAGCAGTTCTACTCTGTCCTATAGGGTTGCTATGAATCGGGATCAACTTGATGGTAAGGTTTGTTTTCTTTTTTTATATTTGGTAGCAGTCATTTAAATTGCTTGAAAAATGTCTGGAGAAAAAAAGTCAACTGATACTCTTTCTTAGCAGTTTTATAATAAAATCAAACCAAACCTGTTGCTGTCTAATCAATTCTGACTCATAGCAATCCTACAGAACAGAGTAGAACTGCCCCATAGGATTTCATAATAGTTACTGAAAAACAGTATATATATATATATATATATATATATATATATATATATGATTTTATGCTGTACTAGTTAGAATTTGAGGAGCCCCAGTGGCACAATGGTTAAGCTCTGAGCTGCTCACCAAAAGATTGACAGCTTGAATCCACCAGCAGCTCTGTGGGAGAAAAGAGCTGGTGATCTGCTCCTGTAAAGACCACAACTGTGGAAACCCAGTGGGGCAGTTCTACTCTGTCCTATAGGGTTGCTATGAGTAGTAATCAATTCGACAGCACACAACCAAAACAGAAACTGAAGTTTATTAGATATATAGAGAGGCCATGATTTCAATGGATTCAGCAGTGGTCAGATTTGAAGTTCTAACCTTCAGTTCCTGCTCTAAGTCCTAGGAACAGTTACAAAGTGGGAGAAGGGGAGGGGCTGGATGATAGAATTTTAAGGCATTGGATGAGGCACGAAGAAAGGACCTTGATGGAGAAGATGGAAAAAGGCCAAAGAAGATTTTCTATCAAAGATGATTTCAAAGTCTTTCATAGGGAAGTGGGGCTAGATTTTCCCTATGTTGGTCCAAATAGCAGAGCTAGGACCAGAGGAGAGAGATTCTAGGGAGCTAGACACCCGCTGAGAGTAACAAGACTTTTTTAAAATAAAAATTACTGGTGGCCAATACTGGAATAGACTATATGAACCAGAGAGTTTCCCATCACCAAACAATTTCAAGGGGAAGTTGAACCTGTCTTCAGCAGTGGCATGGCAGAAAAGGTTACTGCACTGATTGTGTGGTGGGCAACATGGACGACTGGTTACTGTCAGTTAAATTCTTCTTCGGAAGGAGGATTTTGCAAAGCTATGAGTAGCTGGCAAAAGTTACTTCTTATCATGGTGTTATGGGTTGAATTGTGTCCCCCCAAAAAGAGATATATTGGAGTTCTAACTCTTGGCACCTTTAACCAGGGCCTTGTTTGGACATGAGATCATACTGGACTAGGGTGGGGCTTAATAAGTGTTGTCCTTATGAGAAAGGAGAGGAGACACAGAGACGGACACGCAGGGGAAGACAGCCATGTGAGGACGTGAAGGAATGCCAAGAAACACCTGGGTCTACCAGAAGCTGGAAGAGGCGAGAAAGACTCGTCCTACAGAGCCCTGGAAGAGAGCATAGCCCTGCTGACAAACTGAATTTGGACTCCTAGCCTCCAGAGCTGTGAGGAAATAAATTTCTGTTATTTAACCTACCTACTTGTTGCCATCGAGTCAAATCCAACTCAGAGATCCTATATAACAGGGTAAAACTGCCCCATAGCATTTCCAAGGAGTAGCTGGTGAATTCAAACTGCCAACCTTTTGGTTAGCAGCCAAGCTCTTAACCACTGCACCACCAGGGCTATTATTTAAGGTCACCCACAATTTGCAATATTTTGTTATGGCAGCCCCAAGAATGGTAACATAGTAAATAGCTTTTGCAAATACCCTCCTTACTTTGAAACTCTGGGTGGAAGAGTTTCACGTTCTCTAGGTCATCAATCCCCTTCTCCAAAGACAAAGCCTAAGTGCTGGAGAGCAGCATGGCAAAGAAAGGAGTCCTGGGTGGGCCAAAAAAGAGAAAAGAATGTTCCAATGTAGCAGGGATGTGTCGCTTTTCCTTAAGTATCGCGATAACGGTGATTTCATTTCCTAGACAGTTGTATGTTTTCATGAGATTTCTGAAAAGCACAAATGGTTATGCTCCACATGGTTGTCCTGTTCAGTTCGATAACCAGATTAATAAGAGAATACTAGCCCGATGCTTACTGTAGCAATAACAACACAAAAGCTCTTCTAGGCACCTTACATGTGCTATAAATTCAATAAAACTTAGTGCTTTTTAGCAGACAAGAAAACCAAAAAAGAGCAAATATTAATGAGATAACTTGATTCAGCCACCTTAAAATAGGAAAATTTAAATATAAAAACCTTATATTTCTTTTATCAAGTAATATAAAGAAGTAATCTCCAACTGTTTCTCTCTTGTGCATGTTCCTTGGTAATAAAAATGAAGTAACATTTAACTTGTCTTTTTTTTTTTTTTGAATATTTTACTGTTTTTGGTGAAAGCTGGCACAGGAAACTAGACTCTCTAACAATTTCTACACATAATGTTCAGTGGCATTGGTTACGTTCTTCACAATATATCAGCATTCTCACTATTTCCATTTTGGTTATTCTGTTTCGATTAATCTAGCTTTCCTATCCCCCTTGCCTTCTCATCTTTGGTCTAGGGTAAATGTTTGAAACCATTTAATTTCATCTAGATGATTTTTTTGAGGAGCACAGTACTCACAGGTGATATTTATTTTATAGAGCAATCTGTCATTTAGCTGAAAGGTGACCTCAGGGAGTGGTTTGAGTTCCCAGTTTAAAGAGTATTTCAAGGCAATAGTCTAGGGAGGGTGATCTAATCTCTACTGGGCCACTAAGTTTGGACTTTTATTAAGAATTTGAGTTTTGTTATGCATTTTTCATAATGCATTCTTACCCTCTCTTCCTCTTTTCCCTGGTAACCACCAGCTGCTCCCTGGAAGTCCTACAGGGCAGTTCTACTTTGTCCTATAGGGTTACTACGAGTCCGATTCTATTCAAGAGGCAACGAGTTTGGTTTTTGGATCCTCAGGCATGGGATATCCTTCCATTTTTGTAGGTCTCTTTTAGTCTCTTGTAGCAGTGTTTTATAATTCTTATTGTATAAGTTTTTTTATATCCCTGGTTAGGTGCATCTCCTAGGTATTTTATTGATTTGGAGGCTATAGTAAATGGTATTGTTTTCTTAATTTCTTTTTCAGAGTAGTCCTTCTAAGTGCAGAGAAACCCAGCTGGCTTTTGGGTGTTGATCTTGTATCCTGCAACATTGCTAAAATTTTCTTAGTCCCAGCAGTTTTCTTGTGGAATCTTTTGGGTCTTCTGTACATAAAATCATGACATCTGATAATTTTACTTTCCCTTTTCTAATCTGGATACCTTTTTTTCCTCTTTCTTGTCTTATTGCCCTGGCTAGAACTTCCAGTACAATAAGACTGGTGATAATGGGCATCCTTATCTCATTCCCATTCTCAGAGAGAAGGTTCTCAGCCTTCCTCTGTTGAATATGATGCTGGCTGTTGGTTTTTATGTTAGGAATTTCCCTTCTATTCCTATTTTGCTGAGACTTTTTGTCAGGAAAGAAAACTGTGTTGAATTTTAAGGAATGCATCAATTAGTGTGATCCTGTGGTTCTTTTCTCTTGTTTTATTTGTGTGGTGGATTACATTGACTGATTTTCTGATATTGAACCATCCTTGCAATCTTGGTATGACTCTCACTTGATTATGGTGTATGATTTTTTTTTTTTTAATATGTTGCTATAGTCTGTTGGCTAAAATCTTGTTGAGAAATTTTGCATTTATGTTCATAAGGGATATTGGTCTGTTGTTTTTTTGTGATCTGTTTGCCTGGTTTCAGTATCAGGGTTATGCTGGCTCCGTAGAATTTCGGTAGTGTTCCTTCCTCTTCTGTGTTTTTGAAGAGATCGAGTAGGATTGATGTCAGCTCTTCTCTAAATGTTTGGTAGAATTCTCCAGTGTAGCCATCTGGTCCCAGGTTTTTGTTGTCATTGGCAATTTTTGATGACACCTACAATCTCTTTTGTGATGGGTCTGTTTAAATTTTCTACCTTTGTTTATGATACATGGGGTAGGCAGTGTGTTTATAGGAATTTGTCCATTTCCTCTAGGTTTTCAAATTTGTTGGAGTATAATTTTTCATAGTAATCAGTTATGATCTCTATCTCTGGTAGCTGTATTATATTGTCACCAATTTCATTTCTTAATTTGGCTATTTGCCTCTTCTAGATCTTTTTCTTTTCTCATTCTAGCCAGTGGTTTGTCGTTTTGTTGATCCTTCCAAATAACCAACTTCTGGTTTTGTTAATTCTTTCGATTGTGTTTCTATTTTCTAATTCATTTATTTCTGCCCTGATTTTTATTCTTTCTTTCTTTTTCTGCTTGCTTTTGGCTTCTTTTGCTCTTTCCTTTCTATTTGTTCAAGTTGTCAGTTTAAGTTACTGATTTTGAATCTTTCTTCTTTTTAATGTAAGCGTTTATTGCTATAAATTTCCCTTTGAGTACTGCTTGTGCTGTGTTCCAAAGGTTTTGATATGCTGTGTTTTCATTTTCATTTGATTCTAGGAATTTTTCTATTTCACTTTTGATTTCTAGTATGACCCAATAATTTTTGTAATGTATCATTTAGTTTCCATGTAATTATACTTTCCTTATTTAGCCTCTTCTTAATTTCTAGTTTCATACCGTTGTGGCTCAAGAAGATGCTTTGTATGATTTCAGTCTTTTAAAATTTGTTGAGACTTGTTTTGTGACCTTTTATATGGTCTGTTCTGGAAATTGACCCATACGTGCAGGAGAAGAATGTACATCATTCTGATGCTGGGTTGAATATTCTATGTATGTTTGCTAGGTTCAATTGGTTTATGGTTTTATTTAAGTTCTAGATACTGTAGTCATTCTCTTTTTAGGTGCCCTGTCTGTAGTTGTCTATACTTGAAAGTGTTGTGTTGAAGTTATTGTGGAGTTGTTTATTTCTCTTTTTATATTAGTCAGATTTAGTTTCATGTATTTTGGTTATAATCTGAGGAGATGCTTCATATGATTTCAATTTTAAAATTTGTTGAGACTTTTTTGTAACCTAGCGTATGGTCTATTTTGAAAATTAATCCATATGCGCAGATGAAGAACGTATATTGTTCTGATGTTGGGTTGAATGTTCTATATATGTCTGCTAGGTCCAATTGGCTTATGGTTTTAAGTTCTCAATACTTTAGTGATTTTCTTTTTAGATGTCCTGTCTATAGTTGTCTATAACTGAAAGTGCTGTGTTGAAGTTCCCTACTGTTATTGTGGAGTTGTCTATTTGTCCTTTTGTATTAGTCAGAATTAGTTTCATGTATTTTGGTACATTGCTGTTAGTTGCATATATACTTATAATCACTATGTCCTCTTGTTGAATTGGCTCTTTTATTATTATGTAATGTTCTTCTTTATCTTTTGTAATAGATTTTGACTCAAAGTCTATTTTATCTGATATCAGTATAGCCACCCCTGCTTTTTTTATTTACTGGTTATATGGACTATTTTTCTCCATCCTTTTATTTTCAGCCTGCTTGTGTCCTTGTGTCTAAGGCATGTTTCTTGTAGACAGCAAAAGGATGGGTCAGTTTTTTTTTTTTTTAATCCATTTTACCACTCTCTGCTTTTTGCAAAGGGCATTTAGCCCCTTTACATTTAAGATTATTACTGAAAATGAATTGTCTACCTCACTCATTTTGTTATTTGTTTTTTCAGTTTTTCATATCTTATTCATTATACAGCTTTTTCTGTTTTTGTCTGTGTTTGGGTGCTTTCTTATGATGAGCCTTTTTGTTAAGTTGCTTCTTTTTTCTTGAATGCTTCTTCTTCATGACTTCTTAGTGGTTACCACATATGTTACATTACATGACTTACAAGTACTGCAGCATCTAGTGTAAGAATAACTGTTAACATAAAAACTTTACATAATTAATCTATTCCTGATATGCCCCTCCCTCCCCCATTTCTGTTAGTATGTCTCCATTAACATCAATATACAACCTATATTCCATAGGTTTAGTTTGTACTTCTATCTTAATGTTCTTGTCTTCCCATTTGGAGTATTCTCTTGCATAATACTTGCAAAAGTGGTCTGGTAGTGGCAAATTCCCTGAGCTTCTGTTTGTTTGGTAATGTCTTGATTACCCTTCATTTTCAAATGACAACTGTTCTGCGTAAAGTATTCTTGTTTGGCAATTGTTTTGGTTCAGTATTTTATATATGTCACTCCATTGTCTTCTGGCCTTTAGAGTTTCTGGGGAAAAATGCGTGTTGATTCTTATGAAAGACCCTTGGTATGTTAAATTGTGTTTTTCTTTTGCTGCTTTGGTTTTCAGGAATTTTATTTGGATATGTGGCAGAGCTGAACTTTTTATGTCTTTTTGGATTGGGATTTGTGTAGCTTCCTGTATTTGCAGGCTTGTTGCTCTGCTCAGGTCTGGGAAATTCTCTCTGATTATCTCTCGGAAAATTTTTTCTGTCTTTATTGTTGTTCTGGCGTTCAGGGATTTTAATAATTCTAATAGATTTCTAAATTGAATCCACATTTCTTTTGGGGTTTGTTCGCTTTTCTTTGTTCTTTTTTCTTGTTTCTCTCGAGACTAGAGAAGTTCAGATATTTTGTCTTCTAATTCAGATATTCTATCTTCTGCTTATTTGACTCTATTGTTGAGTATTTCTCTTGCTTTTTTCTAATTCATATGCTTTATTCTCAGTTCCAGTAGTTCTTTTGCAGTTTCTTTTACGTTTTCAAATTCCTTGTTGAATCTCTAATTTGTTTCTCCATTTGCTTTCTAAAATCTGCTAGTTTGTTTTTTGTGCTTTTTGCTTTTATTAAACATATTTAGCACCATAATCTGAAAACTATCAATTCTTTGCATTACTCTGGCCTCCATAGGAGAGGTTTTCTCTTCTTCATGTTGTCCTTTTGAGTGTTCCTTCTTCTCTTGTGCTTTTGTGTTTTTTTACTAGTTTTTATTGAACTTGAGCCTTTTTTTGTCTTTTCTTTAAATTTATAATTCTGTTTATTGTGAGAGGAGCCTGGGTGGCACAGTGGTGAAAGCACTCAGCTGCTAACTGAAAGATCAGTGCTTTGAACCCATTAGTTGGTTTGTGGGAGAAAGATGTGGCAGTCTGCTTCTGTAAAGATTACAGCTTTGGAAACCCTTTGGGGTGGTTCTACTGTGTCTTGTTCAAGAGACCTGTATGTTTGGTCCCTAGGATTCAATATGCATTCACGGGAGGGGATGTTACGCTGGCCTCCACTGCTAGTGTGCGTGGTGGGGATTGAATTTATTGTGGCAACAATGAGGGTTTATTTTTCAGTCTTTTCCTCACCACTGCCCCTGCACTGGCACACCCACTACCCCTGGTGTCCCGCAGGGGGCACCTCCTGTTTGCCTTTTGATCTGGACCATTCCCCTCCCTCTGTTGCACTTGCAGCTCTTCCCATTCCTAGTGCCCATTAGTTTCAGGCCTTAGCAAGGTTCATCAGTACTCTCACCCAGTATTAAGGTCTTCCTTCACCCCCTCCCACTTGCGCAGCCTACAAAATTCCCACAGCCAATTTGAGCCACCTTAAAAAAATCTGGCTAGAGCTTTTTCAGAGAAGCTCCCTTTTTGTGTTCCCTGCTTGAGGTGTTACTCAGCCCCATCCCAAAATGGCTGTGATGAGCTCACAACCTCAATGTTGGTGGTAGGATCTCTCAGTTTCTCTGCAGATTCCATTCCACCTCTTTCCTGCTTCTGGACTCACCCCAGTTCTTCAGTTCCTCAGATGTTGTCTGGAGTTCCAAGATCTCAGTCTGAGCTAGTTTGTAGTCATTATTCAGTGTGTTAGTTGCTGGGGGAGTAGAAGGGACTGTGTCCCCTCACTTTGCCATCCTGCTAACCCCCCCGACTTGTCATTTTAGACTTGGCCTCTCTGCTATATATCTAAGGAACTAGGATTTTTAGTTAGGATCAAAGGGATATCTTGTTTGGTAAAGTGGTGTGTCAGTGAAAATGAGGAAAACCCTCAATGAGATGGATCGACACAGAAGCCTCAGGAATGGGCTCAAATACACCAAAGATCATGCAGATAGTGCAGGACTAGGCAATGTTTCATTCTGTTATATGTAAGGTCATCACATGTCAGAGCTGACTCTATGCTCTATGGGGACTAAAAACAACAGAGTCAAAGAGGTCAAAGGGTTCACCCAAGGTTACGTCATTCTGAGGTCAGGGATGGACTCTAAGCCCATTTCTGCTGCTCTCTCACCCCACCTTCACCACCTTCCATGTTTCTTTTGAGGGCAGCTCAATGCACATAGCCGTGATGAAGAATGAATGTAAAAAAAGGAATTCCATGTGCTTAGCATGCTGCTGAGGAAGGGTGTCATGAGACAGCTTCGAGAAGATACCCAAAGATGTGTGTGAATAGGTGCACGTCCTTATATGCTGGAGATGAAGGTGTCTTCCTTCCACCCAGTGAGGAGGAATGCCACCGTGGCTCTTCATATTTTGTTAGTAGAGTGGCCATAGAATTGATTGTCCAAACCAGCACACTTGTGAGAGTGAAAGAGGACACTGCTAATAATTGTGCAGGTATAAACACAAAACCCTATTGGGTAAATCAAAATGTCCAGTCACCATCTCCACTGGCTTTGATTCTATCCTCACACTGCTGAGGTCTTCTTTTCTTCAGATCTTTGCTTGGATATAAACACAAAAGAGCTTCTGTTAGTATACCAGTTCTCTTTGGCTTCCCAATTTTATTAAAAAACAAAAAATGATTGCTCTTACTCTACCTCTAATTTCCCTTTAAAATATTCTGTTTCCATAGTAATCACTCACATTTTTTTCCTGAATAGAGGTTAATAGATCTTGCTAACATATTGATTTATCAGGGATTTAAGCATTAAGATTCTCCACTTCTCTTCTTTAATCAAAAATAATTTTTTTTTAATTGGAGGAAATTTGTGTAATCAAAAAAAAATCATTCTGTATCTGCTTTCAGTGTGCAGGTGGCTTCTGAGATTCTCAATTTGAATACAACTCCTATGGCTTGATTTTCTTAAAGGATTGTCACTCTGACCTTCCCATCAGATTCTGAGTTTCACTTTGGACATCATCGTACTGCAAAGTGGTGAAAATGAAAATAACGTGTAGGGAAAAATCATTGTGAGAGACGGAATCACATATGGAGCTGTGGGACATATACTGGAGAGCCAATTAGAGTGGATTGAATGAATACCGTGGTGGTAGGTGCTACAGTTACCTCCTGGCACCCACACCCCTTTATCCTTCTCACCCTGTAGCTACTCAAATTCACATAATTTAAAAGTAAATAAAATGAAAATTTTGATTCCTCACTAGCACTAGCCATGTTTCAGTGCTTGGTAGTTACATGTGCCTGGTGGCTACCAAATTGGACAGCACAGGTCTAGACCATTTCCTTCACTGCAGAAAGTTCTACTGGACAGGGCTGTTTTAACTGAACCCTGATTTTGGTTCATTATCTCACCTCCCCTTCATTGTCCACATTAGTCAATGGAAGCTGCATCCTAATAAATCTTAACCAATGATATTAAGCAACCCTATTCTGTCTTGCCAGGGACTAATTGAAGAACCCAAGCTAAAGCTAACCAATGCATACTATCCCCTGGTCATAACTATTTGTCCAGACATTGAGCACATGTGTTAGCCCAATCAGACTGGGGTGAATATATTCCCTCTCCCTTAATGGATAGAAACAGGAAAGAATTTTTTCTCTGTTGTTGCTGGCAGCCAAGTTGTGGCCATGTGGCTAGCTAGCCTGAGGACAAAGCTGACAAAGAGAGGAAGGCAGAGCAAGAGAGAGGCGGAGAAGTGGGGTAGGAGCCCTGATAGCATCACACCAGGAGCCAGCCCTACCTCTGGATTTCTCCTTTAGTAAGATGATAAATGTCGTTGCATAAGTCCATTTGAAACCAGGACTTCTTCACTTGCAACTCAAAGCCCGTTAACCTATACATCTGGATTCTGGTCCTGCCTCTGCCACAGAGTAATCACATGACCTTGAATGACTCTTGGAACCTCTCTGGGCCTTCACATCTTAACGTATCAAATGGCAGAAGCAGAGGTCTGCAAGATCCCTTAATAAGATCCTTAAAACTGTAAAGACCCACTTGAGGTAAGAACCAGCAATAGGAAATGGTGACAGCAATATTGCTCACCAGAAGTCCTTGGTGGTCCTGATGAGCCCAGGGCACAAAGGCATGACTAACCCCTGCTGCTCATCACAGAGCTTTGGGAGTCCTCAAGAGGAGATGATCTCTCCTTTGCCCACGTGGATGCTGAATACATCTTGCATCTTGCTTTAGGGGGTGTTAATTTAAATGCTGGTGACTCATGGCCCCCTGCTGTCTCTCTGAGATGTAGGCATGATGTTAGCACAGCTCAATGTAATGCTTTTCAATATGCTCAGTTCAGCGCCTTCTCTTCCTTTTTGTCACTGTAATAATTATACATTCCCAGCGATTTATAAAACATTTAATACCCTTGATTTTTCTTTCTAAGAAGTGGAGTTGACTATGATCTAGCTCTTTTGAGACTCTTTCTCTTTCTTTCTCCACTCTACTTCCAATGTGTTCATTCCTCTGGCTCTATACTCTAATTGTCCATTTAGTCATCAGTGCCAAAAACCAGTTGCTGTCCAGTAGACTCTGACTCATGGAGATGCCATGGATGTCAGAGCAGAACTTCGGTCTACAGGGCTGTCAATGGCTTATTTTTTCAGAAGTAGGTTGGTAGGTCTTTCTTCACAGGCACCCTTGGGGGGACTGGAACCTTCAACCATTTGGTAAGTAATCGAGTACATTAACCATTTGGACTTTGATTCCTCTGTCCCGATCATCCCTGCATGTGATGAGTGATTAATATTGTCCTGTTTACTTTCTAAATATCTCGTACATCCATTGTTTTCCTCCAACCTTTCTGCTACTGTTTATCTAGATTATCTTGTTTGTCAGGATTATCGCATCACCCCTTAAAGGGTCTCACTACCAAACGCATAGGTCCCCCACACTGCCCCCAGAACATGCCCTGTAAAACCTATATTTCATTATGTAATCTCCCATCTCAAATCCTCCAATAGCTCCATATTAGCTTTATGACCCATTCTAGCAGAGCCCAGAAAGTCCTCTCTCACTTTACTCTTCTTGCATCTCCAGACCCCTTTCCCACTGCCCTAGCCACGTGTAACTCTGAGGTGTGCTCGTTCTTGCAGGTCACCATGTTTCTGTACCTACTATTCGCTCCTCTTGGAATTGCCTTCTTTTCTTGACCATCCACATGGCTGTTCCCACATGTCCATCAAGAGCCAGCTGAAGCACCAAGTCCTCTCCAAATTGCCACCACCTATTTTTTATCCCAGGTAGAGCCAAGCACGCCCTCGTTATGATTCCATCTCATTTCATGAGTGAACTTGTCAACCTCTCTACCAAGGCAAGGGTCATGTAGTAGAAGCCCACCCCTGACCACCTTATTTAAATCTGTTACTTGCACCTGGTCTTCCTTTTCCTTTTCTTATATTGTTTTGTATCATCTCACATCCTATATAAATTTATTATTCAGGATGCTTTTTCTTTTTTTTTATGGTTTGCTTCCTCTTTCACAAGGACAGGGATCTTTGTTTCATTCACCGAAATATCCCGAGTGCCTAGAATGGTGTCTGTTATATCGTAGGCATTCAATAAACATTTGTTGAATAAATGGTCTCATTTTTGTACCTTTGGAACCTGGCATAGTTTCTAGAAAATATTAAGTTCTCCAATAAATATTTGGTGTTATCACATTTTTATAACATCCATAACAATAATAGCCAATATTTACCAAACTCTCACCATGCGCCAAATGCTTGATACACATCATCTCACTAAACCCTCATGAAAAATGTATGAGGTAGGTTACTCATTTACGAATAAGAAATTTGAGGCTTTGAGAAATGAAGAAACTTGCCCAAGGTAAATAAGCACTGGAACCGAGATTCAAACAAGAAGTCTGACTCCAATGCCTACAATTTAATAAATATATTGTTCTACCTACAATGATCAATTATTTGTTCTTCTTGTTATTAAATATTCCTTTCACACTATATTTTTAACATCATTTATAAATCAATAGGAGCCCTGATTTCTGGAAATGAGACAAAGTGATCGGGCAATTTGTGTTGGAAATGGGTAGTTAGATATGTTTTGCAGTTAAATAATTTGGAAGAAAGTCAAAACAATAAGCAATGCTTGTAGATTGCTGGGTGATTACTCTGAAAGAAACACAGGTATTAGGCTGGCATTGACCTCACAGGGCCAGAACCATCCCGAAAACAGGTCAGCCCTGAACACAAGCTTCAGAGGACGTCAACAGAAGACACACTTGATGTCCCCTTGCCTTTGTTCTAGCTTGTCTCACCAAGAACGAGGTATCCCTGCCTGAGCATATATCAATTACACGTCAGCAGTTGGAGGAGTCACCTTCACCTACAGTCTTAGCTCACCTACATGCATGCGCATACACGCTCGCGCGCGTGCACACACACACACACACACACACACACTGCAGAACCAGACACTTACTGCTTCTGGGCTTCAGATCCTGGCCCAGAAAATCCTGGAGGAATTTGCTCCAACAGCCTGCCAATTTTTTTTTTTTAGCATCACTACAATTATTTTAATGCAGTAATTTTCATTCTGAGGTTCATTGGGTCACAGTGCAGCAGTCTAAGTTCAGGGCATCGGTTCCAGGAGAAGTCATTCTTTCTCTGTTGCCTCTGGGGTAATGTCCTTGTCTCCTTTCACCTTCTGTCCATTGCTTCCTTGGCAATCTTCATGTGGTATGGCATCTGTCCTCCCCTACTTATGCTTCCTTGCTTCTGTGCCTAATCTGATTTCAAAACTGATTGGGTTTAAGACATGCTCTACCCTAACATGGTTTCATTAACATAATAAAGAAAACCCTGTTCCCAAATGGGATTGATTGCATCTACAGGTACAGAGGTTAGTGTTCCAACACATGTTCTGAAGGGGCATAATTTAATCCGTAACAGAATCCCTGAGTGGTGTAGACAGTTAAGCGCTTGATAAATAAGAGAAAGTTGGCAGTTTGAATCTACCCAGAGGCACCTCAGAAGAAAGGTCTAGGGATCTGCTTCCAAAAGGTCACAGCCATGAAAACCCAATGGAACATACATTCTATTCTGCACACGTGGGATCACCATGTGTCAGAATCAACTCTACAGCAATTGGTGGCAGTTTATCTTGTGAGTGGCATTGACTAATGAAGAGGTGAGAAGGAGTTTGCCCATCTTGGCGAGTCAACATCTGTCAGGAGGAAGAGCTGGGCACCGAGGCTGGTGTCTGTAGGCTTCACATTCTGACCAATGACACAGCTGATAGAGGACTCTCCCCAGTATGAATAAAATCCCTCCCCTGAGAGTCAGGGAAAATAGTGCACCCCTTTTGAGATTAATAGGAAACCTTTGTTGCTAGATTTCTCATAAACCTTTGAACTGGGCACTCTGTCCTGAACTCTGAGCTCCTGAGGGAATTCCCATGTCTATAGGCTAGAGACACATCAGAGGGCAGGGCTTATCCCATCAGCTCAAGAGAGTGTTACTGAAGGACAAGGAAGGGAAGAATCAAGGTACTATGAATTAATTGTGGTCCCAAAATGTGTTTTGGAATCCTAACCCCTATACCTGTGGATATACTGATATAAATATAGAGAGAGCAGTATATCTAAAGGGAACTTCCAGAAATTCAAGCTGGATTCAGAAAAGGACTTGGAACCAGTGATATCATTGCTAATGTCAAATGGATCTTGGCTGAAAGCAGAGAATACCAGAAAGATGCTTACCTGTGTTTTATTGACTATGCAAAGGCATTTGACTGTGTGGATCATAACAAATTATGGATAACATTGTGAAGAATGGGCACTCCGGAACACTTAATTGTGCTCATGAGGAATCTGTACATAGACCAAGAGGCAGTTGTTTGAACAGAAAAAGGGGACACTGTGTGGTTTAAAGTCAGGAAAGCTATGTATCAGGGTTGTACCCTTTCACCATACCTAGTCAATCCGTATGCTGAATAAATAATTCCAGAAGCTGGACTATATGAAGAAGAACAAGACATCAGGATTGGAGGAAGACTCCTTAACAACCTATGTTACGCAGATGACACAACCTTGCTTGCTGAAAATGAAGAGGACTTGAAACACTGATGAAGACCAAAGACCACAGCCTTCAGTATGGATTACACCTCAACATAAAGAAAACAAAATCTTCACAACTGAACCAATAAGCAAAGTCATGATAAACAGAGAAAAGATTGAAGTTGTCCAGGATTTCATTTTACTTGGATCCATAATCAACACCCACGGAAGCAGCAGTAAAGAAACCAAGCAACATATTGCATTGGGCAAATCTGCTGCAAAAGACTTCTTTAAAGTGTTGAAAAGCAAAGATGCCACCTTGAAGTCTAAGATGCTTCTGGCCCAAGCCATGGTGTTTTCAATCGCCTCCTATGCATGTGAAAGATGGATGATGAATAAGGAAGACCAAAGAAGAATTGATGCCTTTGAATTGTGGTGTTGGTGAAGAGTATTGAATATACCATGGACTGCCAAAAGAAGGAACAAATCTGTCCTGGAAGAAGTACAACCCGAATGTTCCTTAGAGGCAAGGATGGTGAGACTATATCTCACATACTTTGGACATGTTATCAGGAGGGATCAGTCCTTGGAGAAGGACATCTTGCTTGGTAAATTAGAGGGTCAGTGAAAAAGAGAAAGACCCTCAGTGAGGTGGATTGACGTAGTGGCTACAACAATGGGCTCAAGCATAACAAGGATTTTGAGGATTGCTCAGGACTGGGCAGTGTTTCGTTCTGTAGTACATAGGATTACTGTGAGTTGGAACTGACTCAAAGGCACCTAACAACAACAACATACCTGAAGATGTAATCCTGCTTCGAAATAAAGTTTTCTATGATGTGTTAATTAGATCATACCAAACAGGGTGGATTCTAAATCTAATCACTTATGAGTTATAAAAAGTGCAGATTTGACACAGAGATAGGCACTTTGGTGGGATGGATTGCTTTTGGGTGACATTTCTCACCATGGTCTTCTAACTCCCACCCAAGTGATTAGGTGGTACTGTGCAAATTAGGTAATTGTGGCCTACCAAGGGGATTGGTCAGTTTTGCCATCCTAGTAGGCTTAAAAGAGAGCCATTTCCAGATCAGAAGGAGGACCTCATCACCACCATGGAAGAAGAGCCAGGAACAGGGTGCATCTTTTGGACCTGGGATTGCTGCACTGAGACAGAGGGAGAGAGAGCTGTAACAATGAAGATGGCAAGATGGAGAGAAGCAGAGGCAGAGAAACGGCAACAGCAGAGGCAGCAGACCCAGGAGACAGGCTGGAGACTGACAGGAGACAAGCAGGAGATGGCCTGGTGGGCTTCCCAGCCCACAGAGTGAGAAAGCTGAGTGCCTTCAGTCAGGAAGCTTGCTGGCAGAGTGGGGTGCCTCTGGGCACTTATTGACAGAGCTAAATGAGGTTTGTAACGCTTGAGCAGGACAGAGGCTGAGGGTCCAGAGAGAGGTATGTTTGTGGGCACAGCTGAGAACAGGCTGTCCTGATAGAACTGTATCTTGAGTGTTAGTGAACCTGAACTGTAACCTGTTACGTCCTTAATAAACCCCATAACTGTGAGTATGGTCTCTGAGTTCTGAGTGACCATTACAATGAATTATTGAACCCAGCAGGGAAATACAGAGTGCCGTGGGAGGGATGATTAGTGTCAGAATTTTTAAAAATGGCAGAGAGAGAAGGCATCTTACCTCTGCCTCATAGGAATCAGCCTTGGGTTGTTGATCTTGATTCTCCTTCCCTCTTGTGAAGCTAGAGAAGGTCAGTTGTGGCCTCACTGTTTTTACAGACACAGAGATGGGCACACACAGGAGAAGACAGATATCATGTAAGAATCGCTAAGAAATGCCAGAGGCTACTGAGAAGGAAGGAATTGACATGCTGAGACCTTGATTTGGACTTTTAGCTTCCAAAACTGTGAGAAAATACATTTCTTTGAAGCCACTTGTTTGCGGGAGTTGTGCAACACCAGCACTAGGAAACGAAGACACGGGTAAGGAGGAAGAGGGAAAAGGGGAATAGGGAGAAGAGGAAGGGAGGGAGGGTAAGAGGAGGGGAGGGACAAAAGGAAGGAAGGAAGGAAAACAGGAAGGAAGGAAGGGAGGGATGGAGGCAAGAAGGAAGAAGGCAGGTAGGTGGAAGGGAAGGAGAAAAAGACCTGCTTTCTGAAAGCGTGATACCTAATCTCAAGAACAGGTTTATAGTAAAATGAAGCAGAAGTAGCAACAAAATTGACTGAATTCTGTAATAAACCCCTAAACTTCTTATTAAAACAGAACTTGTCCCAGGATCTGAGTGGGTAAATGTCAAGAATCTCCAGTTTCAGAAAAGGTGGGATGTGAGGATAGAAAAAAAAAAATCATAGCTAGGTAATTAGGAGAGAGATGTCTCTTGTACAAGCAATTTGAACTCAGCAAGTTAAAAAAAAAAAATGGATTATTCCCCCACCCCCAAAACCTGTAATTCTTGTTACATCTCCCATTTTGGCAAACGTCATTTCAATATAACCCATTTTCTAGTTGTGTTCTTTTAGTTTGTTTATATCCCTTTAATCTCTAAACTGGGCCGTTCTCCATTGCCTTACAAATATTTCTCCCATCCACGGCTTGGGTGGTGGAGCAGTGCCACAGAAGAAGAGGATGCTAGAAGGGAAGGCGAAATCACACTCAAGGGAGGGGAAAAGGAGTAAAGAAAGTGTAGAAGGCCTTCTCTGAAGAAGGCACCCTAGGAGAGCCCTGTTTCCTTCACCTCAGCAGGTTCCCACCAAGCATGGTCACCATAGCTTAGCAGCATTGTTAGCTATGGGCCTTTCAACAAGAATCTCTCCAAGGATGCTGTGAATGAATAGCTCCACAGGATAATCTTAGACAGTATTGAACTCATAGCAAATGCTCAATAAACAGTTACAATGGGATTACTTTAGAGGCATGCTTCTCCCATCCTCCTCAGTTACTTAAACCCTACCTTGTCAGAGGGAAGCACAGGATAGTGACTGAGTCAGTGGGTATTACAGATGGAATTGCGTCCCCCCAAAATATCTGTCAACTTGTCCAGTCCACGATTCTCAGTATTGTGTGATTTACCACCATTTTGTCATCTGATGTGATTTTCCTATGTGTTGCAAATTCTATATCTATGATGTTAATGAGGTGGGATTAGTGGCAGCTATGTTAATGAGGGGAAACCCTGGTGGTATAGTGGTTAAGAACTATGGCTGCTAACCAAAAGGCTGGCAGTTTGAATCCACCAGACACTCCTTGGAAACCCTATGGGGCAGTTCTACTCGGTCCTATAGGGTCACTATAAGTCAGAATTGGCTCGATGGTAGAGTTTGTTTTTTGGTATGTTAATGAGGCAGGACTCAAGAAAATAAATTTCTGTTTGTTAAAGCCATTTGCTTGTGGTATTTCTGTTATAGCAGCACTAGATAACTAAGACAGTGTGTAGGCATCCAGCCCGAATCTTGGCTTTGCAGTTTACCAGCTACAAAATTCCTGGTCAATTACTTACTTTCTTGAAACCTTAGGATGCTCATCTAGAAAATGGGCTGCTAATTGCATTTACCTCATGGGTTCAGCCTCGAGTGTCATCTGAGACCAGGCGGCCAGGCCCTTAGCACATCAGGCCCTGGCTCCATCATGACCCTTCCTTTGAGCCACCCAAATCTCTCCCCTCCCTTCCTCAGTGTCACGGTTTGACTCCATGCCACCTACTCTCCCATTGACTTCTTCCTGGCTTTGTGACCCAGGGACGAGGTCATAGCTGCTCTTAGAGCCCTGATGATACTAATATTGGGTCCACAGCAGGCATTTCACAGAATCGTTTAAGTGTGTCTGCCCTCCTCCACCACTGTCACCTCCAGGTCCTCTATTGTTGTTGCGTGCTATTGAGTCAATTTCAACTCACAGTGACCCTATATGACAGAGAAGAACTGCCCCATAAGGTTTCCTAGGTTTTTTGTTTTTTTTTTTTAATCATTATGGAAGCAGATCACCAGGGCTTTCTCCCTCAGAGCCACTGGTAGGTTTCGAACCACCAACCTTTTTGTGAGTAGCTGAGTGCTCAATTATTGTGCCACCAGAGCTCCTTCTAACTCCTCTAGCACGAAGCGAATCCTCTCCCACAGAGTCCTTTTTACCAAAACCGAGATTTTCCTATGAGGATTTTTGTGACAGTTATGGCTTCCTCCCCCACACTTTTTTTTTTTTTTCCAGTTATTGTCAGAATTGTTCAGGATAGAGTGGGCCACCCTGCTCTCTCCATTGTATTGTTTCAATCATGGTATGATTTGAGGGTGGACCAATTTAAGAAAATTGTTCCTTTTTCTACCCCAAAGCCTCTGAAACACTAATGTAAACAAGGGGTTTTATTTATGTACAAAAATACCAATGTCAAAAGAACAAAGGACAGTATAAAAACACAAGGGGAGATGCATTCAGAACAATTTATATACAGGAAACATGACGCAAATATTATTTTTGCCGTAGCAGAAAATTAACCCTGCAGCTGCCCTTTGGTGGAAATACATCATTACATTTTCTTATAAGGTTGTTTCAACAGATTTTTTGCTTTTCCTATTTGTGGTTCTGATACATCATGGGTTTCCCCAGGCCGGGTTTCTCTGCTCAGTTCTTCTCTTTACATGTCATGCAAACTGAAGCAGCAAACATCAGGCAGAGATGTCCTGAGTCTATTTAGCTTGGCAACCTACCTCAGTAGCTAGAAAAATTATAGCCTCCAATTCTGTTATAACATTAGGAGGAAAAAAAACAATAGGTTCTAATATCTTTGCAATGCATCCCTGTGATGGGTAGAAGTGCAGCCCATGTGTTACAGAGGAGAATGGATCTATAGGCTTTCCTTGGCTATGATATTCAGGGAAGCAGATTGCCAGGCCTTTCTTCAGTGATGTCACTAGCTGAGTTCAAACCAACTTTTCCGGCAGTAGCCATGCGCAAACTGTGCCACCCAGAGACCTTAGAGAAGGAAGTTTTAAGTTCAAGTCCAAGATTGCCACCATGCCTCCTCAGATGGGAGACCCTGGGAAGTATATCTATCTCTCTGAGTTTTGGTTTCTTCATCTACACAAGGAATACGATAATGCCTACCTTGATGAGTTTTATGGAGATTTAAACATATGATATATAAAAAAACATTGAGCTTGAGTCCTAGTGCATAATTACCATAAAATGACTACAAGCTATTGTTTTTAATTCTGACCAATGCATTTGTAACCACAGACTGTCCAGTGAAAGCCTTGGTAAGTGAGAATAAGAAAATGGACATTATCTTAAGTTTGATGAGCATTCTTTCACATCTGGAGATATTCATCTCCACATTAAATGGATTTACTCACTTTTACTTTGAAGTATAAAAGCACACTTTCCACAGGGGGAAAGGAGACTTTATCTTAATTTACAAACACGCCCAGGAAACCTTGGGCTCTGCTTCATGGAGTATGTGTCCACAGCTCAGTCCTCCAGGAGCATCTGGGGCAGTCTGCCTCCGGGGAAAGCAGGTATCTCATGCCTGCCTGCCCCTCCAGTCTATGTCTAATGTTATGTTAATGAGGCAGGATTAGTGTAGGGTGTGTCTTGAGTCAATCTCTTTTGAGATATAAAAGAGCTTAAATAAGCAAGCTAAGAAGCAGAGAGGGGGAAGAGAGATGCCAAGCCACATGAATATTGCCAAGGAGTTGAAGCTTAAAAGAGACAGGACCTTCCTCCAAAGCCTACAGAGAGAGAAAGCCTCTTTGTTGCCATCTTCCTCCTGGAGTTTTACGCGGATGTTGCTTTGTAGGTGATGCTACATCCATCCACACCCCATCTCAGTCTTGGCCTGGCATGATCTAGTTAATGAAGGGGCAGGCTACAATAGGTCAGGACAAAGTCCCTGGGCTTAGGCTGGCTCTGAAGCTGAAGCCCCAGTTACAGATGTTGGGAGGAAGTCCCATCTAGTAGGGAGAACAAAGTATCTAAATGGCATCGCTATAGCAGTCAGACAGTGTCTTATTGTTATCTAGAGCTGCTATAACAGAAATACCACAAGCAGGTGGCTTTAACAATCTAATTTGTTTTCTCACAGTTTAGGAGGCTAGAAGTCTGAATTCAGGGTGCCAGCTGTAGAGGAAGGCTTTCTCTGTTGGCTTTGGAGGAAGGTTTTGTCTTCTAAGCTTCTACTCTTTGGCAATCTTCCTGTGGCGTAGCATCTCTCCTCCCCCTCTGTGTTTCTTAGCTCGCTTGTTCAATCTCTTTTATATCTCAAAAGAGATTGACTCAAGATACGCCCTACACTACTCTTGCCTCATTAACATAAAAAAGACAACCCATTTCCAAATGGGATTATAACCGAAGGCATGTTGTTGTTATTGACGTTAGGTGCCATTGGGTTTGTTCCGACTCATAGCGACCCTATGCACAACAGAACGAAACACTGCCTGGTCCTGCGCCATCCTTACGACCGTTGTTATGCTTGAGCTCATTGTTGCAGCCACTGTGTCAATCCACCCCATTGAGGATCTTCCTCTTTTCCGCTGTCTCTGTACTCTGCCAAGCACGATGTCCTTCTCCAGGGACTGATCTCTCCTGACAACATGTCCAAAGTATGTAAGATGCAGTCTCGCCATCCTCTCCTCTAAGGAGCATTCTGGCTGTACTTCTTCTAAGACAGATTTGTTAGTTCTTTTGGCAAACCACAGGCATAGAGGTTAGGATTTATAACACATATTTTGGGGGGACACAATTCAATCCATAACAGGAAGTGAGCAGTGTTATCAAGCCTACTGGAGGACAGGGGTACCCTCACAGGTGAGGTGGACACAAATATCAGGAGTCCAGGGGTGGCTGATATTCAGGAGCATGGGCAGTCTCAGGAAGTTCTATAATCAGAGAGCCCAGCCCCAAGCATAGCAGTGGGCACTTGGGGGCAGAACTCCATTCTTAGGAAAAACCTAGCAGGGACAATGGTGTTTCCTACTCAGGAAGGACTAGAATCATCATCAGGTCCCAAGAGAAAGATGGCCTCACTCAGAAAATAAGGAGGATACTTACTGCCAGAACTGGGAAAGAATATGGTGCCTGGGTTTCAAGACCAAGATGAATTCAATGTAGAGCTAAATATCAGAGGCTGGCTCAGGTTCTCTAAATCCATTTTGCTGAAGGTCAGGTTTGGCCTTATAGGTATGGATGAGGTTGAGCTTTCAGGTTGAATGTCCTCACTAGGCAGAGAGGAAGATGATAACTGGAGAAATGCCATATCTGGTAAGAATGGAGTCTTTGGGCATCAAACCATGCTGTATTGGTGCATGACTGATTCAACACGTAAAATGAAATCAATATCAAAGTAATTATTCAATAAGATATTTCAGGTGGGATTTACGTTCTGAATACTCCCTAACCCAAAACGTTATTCTCTCATGCTACAGGCCAATGGCAAGGTCTAAGGAGGGAATCTCTGTTCAAACTGTGCAGCTGTTAGGAACCACACTTTTTGGTGATTCTGTTGGGAATTTCACCTTGAATGGAATTACCCACAGCTTCCTGGTGTCCCCTCTTACGTAAAGGGACAGCAGGACTCCCTGGTTTTCAGGAAGTCTTCCAGCCCACAGCCTCTAAGACACCTAAAAACCACAAAGCTTCATGAAAGGTATAGATGCTTTCTCCTAAGGGCTTTCCTGCCTGGCATTGTTTCATTTTGTTTGCTTGTCTTTTTGGCCACATTATGGAATTTAACCTTTTTTTTTTTTTTTTTTTGAGAAATCTTTCACAAAATAAGAAAATGCAGTAAATTGAACCACCAACAGTGATAATGAAATCCGTCCTCATGAAATTTTATTGTCTCACACATTTTGTTGACCACAAAACCTCTTGATGAATGGGACAGAAAAAGTCCTTTTCTGAGTGAGTGGCTAGCTAAATAGAATGCCAGTTAACCTAGGTAGCACATCTGGATGTTCATCTTTTGGGTGATGTTTTGATATTCCCCTCTGGGGTCGGGGAGGGTTGAGGACAGGAGGATGTTCCCTTGAGCTAACCGCTGTCACTCACCTCTGGTTCAGCTGGGGGTGATTATCATTTCAAAACCTACACAGATGGCAGAGTTGAATGCTTGCCTGCGTCTTATTTTGCCCTCTATCAGGAAAAGTGGATGTTGTGCAGGGAAAAAAAGAAGAAGAAAAAGAAGCAGCAAAAGAAGCAGCCAGGGGCTGCTGGGAAATGAGGAATCTCTTTCATTTAGGATGGGTGAATGGAATAAAGTATGAGCAATTAGTAAGTTGTGATGAGCAAAAATGTTTCTGAAAAGTTCCTGCAAGTCTATATGTAAAAAGAAAGCAACTTAACACTACTGAGCTAAACGTGCCCACGTGAATTGTAATTCAGCAATAAACAGAGTCACACAACATACTATTCTGCTCGGTTTATAAGACACAGTCTCCACAAAAAGTAGCACAAATTACCATGATTTCTATTCTACCAGGCCCTTGGGTGGGTAAGTTATGAGGAGAGCTTAATACATAGCACTACTAAGCAAAGCATTGAACAAGGCTGATTGAACTTTACTCAGGCTTCCTAGGTTGGGGATAATTCTTTCCTTTAAGAGAAAATGAATGGGTATGTTCTGAATCTTTTGCCTGGAGCTGGAAAAGAGGACATTATTTGGGGATTTCACCAACCCTCCAGTCCTTAGCCCCTATGCATCTGCCTTCTGCCGTCAGTCCCAAACCACAAGCTTTTAATTTTCTCATAAGATTAAACCAATATTTACCAGTAAGCCTGCACTTATCCTAAAAGCAGTTTACTGGAAACTATTGGTTTTGAGTAAATGTTAGATCTTATTCAAGAATAGTTACCCCTCCTTGGTGAGGCAAGCAACAGGAAAAAACACTACATTTCTGATACCAGACCTGAGAAGAAAACTTTCTATCATTTCTATCAAATGAGCAGATTTTCTTCAGTTTATTCACCTGGCATTTGTTTTCTAGGAGTTCTCATTAACTGTCCAATGGCAAAATCCTTAGATGTTGGCGAAGAATCACTTCCTGTGGAGTTCTTTAGTAGAGTTAGATGTAAAGACCCAGGGAGTTCAATATAAGTTTAAAAAGAAATCTGGCTCTGATATAGACATGCTTATAAATCTGATATCTAATAGAAAGTATCTGTAGTATTAAAAAGGACGTAGTTTCCAAAATTACCTGAAACAAGCCTTGTGTTTGCCTCCCTACTGTTAGTCATTGGAGTAAATGGTTTCATCTATTTATAGCCAGGAGGATTTAACTTCCAGTAACAGAAATGTTGCAAAATAGTCTCACAAATTCTAATGAGGTTCCATCTCTTGTTTGTTTGCTGTTGTTGCTGTCAAATTGGCTCCAACTCCTAGCAACCCCATACACAACAGAACAAAAGTTGCCATGACCCGCACCATTTCACAACCGTTCATATATTCAATTCCACTGTTGCAGCCACTGTGTATTTTGAGTAACTTCAAACATACAGGGCTCATCTTCCAGCATTGTATTGGACAGTATTCTATTGTGATACATAGGGCTTTCATCAGTTGATTTTCAGAAGTAGATTGCCAAGCCTTTCTTCCCAGTCTGTCTTAGTCTGGAATCTCCCCTGAAACCTGCCCACCATGGGTCTCCTTGCTGCTACACCACCGGAATATGATGCTACCGGCATCATACCAAAACCATCATAGTACAACACCCTGACAGATGAGTGGTTGTATCTCTTACTAGGTTTGAAATTTTTGCCATCAGTGAAGACATCCACTGACAGAATCCCAAAATTTCAATAGGAATTGAGACAAATATTATTCAAGATCTTTATGAAAATAGAGCAACATATCACACATGATCTATACAGATATCCCCAAGGAAGCCCAAAGGAATTCCTATGAGATCATTAAAGATCCTTTAGCATTTCTTAGAAGTGATGGAGCATAAACCTCAACACCTTGGCCAAATTTCAGGTGAGCAGCTTACCGATGACCTACCTAAATTATTACCATAATTGAGGAAAACAAGCCTTGGTCTTTCCTCAGCCGCCATGGTCTGTTGTTGGGTATATGTGAATCAGCTGCTGTATCTTCACTCTTAAGCATCTGCAAAAAAAAAAAAAGTCTTGAGAATAAGAAATCACAGAGTGGATCAATTCTCTTTCCTGATTCCTTTATATAGTTCTAAAACTTAGCTGGCATTAAAGATCAATTATGGGGCACAGGGAATGGTGCAAAAGACTAACACACTTGGCTGCTAACCAAAAGATTAGAGGTGTGATGCACAAAACATAACTCAAAATGTATCAAAGACCTAAATATAAAATCTAAAACGATCAACATCTTGGAAGAAAAATATGGACAACACTAGGAGCCCTAAGGCATAGCATAAACAGCATAAAAAACATTACTAGCAATGCACAAACACCAGAAGAGAAACTAGATAACTGGGAGCTCCTAAAAATTAAACATCTATGCTCACCCAAAGACTTCACCAAAAGAGTAAAAAGATTACCTACAGACTGGGAAAAAGTTTTTAGCTATGACATTTCCGATCAACATCCGATCTCTAAAATCTACATGGTACTGCAAAAACTCAACTACAAAAAGACAAATAACACAATTAAAAAACAGGCAAAGGGTATGAACAGGCACTTCACTAAAGATGACATTCAGGTAGCTGAGAGGTACATGAGGAAATGTTCACGACCATTAGCCATTAGAAAAATGCAAATCAAAACTACAGTGAGATTCCATCTTACCCCAGCAAGGTTGGCATTAATCCAAAAAAAGACCCACAAAATAATAAATGTTGGAGAGGTTGTGGAGAGACTGGAACACTTATACACTGCTGGTGGGAAATTAAAACGGTACAACCACTTTGGAAATTGATTTGGCACTTCCTTAAAAAGCTAGAAATAGAACTACCATATGATCCTGGAATATATCCTAGAGAAATAAGAGCCTTTACACAAACAGATATATGCACACCCATGTTCACTGCAACACTTTACAATATCAAAAAGATGGAAGCAACCAAGGTGCCCATCAATGGATGAATGGATAAATAAGTTATGGTATATTCACACAATGGAATACTATGCATCAATAAAGAACAATGATGAATCTGTGAAACATTTCATAACAAGGAGGAACCTGGAAGGCATTATGCTGAGTGAAATTAGTCAGCTGCAAAAGGACAAATATTGTATGAGACTACTATTATAAGAACTTGAGAAATAGTTTAAACAGAGAAGAAAATATTCTTTGATGGTTTATAAAAGTGGGGAGGGAATGAGGGAGGGGGTATTCACTAATTAGATAGTAGACAAGAACTATTTTAGGTGAAGGGAAAGACAGCACACAATACAGGCGAGGTCAGTGTGCCGGACTAAACCAAAAGCAAAGAAGTTTCCTGAATAAACTGAACATTTCAAAGGCCAGCATAGCAGGTGTGGGGGTTTGGGGACCATGGTTTCAGGGGACATCTAGACCAATTGGCATAAAGAAATCTATTAAGAATACATTCTGCACCCCACTTTGGACAGTGGCGTCTGGGGTCTTAAACGCTAGCAAGCGGCCGTCTGAAATGCGCATCAATTGGTCTCAATCCACTTGGAGCAAAGGAGGATGAAGAACACCAAAGACACAAGGTAATTATGAGCCCAAGAGACAGAAAGGGCCACATAAATCAGAGACTACATCAGCTTAAGACCAGAAGAACTAGATAGTGCCCGGCTACAACCGATGACTGCCCTGACAGGGAACACAACAGAGAACCCCTGAGGGAGCAAGAGAGCAGTGGGATGCAGACCTCAAATCCTTGTAAAAAGACCAGACCTAATGGTCTGATTGAGACTAGAAGGACCCCGTAGGTCATGGTCCCCAGACCTTCTGTTAGCCCAAGACAGGAACCATTCCCAAAGCCAACTCTTCAGACAGGGATTGGACTGGATTATAAGATAGAAAACGATACTGATGAGGAATGAGCTTCTTGGATCAAATAGACACATGAGACTATGTGGGCAGCTCCTGTCTGGAGGGGAAATGAGAGGGCAGAGGGGGTCAGAAGCTATCTAAATGGATATGGAAATAGAAGGTGGAGAGAAGGAGTATGCTGACTCATTAGGGGAAGAGCAACTAGGAATATATAGCAAGGTAAGTTTTTGTATGAGAGACTGACTTGATTTGTAAACTTTCACTTAAAGCACAATAAAAATTTAAAAAGAAAAAAGATTAGAGGTGTGAATCCACCCAGAGGTACCGTGAAAGAAATGCCTGGGGTTCTAATTTGAAACAATCAGCAGTTGAAAACCATACAGAGCTACTCTGACACACATGGGGTCATTATAAGTCAAAATCGGCTTGATGGTAACTGGTATGGAGCACAGAGAAGCCCACGGAAAGAGTTCTTTGTTGAAAGGCTACTCCACTAAGGAAATAGAGCCCACCCCATGCTTCCAAGGAGGCATGACTCTAGCTCTCCATATTCCTCCCACCAGTCTGTGTATCTTTCTTCAGAAGACACAGTTGAGTGAGTGCATCCTGGACCACAAAATGCAGACTTCAGGGGCTACCATGACATTCTCCCTCCAACCAGATTTAAGCGTCTAGACTGAGGCAAAGGGTACATAGGAGGCACAAACCATCACTTCTATCATGAAGCCCCGTTATCTGGAAGCATAAAGGTGAAAGAAAAAAAAAAAAAAAACAGGTAGGCCAGTGTAGTGAGGGCTGGGTATCAGGAGATCTGAGTTCTAGTCCTGCTCCACACACATGCAGCGTTTCTTCATCTCTGAAACTGGGGAATTGAATACGTGGTTTTTGAATTGTGTGATTGTGTTGCTTTGTTTGTTTTCTAACGATTGAATTCTTCCCCCAAATAAAATTTTAGGAAGATCCACATGATACAACATAGATAAAATCAATACAGCTTTGGATGAAATTGAAGAAGTACCCTGAGTCCCATCCACTCTTATGTTTCCTGTGTTCCTGGTCAATTGACTAGAAATGATTTATTTCCAAACAAGGTCATATTTACAGGTACTGGGGGTCAAAGCTTGCACGTATCTTTTTGGGAGACCAATTCAACCCATCATAGTCAACCTTTGTTACAAATCCATACCAGATTATCAAAGGGCCCTGACTCCACGTATTAGTATTTTTTTAATGACCTATCCCTAGAGCTAGGACTCTTCACAAAAATTGGCTTTGTTTTCAGGGACTAATTCATATGAAAGCTAATTGTCTGCCATCAAACATTTAATCAGTTTTTGAGTGTTTATTGAACAAAAACAAATAAAGGAGAAACACTGAGATAATCCAGGGAAATACAGAAAAGAATAAAACATGATCTTTTATTATCCAGAAGCTTAAATTACAACTGAGAAACAACATTAATATAACATGAGTACATGAGATACCAAAATGAGAGACCAGTACAAGCTTCTACATGAGAATGATTCAGAATATCAGAGCAAGAGAAGATCAGGGGAGCAAAGATCAGAATGACTAGAGTCCTTGGGAATGTTTTGTGGAAAATGTGAGATAGAATAGGGCCTTACAGGGCAGGTGTCTGGGATGGTTGGGGCTGGACTGGTCTACAACTTGCATATAACAGAAGGGCCGTGGACGTTGCTGAATTACTGAAACATTTTCATATGGTTGATGCCCTTCTTCCAACTCTGCCCTTACCCGGGCACACACTTCTGCCCTCAACACACACACATACTCTCTATCATCCACCAACTACAGAGGTAACGCTCAGCATCATAGCAGTCTTAAGAACCCTGCTCGCCTCATTTATCCTCTTGGGTTTTTGCTAATGATACAACCCATTGCAGTCAAGTCGATTCCAACTCACAGTGACCCTATAGGACAGAGCAGAACTGCCCCATAGAATATCCAAGATTGTAAACCTTAACAGAAACAGACTGCCATATCCTTCTCCCATAGAGCAACTGGTGGGTTTGAACAGCCGACATTTCGGTTAGCAGCTGAGCACTTAACCATTGCACCACCAGGGCTCCTCGCTGGTGGTATAGTGGTTATTCAATATTTTGAATATCACTGCTATTAGGTGGAGATGGTTTTCTAGGCAGACCACCAGCTTAAGCTGAAGCTTAGAGATACATTACTAGCTTACTGGAGGCTGAACAGAGCATGTGACTTTCAGGAGTAAAGAAGAATCATCTCTGTTTCCATAACGCTTTCTTCAAGATGCCGGGCCTGATGACCATCTGGTCATAACATAGGTTACCCTTGACTTCAGGTGTGTCTAGGTGTAGATTAGAATTACCCATCTAATGGGTCTGCCAGCCATAAGCAGCCTGTTATATGCTAGGCTTAGCAGTGAGCAGACATGGTTCCTGCCCTCTTGGTACTTACAGTTTAGCAGGGAAGACATATTCTGCCATGCTGTATTACAGTCCTAGAGCTACTGTAACGATTTCCACAAACCTGATGGCTTAAAACAACAGAAATTTATTTTCTCACAGTTGGGAGGCCAGAAGTCTGATATCAAGATGTCAGCAGGGCTGTACTCCCCTGAAGGTTCCAGGGGAGAATCGTTCCTTGCCTCTACCAGCTTCTGGTGTCTCTAGACATTCCTTGGCCTGGGGTTGTATAACTCCAGTCTCTGCGTTTGTCTTCACGTGGCCTTCCTCTGAAAATGTTTTCATATTAAATCCTTCTATCTTTCTTTTATAAGGACACCTGTCATTGGATTTAGGGCTCTTTCTAAGTCCAGGATGATCTCATCTCATGATCCTTGACTTAACTGTACTAGCAAAGAATCTTTTTCCAAATACGGTCACATTCACAGGCTCCAGGGCTTAGGATATGGATATATCCTTTTGAGGCCACATTCAACCCGTTCCTCTTGTCTTGAAACAACTAGCTACAGGTATGATAAGTGTTAGAGTGGAATGTGGAGCACGCACCTCAGGAGGAGGCTAGCCTAGAGTTGGGGATCTGGGAAGGCTATCCTGAGGTCACATTGGTGAAGACTTGAAAGATGATGTATAGAGGTAGGTGGAGTGAAGAGCACTCTGGGCTAAAGGAGGAGAATAGGCACACGCTAGAGTGGAGACAGGAATGGGGCAAGAGAACATTTAGAAGAACCCAGTATAGAAAGAACAGAGAGAGTAGGGGTGGCCCATGGTAAGGCCAAAGAGTGAGTAGATTCTGGACTTGGTCCTAAGAGCAATGTGAGTTCAGTGAAACATCTATAACAGAGGAGTAAAAAGATGACACTTGCATCTTTAAAGTATCATTCCAGCTGCAGTGTGGGGAGAAATGTTTGGCAGGAGGCAAGGGAAGATTTGAGGAGATTCATCACAAAGGATTGCACTATTCCAGGGGAGAGATTGCAATGGCCCATGTCAAAATGGAGTCAATGGAAATAGAGATAAGTGGGTTGCTTGGATAGATATGCAAGAAGTAAAAGGAGCAGGATTTGGTCATAACTGAATGCGGGAATTGGAGGAAAAGAAAATGTCAAGAAGGACAATCAAGTTTCCCACTTGAACTCTTAGGTACAAGGTATTGCCATTCACTGACATGGGAAACACTGGAAGCATGGCCATTTGTTTCTTTGTTTTGGCCAGTGAAGAGAACATCTAGTTTTCTGATTTTACAATGAAGCTATGGAGGTGCTCAGAGGTTATATGATTTAACTGAGTTAAATTAAAAGTTAGTAGCAGGGCCCAGACTAGAACCGAGCACTCCTAATCCTCCCTCTTAACCTTTATCGGAATCTATTCTCTTTTTTGTTTTTATTTTAGGTTCAAGGGTTTCTCTAAGGACGTGAAGCAATGTTTGTTCTGTGTAAAGGATACCTCCATTTGTTATATTCAGAGGTCTTGCTCTTTTAGAATTTCAAGTCTCTTTAGCTTGTCACCCCTACTCAGAAAGAGTTCTACTTTAATACAAGACTGGATAAAAGGACCTGTAGGAACTATTTCTTCTTATTATTTCCAATCAGACCTAGAGCTTAGTGCAACATGTGGATATCTGTTCCTCGGGATGCTCTTTTGTTAAACTGTTTCTACGTCACATGTCATTTCTCATATTATCTGCTTTTTCAGCTGTATCTGTTTCCCATTCCACTTCCTCAATATATTTTAAAG
The DNA here is from genome assembly GCF_030014295.1 of Loxodonta africana. NCBI lineage: Eukaryota > Metazoa > Chordata > Mammalia > Proboscidea > Elephantidae > Loxodonta > Loxodonta africana. Next base: position 103,602,454 of record NC_087349.1, read on the forward strand.
ACTGAAACTGTGGTCATCAGTTTATGAAAACTCACTTGATATTTCATGATTCCCCTCTCTCAAAAACATTTTTTCTTTAAAGAGAATTAACATTATTCACAAAAAGAGAAATAATATAATATACTCGATCCTCAAAAGACGTGGGGCCCTGTGCCCATTAAACATCATGTTTGGGTTGATTCTTTGTCAGTGAAAATGGATCCATCTATTTCTAACCATTTCTAGTCTTACCGTGATTTCCAACCATTATCTCATCCTAAGTAGCAAAAGCTCTGAAAAATATTGTTATTCTGTGTTCTTTTCTCAACATTCTATAATTCTTCTTACACTCCAGTGATTTTAATAACAAAGGATGTGTTTATCCCCTTGGATTGAGTCATAAATAATACCCTATTTGAAAAATCCTATTGGAATTAGGAAAAGGATAGTGTCAGAGGGCTAAGAAAATTTATGAGACAAAATTTAAGGAAGTATTACTTTATCTTTGGAAAGAGGTTTTATTACTTAGCTAAATATTGTCACCATGATTTAAAATAATCCATCCTGCTACTAGGTTGCTGTTGGTGTTATGCTTTAAATGGGCTCAATCAAGAATCTGGGAGGTAGTAATTCTGTCCAGAACATCAAGATTTGTAGTTTTGTAAATTCCTGAACCCACTGCTATATAAAAATACATATCTCTTATTTATATTCATATCTGGATGGCCTTTATAACATTAGTATTGCTGTAGCTTGGTTTCCATTATATAAGGCCAACAGAAAGTAAGATGACCACGTTACTGCTTTTAAACAAAGTTGTTTGGATTGCCAGATCATTACGAAAAATGCAGAAAGATTTGAAAATTACATAGAGCCTTGCAAAGCTGTGGGACATGAGCTCCGCCCCATCTGCACCGTCAGAGAGCATTATTCATACGCAAACCAGGCTTGGGTATGCTTTGGGCCGTAAATTCTCCTCAGATCCAGTCAGCCTGAGCATGGTGGGAGAAGAACACTAGAATGAAGGAAAGAGAATTACCACTCAACTCTCTAGTTTCGAAATAAACCCACTTCTATTCACATAATATTCTTCCACCCAAAATAAAACAAACCAACCAAAGGTCTTGAGGAGAGAATGAAGTGGAATCTTCTGTTTTGGGTTTACAATAGAAAAAGCAGAATTCCCATAAGCTGCATATGGCAAAGGGATATGGTTTTTTTTTTTTTTTTTGAGTAACTATACCAAGTAATATTAAAGATTACAGATAGAAATATTCTCTTACCTAATGCCAATTATATCTATGTCTTGACAACTTACATGTTTGTTGAACTAGAGTAAAATAGTACTAGGGATACTTCAAATATACTCCAACAAATGATCAACTCCTAAATGGCACCAATAAGATCCTGCAGGGTCTTTGGTTCTGTGGAACTGTCATGACATTTTGCCAAATTTCTCTTCATTACTATGTATCTAGTTTCGGTCATAATGATATAGTGTCCACTTTGTGCTGTACATCCTGGTAGTTACAAGTACCTCTTGCTTGTTGTTTGTTTCTGTCCAGTCAGCTCCAACTTAGGGCAACCCCATGTACAGCAGAACAAAAGGTTGCCCAGTCTTGTGTCATTTTCATGATCGTCAGGTGTTGCAGCCACTGCGTATTTTGAGTGTCTTCCAACCTGGAGGTTTATCTTCCAATACTATGTCAGACAATATGCTGTTATGACACACAGGCTTTTTATTGGCTAATTTGAGGAAATAATTTGCCAGGCCTTCCTTTCTAGCCTGTCTCAGTCTGGAAGCTCTTATGAAACCTCTCCACCATGGGTGACCCTGCTGGTATTTAAAATACTGGTAGCATAGCTTTCAGCATCATAGCAACACATAGGCCACCACAGTACAACAAGCTGACAATGGCTGGTGAGCAAGTAAAACAGGTCATTAAAATGCAGTCCTGGCCCCTGAGAAACTGAGAATCTAGTAGAGGAGACTTGATGGGAACACAGTGAACTATGGCATCAAGCTGCAAAGTAGAACTGCCATGGCATTCAGAGAAACACCAGGGAATCTTTACGTCAGAGGCACCAGGAAAATGTTTATGGAGAAAGTAGGACTTGAAAGCATCTTAAAAGATAGAAATGGTCATTCAGTAGGTGAATGGGTAAACAAACTGTGGCATGTCCATACAATGGAGTATCATTCAGTGATAAAAAGAAATGAGCGATCCAGCTGCAAAAAGACGTGGATGAATCTGAAATGCATGTTGCTGAGTGAAAGAAGCCAGTCTGAAAAAGCCTTGTGATGTATGATTCCAACTAGATGACATTCCAGAAAAGGCAAAACTACAGATAGCAATCAGATAAGTGGTTGCCAGGGTTCAAGGTGAGAGGAAAGGAGGCAAAAATAGGTGGAGCACGGGGCATTTTTATGGCACTGAAACTATTCTGCATGATATTGTAATGGTGGACACATGGCATTGTGCATTTGTAAAACCCAAGAAGTGAGCCCTAATTTAAACTATGGAGTCTTGTTAATAATTATGTATGTTTACATATGTAGATACACACACACGTATGTTCATCAATTGTAACAAATGTGCCACAGGAATGCAAGATATTAATAATAGGAGAAAGAGTTGGCAGGGAGTGACAGAGTATATAGGAACTCTGTACTTTCTATGTCATTTTTTCTGTATATCTAAAACTGCTGTGAAAAACGAAGCCTACTGAAAAAGCTTTAAAAGATGGAACAGATTTCTCTAAGTGGACATTGTAGGGAGAAATGGTAATTCCATACTCATGGAATGTGATGAGGCAAGGGCATGGTTGCGTGGAGATTTCAGACATTTCAAGGCTATTTAGTCATCAGGGTGCAATAGTGTGCAAAGGGATGCAGCTGTGGCTTCAAAATCTGGAAGGGTCCTGGGATCACACATTGTTGGGGGAGTGTTTGACACTGCTGTCCACTGGTGCTTGGACAGCAGTGTCAAACGGTCAAGTGCGAGGGGCTAGAACGGTGTTTGTTGGCATACGAACAGGGAGGCGAGCTGGGATCTTTAGCACTTGACAACTCATGACAGCCAAGGAAAGGTAGGCTAGTTATTTTGACTCTCTGGCTTTGGAGCCAGGAAGAAGGGAAGTTACTTTTGGATGAGGGCCTGATATTTTGAGCTTCCGTAACCTAATGAATTTTGTTTCCATTAACATAGAGAGGAAAATCTAAGGCAGGGATTGGTTTGGACCTAGGCAATGATGAATATTGTTTTAGACATTAAGTTTGAAGTCCTGGTGTTATACTCAGGTGGAAATGTTCAAGAGGCAGTTGGAAATATGGGAAAAAATATCTGGATAGAGATCAAGAATAGAGACATAAATTTGGGATAAATGTTTATGTAGATTATGACTGAAGCCAAGAGTGTGTACGGTGGAAAAAAAAAAAAAAAGACTACCTACATCCCTGTATGTAGAAGAAAGAGAGCTAGTGAAGGAGGCAAAAGAAGAGAGGAGAAGAGGTGGAAGAAGAACCAAAAGGCTAAAACATCACAGAGGCCAGAGCAGAAAGGAGGAGCAAATCATCAGAAATAGGAAATGCCACAGACATTCAAGGGTTTGCTCTTTCTACTGCACCCCCCTTGCCAGCCCCAGTGCCAAGGTCCTCCTTGCCCCTTGCGAGTGACCAAATAGACCAAGCCCGTTGCTGTAGAGTCCATTCCAACTCATAGTGGCCTTATAGGACAGAGTGGAACTGCCCCACAGAGCTTCCAAAGCCGTAGTCTTTATGGAAGCAGACTGCCACATCTTTCTCCCATGAAGAGACTGTGGGTTCGAACTGCCAAACTTTCGCTTAGCTCCTGAGTGAAGAGGGCTATAACTCACCACCACCACCAGCTGCTGTCAAGTCGATTCTGACTCTTGGCAACCCCATGTCTGTCAAAGTAGAACTGTGCTCCACTTGGTTTTCAGAAATAAATCACCAGACCTTTCTTCTGAGTTGTCTCTAGGTGGGCCCGAAACACCAACCTTTCAATTAGCAGCCTAGCACATTAACAATTTGCACCAACCAGACACTGCACAGGATAGCAGTAGGCCTCTGTTTTCTCCGTTTTGATCTTGCCATTTCCTGGCTGAAAAATCTATAGTAGTTCCCTCTTGCCTATGAAACAAAATCCCATAATGGACTCTGGTGTTCAGAATCAAGTATTCAGACTCCATTAATTAACACCATCTTATCTGCCTGGCTTTCTCTTTCATTCATCTCCAATAGTTTGTTAGAGCCAGGCCTGAATTCTCACAATACAAGCCACACATATTTTGACTGCAATGCCTATGTATTTTCCAGTTTCCCCTGCTTCCAATTCCCATTTCCTTCCTTCCTGCCAAGTCAGATATAATGCCAACATGGAAATTGAAATAAAGCCTCTCTGTTTCATTCTCTTCTTTTATAGTAAAGACCACACAGCAGTTAACATACATGTAGATTGGGAATATTTTGACTATCTGTCTCCCATGAATATGTGGTCTAACGTGTTGGTAATTGCCTAAGAAATTAGCTGAGGTAACTCCACTGCAAAACACCAGCCCCACCACCTGCTGTGACACCTTTTGTAGATGTACTTATTTAGGTCATAAAGGCTTTTCTGATGCACTGTCCAATACTGTAGTCACTAGCCACATGTGGCTACCATATAGAACGGTGCAGGTATAGAATATTTCTATTGTCCTAGAATGTTCTACTAGACAGTGCCATTTTTCTGTGTTCAGTAGTTCCCTGTACAATGCAAAAGCTCTTGAAAGAAAATTAGCCTTATTAACTACCCTATGACTCAAAAGAACCCATAAAAAAAAAAATCCAAAATAAGAGTGAAAAACGGAGAGGCTGAGGATAAAGAGGAACAGTTGGAAAGAAGTAGCTGAGGCTACCTAAAAACCAAGCTGACATGCTTTGCAATTATGTCTCCCATTGACCTGGAGCCCTTTTGCTCCAAGGGCAAGTAGCCATGTGGCAAAACTGAAGTATTCATTTTTCTTTTTAATTCCCCTACCACGCACCCTTGGAGAGCAATACTGCCCCTAAATTTTCTTTGGAAAAAAAAAAATGGCTTCCACCTCTAAACTGGGATGTTCAGTTTCTTAGTCAGGGTTCTCTAGAGAAGCAGAATCATATATATATATGAAAACACAACAAAACCCACTGCCGTCGAGTCGATTCCAACTCATAGAGACCCTATAGAACAGAATAGAACTCCCCCTGGAGTTTCCAATGAGCACCTGGTGGTGCTTTTGATTAGCAGCCATAGCACTTAATCGCTACACCACCAGGGTTTCCATATAAATATGTGTGTGTGTTTGTGTGTCTCTGTGTATATGTATGCGCCTATGTGTATATATATATCATCTCACCAGTCCCCACAAAGCCTATGAAAAATTTGGGGTACATACAACGGCTTGTAATAATAAATGGGCACTATTTTGTGATGCACTTCAAAACATTATTATTATTATTATGACTGTATTATTCTGTTAAAGATGTTTTAGTGTATCTGGAAGTGTTTCTTACATAGGTACACTATATACTATATATTTTCATATACTATATACTATGTACTATATACTAAGACAAACATTTGACTAACTGACATTAGATACAAATCGTACCTAACTGTTCCAATTTACATACAGATTTGACTTAAAGACAGATTTAGAATGGTATTCATTCATAATCTGGAGGCTGCCTGTATATACACACCCACATATATATACATGTATATGTGTGTATAGAGAGCGATGTCGTGTATATGTATCTATATGTATATATAAAGATGTACTTCAAGGAATAGTCTCATGGGTTTGTAGGGGGCTGGCAGGTCCAAAATCCATAGGTTGGGGGACAGGCTGGAGACTCTTGTAGGCTTGTGTCCCAAAATCCATTGGTCAGGCTATGGGAAGAATGCAGAGAGTAAAATTCTGCCAAGAATATTGATTTCTATTCTAGAGGTGAAACACACCCTAGGGGAACTCCTTTTTCAACTGATTGATTGACTACATTAGTTTATGCTATGGAAGATAATTACAATTTACATTGGATTACAGTATGAAACAGCAACTGGACTAATGTTTGACCAAACAACTAAGAACCGTAACCTAGCTGAGATGGCACATAAAATTAACCATCACATTCATGTAAGCCCATAGGTATAACCCCAAGGAAAATCAGGACTAAGATGAGGCTAGAGGTAAGCAGTACCTCCTGAACGTTCTAGGCTGTGACCAACATTTGGTCCCTACACATGGCCCATGTAAAGAGTGGTGACACCCTTGTATAGGACATCCGTCAAAAGTCATAGCTCCCCTTACAGGCTTCCTAATGACTGGAATTCAGTGTGAGTAAGCTCTTGTTAAAACTAGAAATTATTTAGTCAGTATTGACTTTGCTAGGCTGGTAAAGGCCCTTTGCAGAGAACAGTCTTAGGTACATGAGACAAGGAAAGAATATGGTAGAGATTTAATCACACACTCTTTGCATGGCTTTGTTCTTCCCTCCATTTCCTTCCTGCTACAAATTTCTACATAGAGGTCATGGAATAAAAGACAAGTTGAAAAGATTTCTGTCAGTATTGGGGAAAAAACTGAGCCCTTTATTTAGCCCTAAGATACATAAGCAACGAGAGCAAGGTTACAGAATTCCCTCACTTGCAATAGCTCGGAATCATGGAGGTGGGACCAGATCTTAGTTCAAAATGTGCAGACAAAATCTGAAACTCCAGAAAAAGAAAAGAAACCCTACAGATCTATGAGAACAATCAGATCCAGCCTGGCTTTGGTGAGTAAATTCAAGTTTTGGGTTTTTTTAAAATAATTTTTATTGTGCTTTAAGTGAAAGTTTACAAATCATGTCAACCTCTCACACAAAAAACCCATAAACGCCTTGCTACACACTCCCAATTACTCTCCCCCTAAAGAGACAGCTTGCTCTCTCCCTCCACTCTCTCTTTTCGTGTCCCTTTCACCAGCTTCTAACCCCCTCCAGCCTCTGAGTAAATTCAAATTTGAGAAGGGCAACATTCACAGCAAATTGTTGAAGTGGTACTTGGAGAGGCTCCAGGACCATAGATCATTCCGAGGTGATCACAGCCAAGACTCATCTTTCTCAGAGATCCTCTATTTGCATTTTAACAAGAAACCAAGCTCTTTGAGTCTAGGGCTTCAGAGCCAGAGGAGAATAGGGAGCTTCTGGAAAAGGATCTGCCCAGAGATCATTTTCTACGGCCTACTTGGTTTAGGTTTAAGACTACCACTACCAACCTGAGCAATTTCCTAGGCTTGTGTGGTCTCAAAGTGTGGACCTTGACCAGCAGCAGCAGCACTTAGAAACTTGTTAGAAATACAAACATTTGGCCCCATCCCAGACACACATGGAAGCAGGAACTGGGACGGTAAAACCCAGTGATCTATGTTTTAACAAACCCTCCATGTGGTTCTGATGCACACCTGAGTTTGGGACCGTCTCACCTACACAATTATATTAGGATACCTGCCTTTGTCTTTCTTTCTACCTCCCTCTCGTACTTCGCCAATCACCTTCCAAATCCCAACATCTAGAACTTCTACAGCTCAAATGGGAACTAGTATTGGCAGAAGGAAAGGGATCTTAGAATTTGTCAGATAATCAAATAACTGCTGATGAATAAAGGAGAAATCAAACTGGAAAAACATCCTTTCCAACAATCACCAGGTATAGCTATATTCTGTTCACTCTACAGTGTAGTGGTTACAAACACAGGCTTTGGCTCCAGAAGGTCTAGAGTCAAATCTCACCTCTGCCACCTACTAGTTTTGTGACATCAGGCAAGGCATCTTACCTCTCTGCATACACATTCTCGTCTGTAAAATGGGGAGAAAAATACACCATCCCATGGGATTGTCATAAGGATTAAATGAGCAAATATGTAAAGCATAATACATAGCAAGCACAATCCAATTGTGGATATTAAGACCTAAGAGCCTTATCATTTAAAATCAGGCAGCATCATTCACTTCGCCTGACTTTGTCCATTCAACAAACCCTTGGGTAAAATTTAAGATTGTGAAATAGCTGGCTCCTAGAAGTAAAACATTAAATAAAGAGTCTGAATGTTACTTCGCATCCAAACCAGTTGTGGTTGAGTTGTCTCTAACTCATGGCAACCCCTTGTGGGTTGGAGTAGAACTGTGCTCTATAGGGTTTTCAAGGGCTGATTTTTTCAGAAACAGATTGCCAGGCCTTTCTTTTGAGGCTCCTCTTGGTTGACTTGCACCACCAAACTTTCAGTTCCCAGCTAAGTGTGTTAGCCACTTGCACCACCCAGGGCCTTCAAATATCTAAGACTTTTCTTAAAAATGATGGCTACTTCCTCTATCCTGTCTGCCCAGGGTCAAGTCCAGAGAGCAGGAACACAAGCTCCACAGAGGTGCCTCAGGGGAAGTGGAAATTGCATGACAGCCACAGCCATTGGGGGGAGGTGGGTGATCTATGTCTGTCTGTGTGGCACTGCAAGGCCCACTGTGAGGTTTGACAGGATTCTAGTGTTTTACTCAAGAAACTCAGAAGGGGAGGGCTGAAGAAGAAACAGGAGACTGGAGAGCCCAGTAGACAGGAGGAGGTGGCACTGCTCCAGGCTGTCTTCAGAGAGAAGCCATGGCTCCTTTGTCTCCATAATACAGACTGCAGGACTGTAATCTAAGTGGGGCCAGGGCAGGGGACTGAGCTACACAATCAAAGGGCTCCCTACACGGTCAGTTTTCTTCAGGACTCCCTGGGGTCCCCACCAGAGGAATCAGATGGAAGCAAAAGAGGGAACGGAGGCAAGTTTTTGGAGACTTTGGTTTCTAATCAATTGTTCTGAGAACTACCTGACTATGACTCAGAAAACGCCCCTGACTTCATAAGTTTTCTTAAAAATGCAAGACCACGTTCTCAATGGAGATTTCTTCTTTGTCCCACACTTCCTGCTCTTCTTTCTGGTGGCATTGTCCTAGGATTTGGGTTTTGGGACTCAGTCCCATTTTACACAAACATCAACAAATGCTCTTGGTTTCTTCTCTATAAGGATATATATTACAGAAATATTTTATTTTACTCTTTCTTGAACCTCATACCACTTAGAATAGAGTTTCTTTCAAACTTCTTTGAAAGGCATTCTAATTATATGGGAGCAAATAGTCAAACTTGGAATAAAGAACCTTGTGAATGGCTATGGACAGGAATTCAGGCCTTAACAGAAGAGTTCCGGGCAAGCCACTTGCACGCTGTCTTAGCTGGCAACCGTTTTCTTAATATTTCATATGGGATTCCTTTGTATCAGCTGTTCTTTGTGTATATACCAATCTGTACCTTCTCAGCAAAGCTGCCAGGATAAAAAGATGGGACGTGGGTTCCCCCTCTTTCCAATTCCCTACTAAATATAAATTTTCTAGCCCATCTAATCCCATTCATTTTTTTATGGTTCTGGCAGGGACATTAGTGTCTAGAAACATAAATTATTTAAAATCCAGTTTGAAACTAAGTCCACACGCATCAAAACCACCTATAAACATGTCACTATGTTGTACAGTTTAAACCATTTCCTTAGAATTGTGTAAGCCAAACAAACAACTTAATTTCCTCTTACTTCTATGCATTGATGGGCAGATCAATTAAACTCGTATCATCCCGGTTATGAAAAGTAATACCATGAAACCTCTTCAGCCTATTAGAAGTTCCTAGGACATCTTTGATTTGGTGTAGCAGCCCCCCTCTCCCACACCAAATGGAAACATCTTAGAAGTTTGTGGCCATACCATTCATTCCATACCCAAGCTGCAAACCGTTTCTCGTTATCGAGTATTCCATCTGCCTTATCTTCCAGATGCCTTCAACTGACAAGGCAGATGAATTTTACTGCCTAAATTTCTCCATAATCCATTCACTTATTTCCAATCTTACCATTGTCTTCTCTTCCCAAAATGGTGCCCCTGGGTGGTGTAAATGATTAAGATACTTGGCTGCTAGCCAAAATAATGGAGGTTCAAGTCCACCCAATGGTGCCATGGAAGAAAGGCCTGGTGATCTACTTCTGAAAAATCAGCCGTTGAAAACCTATGAATCACAGTTCTACAGTGACACACATGGAGTTACCATTGTTGAGTCAGAATCGACTCCACGGAAACTGTTTTTTTGTTTTGTTTAGCTGCAGCAAGCGGGTGTCTTCATTTGCCCATGATGATTCTAGTGTGTTGCCAGTAGAACTGTTAATAGCATGCTCTGCAGTCTCAGAAGGGTCCTGGGTCCGATGATAAATTATAAGGTCGCCATTGTCATGTCTCCAATCCATTCTTCTAACATTCAGGCAAGTTTCAAACTTCCCACAAATCAGAGATATGGGGAAAACATTAAGGAGTTAATATCTTTTGTGTTAATTCATTTTCTAGGCAACAAAGTGCCTCCCGAAAGATGTTTATTATAATGCTGTAGTTGTTAGGTGTCGTTAAGTCGGTTCTGACTCATAGTGACCCTATGCACAACAGAACAAAACCCTGTCCTGTCCCGCGCCATCCTTGTATTTTCAAAAGCCTTGGGTCTTTTTTAAGAACATAGAATAAAACGGAGACACAGGTATAGAGTCAGCTGGATACACAGAGCAAATCTACATAGGCAAGAGACTCCAGAATTTTCTTAACATGCAGGACATTATATTTACCTTTGATACAGTCCAAGAGATGTTTGTTTTTTCCTCTTCCTGGTGCATGTCTGTGTGTGTGTGTATTTTGTTGTTGTTTATTGTTTTGTTTTCTTGTTCCATCTCCCTTGACACTACCACCATAGTCCTACACCCTTGGCCCCAACCTACGCCCCACATCCATGTGCAGCTATTGAGGTAAAAAATCTTTTAAAACAATTATCAAGATTGGCTACCTACTGTGATCAAATTCATTAGATAATAGCTAAACTCTACACTTCCTTTGGTGCACAATGTTTTACTTTTTTTCTCTTTCCCTTTCTGTCTCCATTATTCACATGGAAATAATGCCATAGTTGTCTGGGGGTAAATCTGGAGTATTTTGGTAAGCACAGGTAGAGGGCAAGTGGGTATCTCAGGAAGTGCCCAGATGGAGAAGGAGATGGGAAAGGAGAAGTCAGCAACCTCTCTAAAAATATCTTCTTAAAAACTGATTGTCACTACTGGGGATTAGCCCTAAGGAATGCTGATAAAGAAAATTTGAAAATACCAAAAAAATATAAAGAAGAACATTCAAAATTGTTCGTGAAGCCAGGATCCAGGGGGGAAAAAATCACAGTTAAAATTTTGGTGTATCTCTTTTCTATTTTTTTATGAATATACAAATATACACACACACTTGTTGTTGTTGTTGTTAGGTGCCGTTGAGTCGGTTCAGACTCATAGCCACCCTACACACAACAGAACGAAACACTGCCCGGTCCTGCGCCATCCTTACAATCGTTGTTATGCTTGAGCTCATTGTTGCAGCCACTGTGTCAATCCACCTCATTGAGGGTCTTTCTCTTTTCCGCTGATCCTTTACTCTGCCAAGCATGATGTCCTTCTCCAGGGACTGATCCCTCATGACAACATGTCCAAAGCATGTAAGACGCAGTCTCACCATCCTTGCTTCTAAGGAGCATTCTGGTTGTACATCTTCCAAGACAGATTTGTTCATTCTTTTGGCAGTCCATGGTATATTCAATATTCTTCACCAACACCACAATTCAAAGGCGTCAACTCTTCTTCTGTCTTCTTATTCATTGTCCAGCTTTCATGTGCATATGATGTGATTGAAAATACCATGGCTTGGGTCAGGTGCACCTTAGTCTTCAGGGTGACATCTTTGCTCTTCAACACTTTCAAGAGGTCCTTTGCAGCAGATTTACCCAATGCAATGCGTCTTTTGATTTCTTGACTGCTGCTTCCATGGCTGTTGATTGTGGATCCAAGGAAAATGAAATCCTTGACAACTTCAATCTTTTTTCTGTTTATCATGATGTTGCTTATTGGTCTAGTTGTGAGGATTTTTGTTTTATGTTGAGGTGTAATCCATACTGAAGGCTGTGGTCTTTGATCATCATTAGTAAGTGCTTCAAGTCCTCTTCACTTTCAGCAAGCAAGGTTGTGTCATCTGCATAACGCAGGTTGTTAATGAGTCTTCCTTCAATCCTGATGCCTGTTCTTCTTCATATAGTCCAGTTTCTTGTATTATTTTTTCAGCGTACAGATTAAATAGGTATGGTGAAAGAATACAACCCTGATGCACTCCTTTCCTGACTTTAAACCACACACACTATTATACCCTATATACTCTAAAATTGACATCATACCAAGTCAATACACGGGTATTTTTTTAATTTCACTTTATACTGAGAAGAATTCCCAATGCTATTGAGTATTATTGTAGAAGAGTGTTTTCCAAGAGGGTTTGTGTCAGATTCTATTGGACATCTATGTAAATAAGAGACTTCCAAATCCTGCACCAGAACCAGAAAATCAGAAACAGGGTGTGTGAGGAGGCGGTAGGGAGGCATGAAGAAGTATGTATTTTTGAAGAACATCTTGGGTAATTCCAATTTACAACCCCGTGCCTTATTTTAAGAACTGCTGTTAGAAACCATGTCTAATAATGGCATATCATTCCAGGGACAGGATCAGAGTTTACTTTATCATAGAGTTTATTTTATTCAATATAACCAGTTCCCTATTATTACACATTTGATTGTTGGATTAACTAGACCTGAAGATTTAAGCGTTTTTAAATCTACTGATAGCCATTGCCTCACTGCATTCTAGGAGGTTGCAGCAGCTATGATAGTAGGCTAGAATGTCCGTCGCATTAACTCATTTGTACTTTTGAAATATGAAAAACGTTGTCAATCCAACAGATGAATAACGGATTTCCACTATATAGTAAGTTACATTATTTTGTTTTCTGGTAGGTTTTAAAATTTCTGTGTGGTTTTAAAATTTCTGTGTACTTACTGACTATATTTTTCACCCTTTTATTCTGTTGAAGAGCTCGTCTTTTCTCTTATTAGTCTGTAAGATCTCTATATTTGTTCAGGATATTAACATTTTTTTTCCTGCTATTGTGACACGTATTATCCCTCCCCCGCCCCTTTTTTTTTTGCCTTTTAATTTTGTTTCCATGTAAAGAATTATGATTATATATAATCAAACGTAGCAGTATTATTGCTTATTATTTCTTCCTCATGAAGACCCTTCTCTTGCTACAAACCAAAAAAACCAAACCCATTGCCCTTGAGTTGATTCCAACTCACAGCAACCCTGTAGGGCCGAACAGAACTGTTCCATAGGGTTTCCAAGGAATGTCTGGTGGATTCGAACTGCTGACCTTTTGGTTAGCAGCTGAACTCTTAACCGCTGTGCCACCAGGGTCTCTTGTTACAGTCAGCTAAATAATCCTTTTTTTTTTTTCTAGTTCTTCATAGATTATTTCTATAATTTATCTGGAAACTATTTTCAGGTATGATTTAAGGTAAGAGATCTTGTCTCTTTTTTCCCAAATGGTTTATCAAGTTCTCCAGAACCATTTTACTAAATAATTCACTTTATCTCCTCTAATTTCAAATGCCACATTTATCTTAGAGAATGTTTAGATATAGAAGAGTATTTTTCATTTTTTCCTCTTCTGTTCCACTGATTATCTTCTGGCATCAATATCATACTTTATTAAATAATTGTAGTTTCATACATTTTAATATGAAAGATGTACTCTACCCTCATTTGTTTTCTTTCTCAAATTTTTCTAATTTAGAATCACTGTACCAACTTTCAAATTATATTTTGATTGCAAATTTCATAGACATTGCATTACATTTATAAGAAATTTGAAGAAAAATTACATATATTTGATAACTGGGTTTCCTATAGAGGATAATATCGTATCTTTTCATTTAATCAAATCTTGTTTTATATCACTAAGCAGAGTTTCCTTTTTTTTTACTTTTCAAATGGGTACTAAATAATTAATTTTACTGATATATGGTTTATATTTTTGCTAATACTCTTGAGTTTATCATATTCAATATAATTTTGAACTGGGGGATAGAAAAACAATTGATTTTTGTACGTTTATTTTGTAACTCAACACCTTTCTAAATGATCATAAATTGCAACACTTTTCAGTAGATTCACTTAAGTTTTATATGTAGTGAACTGTTATCTATAAATAACAATAATTTATCTCCTCCTTCCTAAACTTTGTATTTCTTATTATTTTTCTTGTCTTTTGGCAACAAGCAGAATTTTTATAAGAATCGAGTGTAATAGTGGTTATGAAAGGCATTCTTTGCTGGACTTTAATAAGAATGTCTGGTATTTCACCATTAACATGAGATTGGCCTTTGTTTGTAATCCAAAAACCACCAAACCCAGTGCCGTCCAGTCGATTCCGACTCATAGCAGCACTATAGGACAGAGTAGAACTGCCCCATAGAGTTTCCAAGGAGCGCCTGGTGGATTTGAACTGCCGACCCTTTGGTTAGCAGCCATAGCACTTAACCACTATGCCACCAGGGTTTCCTGCTTTGTGATAGTTATCATATTTTTAAAATTATATTATGGATATCTTTCTCATCATGCTGATGAAATCAAGTCCTAGTTTGATATATATATATGTATATACATATGTAAATATATATATACACCCATTGCCGTTGAGTTGATTGATTCTGACTCATAGCAAGCGTATAGGATAGGGTAGAACTGCCACATAGGGTTTCCAAGTAGCAGCTGGTGGATTCAAACTGCAGACCTTTTAGTTAGCGGCTGAACACTTAACAACTGTGTCACGAGGGACATGTATTTATGTTTAATATATATGTTTAATAATGGCATTTATTTAATCTTTATTTTGAACTACTTTTAGACTTATAAAAAAGTTGAAAAATAGTACAAAGTGTTTCCATATATCATTTACCTAGCCTCTAGGGTTGTTACGAGTTGGAATCGACCCTACAGCAGTGGGTTGGTTTTTTGTTGGTTAGCTTCTTCAGTGTTAATATCTTACATAACTATAGTACATTTATCAGAACCAGGGAATTAATATGGATACAATGCCAGTTACCAAATTACAGACTTTATTCAAATTTCACCAGTTTTTTTTTTTTTTTTAACATCAATGTCTTTGTTTTTGTCGTCCCAGGATCCTATCGATGATCCCATCTTTCATTTAATTGTCATTTCTCCTTAACAGTTCCTCAGTCTTTCCTTGTTTTTCATGCCCATGACAGCTTTAAAGAGTATTAATAGGGTACAAGCAGTCCCCACATCATGAATAAGTTCCGTTCCTAAGTTTATCTTTAAGTCAAATCTGTACATAAGTCAGAACAGTTAAATTATGGTTCATTATCTAACACTGGGCAATGTTTGTCTTAGTTTATAGTGTAACATATAGTATATGGTGCACCTCTTGGAAACCCTGGTGGCGTAGTGGTTAAGTGCTACAGCTGCTAACCAAAGGGACAGCAGTTCAAATCCGCCAGGTGCTCCTTAGAAACTCTATGGGGCAGTTCTACTCTGTCCTATAGGGTCGCTATGAGTCAGAATCGACTCGACAGCACTGGGTTTGGTTTTTTGGTTTGGTGCACCTCTCTATGCATAAAAACATTAAAGAAACCCTTCCAGATACACTAAAATATCTGTAACATAATAATTTAGTAATAATAACAATAGTGTTTTGACGCACATGGAAAAGTAGCAGCCATTTGTTATTGTATATATAATTTTTAGTATAACAGGCCTTGTGGGGGTTGGTTTGTAACCAGGGGTTGTACATAAGTCAGACGTGCATAATCTAGGGACTTCCTGTATTTTACCAAATGACCCTCTAGTTCGTTTGTCTGGGGTTTTCACATGATTGAGATTATATATTTCTGATAAGAAAACCACAGGAATGTTGCTTCATCCTTCTCTGTGCATCATATCACATCAAATCACAAGATTCCTGATGGTTAAGGTGGCCTCTGCCAGATTTCTCCAACACAAATTATCTGTCCCACAGTAGCTAACAGATAACTTGGGGGAGAGAGTTTGAGACAGTTGTTAAAAATAAAATTTTCACAATATTAAATTTGCGTATGAAGTCGTAAGCTTTATTTCACAGTTCATGGACCAGGAACATCTGGTCTGAGAGTCAAACCAGATTTCTGAAGAGCAGTGCAGGTGGAAAGCCATTTGTAATGGCAGGCAGCCCTGATTGGTTAGCCTAGGTTTCTATTTACGGGAGGGTCAATTGACTTGGATTTCAGCTCCTGTGAAAGCTAGGCATTTACATGACATGGCAACTTAGGTTTGGGTTTGCTGGCATGGGACTCAGCACAGGCAACTCAGTTTGGGGCCTAGTTTAGTCAGATTATCACCGTGCAAATTCTGCTTCTCGTCAAACTTTTGTCTACTGATTTTAGCAACCATCAGTGGATCTTGACTAAGAATATTTTTAACTAGAAATAGGTTTTAAAGTTTACCAAATGTTTTTTGGATATTTATCAAGATAATGATATGCTTTGTTAAGTTTAAAATATGTTGTCTTTGAGATTCTTGTTGGGATTGCATTACATTTTTAAGAAGCTGTCCTGTTAATTTGATGATTTTTTATAATAGATTTCTCAGTCTTAAAATATTCTTTAAATAAACTCTACTATCATTTTTGCTTTAATATACATTTGGGTCTATTTTGCTACCACGCAACTAGGGACTTTTACAACTGGAATTTTTAATGAGACTAATCTGTAAAATTATTATTATCATTATTATTATTATTTTGACTACTAAATTCTTCATTCTCAGTGGACTATCCCATAAGCCAAAAGCCCCAAAATTGGATAAGATCTTGATACTTCTGGTGGTATGTGGAGATTTCTCAAGAGTTGCCTGGGCATAGATTTTTTTTTTTTTTTTTTTTAATGAACTCAATTGCCACATTTTTACCTTCCCTGTGTCTTTCCCAAAATTAGTCAGTCTGAAAATGGTCCTGTAGTCAAGACTAAGCATAGGGCTGAGTCCTTCCTCATCTCCTTTTCACAATTGCCCTTCCACTAATTTACATAAGAAAGGCACAGCTCTCACCCATCTGGAATCTTACTAGTTACATTGCCTCAAGAAATAAAAATAACTACAGAGATAATGGAGGCCCTGGTAGCATAGTGGTTGAAGGTTCTGGTTCAAATCCACCAGGTGCTCCTTGGAAACTGTACAGGACGGTTCTACCCTGTCCAATAGGGTTGCTATGAGTCAGAATCAACTTGATAGCAATGGGTTTAGCTTTTTTGTTTAGGGAAATAATGGTATCACCAAAATTATTGCTGTAGGCATCAAAAAAGTGAATGATGCTGATAACTAGGTAACAAATCCCTGTGCTTGTTAGGTGATTTCCAAATAGAATTTCAACAAAATTGAAGGAAGACCTGTCATAATGATCTGGTGTTAGAACATTAAAAATATAACTTGGAAGGGGTTCAAAGAATTAAGTGACATTTCCACAACAAAATTTCTTCAATCCCGAAGTACTATTTATGTGAAAGAAGTTCCTCAGAGATTATAAACTGTCAAAAAGAAAAACAGGAATAGAACCCTTGTCACATTCTAATAATAAGTATTAGTCATCAACAGCTACAGGAACTCAGCTCCATCCAATTTCTTAAGAGATGCAGTTGCAATAATATTTTGATTTTTGTATTTAATCACTATAAAAATGTATAATATTATCTTTGAAAACCCTGGTGGCGTAGTGGTTAAGAGTTACAGCTGCTAACAAAAAGGTCAGCAGTTCGAATCCACCAGGCACTCCTTGGAAACTCTACGGGGCAGTTCTACTCTGTCCTATAGGGTCGCCATGAGTTGGAATCAACCCTACTGCAGTGGGTTTTTTAAAAATATTTATCTTCATGATCAATTGTCTACTATTAATTGTATTAATAATTATAGGAAATTTTTATATTTCAATTAAGATTTTTTTTTAATTTTAAATGGACTTTTTGCAGAAATACATGATAGGTGATTAATAAAGACTTTCAAACATTAAAAATTTTATATTAGAATAAAATAAGTGGGGAAAGTGGAATGGAAATACACATTTAGAAGGGAAAAGGAAATATGTAAAATTTCCCAATTCTCAGGGTCAAGAATCTAAATTGTTCAGAGAAATCCCAAAAATTAGTGTAACAAAATATATTTATTGCTAGCAGATACTGTTCAAATCCGAAAGTGTCCCCTGAACAGGGGACAGTGAAAGCAGGTTATATAGGTCATTGTTATGTTAATTTCTCAAGAGATAGCATCAAAGCACAGGGCAGGTTGCAGAAACAGTCACCAAGGACATGCAGTACATCCTAAAACAGCCTCTAGTCAGACCCTGGAGTTCCTGCTTCTTAAAGCTGGCTACACATAATTTTCCAAAAAAAAAATCCAATAACTAAGGTAAAGTGTTCTCCACTAAGTTGCTTACTAAGCTATTGTTTGACCTGAAGCTGACTCCAGGGAAGCAGTTCCTTGGAGGTTCAAACAGACACTAAAGGGCAGCTGGTCTGGGTGGGACAGCCTAATTACAGGAACCCAGAAATGTGGATTCCAGGAGAATCAAAATGATTTTTTCATTAGTAAGAGCTATTTTTATATATTTTTAAATTGGTGATGTTGTTGTTATGTGTCATCCTGTCAGTTTCAACTCAGAACGACCCTATGTACAACAGCATGAAACACTGCCTGGTCCTGCACCATCCTCACAATCATTGTTATGTTTGAGCCCATTGTTGCAGTCACTGTGTCAGTCCATCTCCTTGAAGGTCTTTCTCTTTTTCGTTGACCATTTACCTTCTCCAGGGACAGGTCCTTCCTGATAACATGGCCAAAGTACATAAGATGATGTCTCCCTAGCCTCACTTCCAAGGAGCCTTCTGGCTGTACTTCTTCCAAGATAGATTTATTCATTCTTCTGGCAGTCCATGGTATATTCAATATTCTTCACCAACACCATAATTCAAAGACATCAATTCTTCTTTGGTCTTCCTTGCTCATTATCCAGCTTTGTCATGCATGTGAGGTAATTGAAAATAGAAAGGCTTCGGTCTGGCACACTTTAGTCCTCAAAGTGACGTCTTCGCTTTACGAGAATTTGAAGAGGTCTTTTGCGGTAGATTTGCCTGATGCAATATGTTGTTGGATTTCTTGACTCCTGCTTCCATGGGCATTGATTGTGAATCCAAGTAAAATGAAATTCTTGACAACTTCAGTCTTTTCTCCATTTATCATGATGTTGCTTATTGATCCAGTTGTGAGGATTTTTGTTTCTTTTATGTTGAGGTGTAATCCATACTGAAGGCTGTGGTCTTTGATCTTCGTCAGTAAATGCTTCAAATCCTCTTCATTTTCGGTAAGCCATGTTGTGTCATCTGTGTATCTTGGGTTGTTAATATGTCTGTCTCTAATCCTGATGCCATGTACTTCTTCATATTGCCTGGCTTCTAGGATTATTTAATCCACCTACAGACTGAATAAGTATGGTGAAAGGATACAGCCCTGACACACATCTTCCCTGATTTTAAACCACGGAGCATCTCCTTATTCTGTTCGAATGACTGTCTCTTGGTCTATGTACAGGCTCCTCATGAGAACAATTAAGTCTTCTGGAATTCCCATTCTTCACAATGTTATCCATAATTTGTTATGGTACACACAGTCAAAGGCCTTTGCATAGTCAATAAAATACAGGTAAATACCTTTCTGGTATTCTCTTCTTTCAACCAAGATCCATCTGACGTCAGCAATAATATCCCTCTTTCCACATCCTCTTGTAAATCCGTTTCGACTTTCTGACAGTTCTCTGCCAATGTACTGCTGCAACCACTTTTGAATGACCTTCAGCAAAGTTTTACTCCTGTTCGATGTTAACAATACTGTTCAATAATTTCCACATTCTGTTTGGATCACCTTTCTTTGCATTGGGCATGAATATGGCTTTCTTCTAGTTGGTTGATCAGGTAGCCGTCTTCCAAATTTGTTGGCATAGACCAGTGAGCACCTCCAGTGCTGTATGCCTTTGTTGAAATATCTCAGTCGGTATTCCATCAATTCCTGGATCCTTGTTTTTTGCCAGTGCCTTCAGTGCAGCTTGAACTTCTCCCTTCAATACCATTGGTTCTTTTTTTTTTTTTTTTAATTGTGCTTTAGGTAAAAGTTTACAGCTCAAGTGAATTTCTCCTTCTCATATACACATATCATTTTCTGATATTGACTGCAACTCCCCAATGTTACAGCATGTTCCGTCTTTCCATCCCAGGTTCCCTGTATCCACTAGTCCAGTTCCTATCCCTTCCTGCCTTCTCATCCTGCTTTTGGCAAGAGTTGCCCATTTGGTCTGGTATTTTTGGTTGAGCTAAGAAGCACGTTCCACACGTGTTACTGTTTGTTTTATAGGCATGTCTAATCTTTGTCTGTAAAGTGGGCTTCAGGAATGGTTTCAACTCTAGGTTAACAGAATGTCCAGGGGCCATAGCCTTGAAGTTTCTCCAGTCTCTGTCAGACCAGTATGCTACCTCCCAAAATGGCTGAATGTTGACCAATCTTTTTGTTACAGCGCCTCCGTGAATTCTTTCCATCTTCTTTTGATGCTTCCTGCATCATTTAATATTTTGCCCATAGAATCCTTCAGAATTGCAACTTGAGCCTCGAATTTTTCCTTCAGTTCTTTCAGCTGAAGAAATGCCAAGCTTGTTCTTCCCTTTTGGTTTTATAACTCCAGATTCTTGCACATGTCATCATAATACTTTAATTTGTCTTCTCAAAACACCCTTTGAAATCTTCTGTTTAGTTCTTTTACATCATCATTTCTTCCATTAGCTTTAGGTGCTTGCTATATGTTCAAGAGCAATTTTTAAAGTCTCTTCTGACACCATGTACACCATTTTGGTCTTTATTTCCCGATTTTTTAAGGACTTTTTGCTTTCTGTATGTATGATATCCTTGATGTCATTCCACAACTCACCTGATCTTCCATTGTTAGTGTTCGGTGGGTCAAATCTATTCTTAAGATGGTCTCCAAATTCAGGTGGGATATACTCAACATCATATCTTGGTTCTCGTGGACTTGTTTTAATTTTCTTCAACTTCACCTTGAGCTTACTTATGAGCAATTGATGGTCTGTTCCACAGTCAACACCTAGCCTTGTTCTAACTGAAGATTTTGGACTTTTCCATAGTCTTTTTCCACAGATGGAATCAATTTGATTCCTGTGAATTCCATCCTGTGAGGTCCACATGTATAGTCATGGTTTAGGTTGTTGAAAAAAGGTGTGTGCAGTGCATAAGTCGGTGATCTTACAAAATTCTATCATGTGTTCTCTAGTCTTATTTCTGTCACCAAGACCATATTTTCCAACAACAGATCCTTCTTCTTTGTCCAACTTTCACATTCCAGTCACCAGTAATTATCAGTGCATCTTGATTGCATGTTTGATCAATTTCAGACTGCAGAAGTTGATAAAAATCTTTAATTTCTTCATCTATGGCATTAGTGTTTGGTGCGTAAATTCAAATAACAGTTGTATTAACTGGTCTTCCTTGTAGGCATATTGGTATTCTCCTATCACTGACAAGGTTGTACTTCAAGGTAGATCTTGAAATGTTCTTTTTGACCATGGATGCAATGCCATTCCTCTTCATGTTGTCATTGCCAGCATAGTATACCATATGATTGTCTGATTCAAAATGGCCAATACCAGCCCATTTCAGCTCACTAATGCCTAGGATATCAACCTTTATTCATTCTATTTCATTTTTGATGACTTCCAATTTTTCTGCATTCATATTGCTTACATGAAATATTTACTTATGAATGTTGCAGCTGTTTATTCTCATTTTGAGTCTTGACACTTCAGCAAATGAAGGTCCTAAAAGCTCTACTCCATCCACGTTATTGGCATCAACTCTACTTTGAGGAGGCAGTTCTTCCCCAGTCATATTTTGAGTGCCTTCCAACCTGCAGGGCTCATCTTCTGCCACTATATCAGACAATGTTCCACTAGTATTCATAAGGTTTTCACTGACTAATTTTTTTCAAAAGTAGCCCTCCAGTTTCTTCTTCTTAGTCTTTCTTAGTCTAGAAGCTCCCCTGAAACCTGTCCATCATGAGTGACGCTGCTGGTATTTGAAGTACCGGTGGCAAAGCTTCCAGTATCGCAGCAACATGCAAGTTGATAAACTGACAGACTTGTGGTGGAAATTGGTGATAGTGGTTATCAAATTGCTATGGTATTTCACTGGATAATATTAAAGGGCAATTTTATTTTTAAATTTTAATATTTATAATATTCCAGAAATTATACTCTTTTCAGTGATTTAAAACTTGATAAAATCATTGAATTTGAAGTTAAATGTCAACTTTGAAATGTCTAAAGATATATATATACTTGTATAATATTTTTCTTATTACACAAGCAAAAATTTAATAAGCACTGCTTTCATCTGCTATGAAGATTCAACTTCATTCAAATGGCCAGGTGAAGTATCCCATGGGTTCATCACAAACATTAATCAAGTGAGCTATTTGTAAAGATTAATTGTCTATTCAGGGGAAATTTATCCATAGCCCATGCCATTAATTCTAATTTGCCTGAACTATCATTTAGGCTGCCTGTGTATAAACCATGGCTCATATTGCATAAACTTTACTTAATGCTTCTAATTATGTAGACTATCAACTCTGATTATTGTTTTATATACTTTTTTTTTCTTTCAACAACCATGGAAGCAGTAGTCAAGAAATCAAAAGATGCATTGCATTGGGCAAATCTGCTTCAAAAGACCTCTTAAAAGTGTTGAAAAGCAAAGATGTCACCTTAAATACTAACGTGTGCCTGACCCAAGCCATGGTGTTTTCAATCACTTCATATGAGTGTGACAGCTGGACGATGAATAAGGAAGACTGAAGAAGAATTGAAGTCTTTGAATTGTGGTGTTGCCGAAGAATACTGAGTATACTGCCAGAAGAACGAACAAGTCTGTCCTGGAAGAAATACAACCAGAATGCTCCGTAGAGGCAAGGATGGTGAGACTACGTTATCAGGAGGGGTCAGTCCCTAGAGGAGGACATCATGCTTGGTAAAGCAGAAGGCCAGTGAAAAAGAGGAAGACCCTCTACAAGATGGATTGACACAGTGGCTGCAACAATGGGCTCAAGCATAACAACCATTTTGAGCATGGCGCAGGACCTGGCAATGTTTCATTCTGTTATACATAGGGTTGCTATGGGTCAGAACCAACTCACAGGTACCTAACAACAACAACATTTTTTCTTCTTTCTTGATTATAAGGTGATGGGTAACCTTGGGTTTTTACAACTTAAAAATAAAATATTGATTTGTGTTACAAATTTTAAATCACTAATAAGAAAGCTTGAATCTATTTTTGCTCACAAAAAGAGGAAGATATTGGCTCTTAAACAAGAATCTTAAAAAAAAAGTTGTATTAAAAATACAGTTATTTAAGTTTCATTTAAAATTTTTAAAGTTAAAAGAAATAAAACATTAATTTAAACACACACGCACAGTAGGTACGTTTGGAAGTCTCCTAAGACTGGTAACATCCAGGCTAAGCAGTGTTATCTAAGCAATTATTTCTTCATAAAATATCACCTGCAAGAAGTGGGCCCTTCTCAAGGATGTCTGCACTCCATGGAAATCTGAATAGCTAAAAGGAAGCTGCTGGAACAGAGCTCTCTCTGCAAGGTAGTTTGGGCTTGAAGGCACAGGGGTAGGCTGACAAGAACAGGTAAAGCAAAATGAAAATGTTAACTGCTCTGAGAAAATGAGCCAGGGAATTCCTAGGGGTAGAAATGGCGTGCTAGCATGCTGACTTAGTCGCCTCTCCTGACACAGGTTTTTCTTCTGCTTATTTTCTGTTTATTATTTTCTGGATTGACATAGTGGCTGCAACAATGGGCTCAAACCTAACAGTGAATGAGTATGTCACTGCACTGGGCAACACTTTTTCTGTTATACTGAAGCTTGCCATGAGCCACAGTCAACTCAACTGTACCTAACAACAACATCAATTTTCTAGCAAAGTTGGCTGAGGTGTGATTCAGTCCCATGTCATCACTGGTCATTTCCCTTTCTCTGTTTCAAGGGAAATTGTGTTAAAATGAACAGGCCTACTTTTCAACCTGAACTTGTATTTTTCATATTTTAAAAGTTCAGTTTTTATGTAAGATACAACAATTAAAGAGAGTATATAAAAAATATATGAAGGAGGCAACACAACAAGGGCTTTGGAATCAGACTTGACTTCTAACCACAGTTCCCCGATGACAACCCAAATGACTCGGCATATTACTTTGTCTCTCTGTGCTGAGCTCTCCTCAGTTTGCCCCCTTCCCATCCATTCTCCACCCTTGTCTGTGCTGTGCTGGGCCATGGGGAGTCGACTTCTACAAACTGCACCTTTTGAACTCTCTTGCCCTCTGGGTTTTTAATTGGGTTGGTGAAGCATGGGAACACCAACAGGAGATTGGATGACTGATGGAAGGAGAGAGCTGTAGGAGTATTTATTCCTTCCGTTCCCTCCCTGCCTGGCCAAGGTTTCAGCAGTGGCTGAGTTTGGAAGCTCCAGTTCCAGGTGGCCGCCCCTTACTTAGCTCACTGCACTCAAGCAGCACTCTCTGATTGCCCCTGGAAAACTAGGGGTGGAAGTGGCTTCTCACAACAGCTCATCCCTAGGTACTGCCCCATACCTTGGCGGTTTCCTTCTCTATATCCAACTTACAGTTGATCAAACTGGGCTTCAGAGGAGTTAAGTAGCCTACTCAAGAGCACACAGTTAATAGGAGCTTACATTCAAATACATTCCAGTTTGATTCTAGAGCCCTGCTTATTTTGTTATATTACTTCTTAGTTTTTTTTGGAGACTGTCAATCTGTAGTAAAAATCTGAAAGCTTTCAGACTTTTCCTATTCCTATTATTTTAGCTACAAGCAAAAGTGAGAAAATAAAAATTCTAAAGCCAAATTATTTTCAATTTATCTTGGCCTTTTCACAGTAGATTATTTAGTTCATTCATTTGTTTCCCTCATCACATCCAACATTTTTGATCCCCCAGGGTTTTACACTTTTGGATTATCTATCAGTGTTGCCAGGAACTCTGAAATCTGCTCAGTGCAACTCCATCCAGGGCCAAAAAGACAGAGACCAAGTTGGGGGGAATGAAAGGCAAATTTATTGTTTGGCCAAGCAAGGAGACAGTCAGGGCTCCGTACCTTCTGAGACTGCCTCACAGGCAGCTCGTTGAGGCTGGTTTATATAGGCAGAATCCACTTCAGAATACAAAATGGCGTGCACTCAGGCACAGAACATTTCAGGTTGGGTAAGCATTTTCTAAGACCCGGATTCAATTCCTTGTGCAGAAGGAACTTACTCCTTTTTGTTCATTAGCATGTCAGCTCTCCACCCAGGGGCAGAGAATTTATCATGCATGAAGCATGAAGGTCATCTGGAATGCCAGGATGGAGGAGAGGACCTGCTTCAGTCAATCCTAGCTAGCCTGTGGCTGTTTCTCTTTAAGGAGGTTCTGAGGAGGAAAAGAAAGAACTCCAGGAAATGGGCTGGGTGAGAGGCTGTCTTGAAGTTAAGAAAAATGGCTCTATGGCTCTAGCCCCATCTTGTCAGTATTTAAAATTCAATGTTTAGAATGTTACAGAATGTTATAACTCTGTGATATATGTTAGGAAAGCATCCCTGGGTGGCACACCAAAAGGTTGGCAGTTTGAATGCACCCAGAGGCACCTGAGAAGAAAAATCTGAAAATCTTCTTCTATAAAATCAGTCTTTGAAAACTCTATGGAGCACAGTTTTACATTGACCCACGTGGGGTCACCATGAGTCAGAATTGTCTCAATGGCAACCAGTTTACATGTTAAGGAGATATCTATCTGATAGGAGGATGGTCAAGACCAGGAAGGTAAGTGACCAGATAAATTAAGTGAAGCCTGACCAATAATATGGTACAATTTCCTGCTGTAAATTTCTTGAGCCAGTAAATGTATTAACTAGAAAGTCCTTCTCCCCTTTTTTAAACAAAAGATAAAATTTACACTAATTCCATATTAAAAAATAGAGCTTTTTATTTTGGGGGGTACATTTTATTCATCGAGGGCTCAGATTTGATTGAGAGAAACAGTTTTTGCTTTCCCAGCTTAATTAAGCTAGCTCATGAGAGGACAGCAGTTTACCAACGGGGGGAAGTTAGCTGCTGGTAACTCACCCAGGCCTCCTGGGCTTCCTCGTTAGTATGTAATTTGGTTTCCCTGTACAAGATGGACAAAGAAGATGTAGATTCTCCTCTGAGTTCAGAAAACTATCCTTCATGACTCAAGCTTCATTTACCATATGGACAATTTAGAATGGATGGTCCCTGACTTTTAAGTTTGGAAATGAGTCTCTCAAAGTCATGTGTAAATACTTAGGGTTTGGCAAAATCCAATATCAAACAAATTCTCCTTTGATTTTTGATACATGAGTATTTTGATAGAAATAAAATAATTATAATCTGTGTTCTTTCAATTAATTTAAAAATAATTCATCCAAATGCTATTCACAAGACAGATTTTAGGTCCAAGAAATCTATTTGGTCTTTTTTTTTTTTTTTGGTTGCTGGACCAAAAAGTTGGCCAAGGCCAAAAGACTAAACGTAACTCTAACTTCAAAGGGTTGGAATTCTGTTTAAAACCCAGATACTTAGAAACATTTTCTCTCTTGTCTGAATTGTAGTGTCCATCCTGCTTTTTGCTACAATGTCAGATCCTGGCCATGGTGGCGACCAGCGAGCCTTTGATCTTCTCATGCTGTGGTGTTGGATGCTGGGCCTGCCCTTCCTCCCCTGAATTTCATACATGGCACGGTTTCTGAGCAAAGAGCTAAGCCTAAGAACATGATCAAGAGGACAGAGAACAGTAAAGCTGAGGCAGTTCTTTTCCCCCCTCAGCTGTTAATGCTAATGATAAAGATTATTTCTTCCCTTACACGCTAAGCCTCAATTAGCAGTGGATGACTTTCGATTAAAAAAAAAAAAAAAAAAAGCATAATTATTTTCATCAATGAAGCGACTGACAAGGTTCTAGATAGAGTCTATTTAGGGATGTTCTTCATGGTCCTTCACCAGGGGGCTCCCACAGCATTGAAAAGGCTAGGCTCCCTCCCACTCTGGGATTTACCATCCCTTTTCTCAATTTGTAGTCTATAAAAACCACCTCAGCATTTTTTTCTTGGTTCAAGGAGTACTTCCTCCTTGAAACAGTTGTACCTTCTTCTTTCTCTGAGCTGTAATTAGTATATGCCCCCCATAACAGTTATCCACCACTGATTTGTCATTTTTTCTTACTGTGGTAGCTTGCATGTTCCTCTGATGCTGAAAGCTATGTCACAGGTATTTCAAATACCAGCAGGGTCACCTATGGAGAACAAGTTTCAGAGGAGCTTCCAGACTAAGCAGACTAGGAAGAAGAGCCTGGCAATCTACTTCTGAATACAGAACATTGCTCAACTCACTTGCTTTGGACGTGTCATCAGGAGGAACCAATCACTAGAGAAGGACATCATGTTTGGTGAAGTAGAATGCCAAAGAGGGCAAGGAAGACCCTCAGTAAGATAAATTAGCACAGTAACTGAAACGATGGACTTGAGCAATTTTTATTTCCCCAGGGCCTTTCAACACATTTGGCATATATATGAAAGCAATGTTTTGAATATAATAAAAAAAAAAAAAATCAAATGAAGATTTATGCCTTTCAAAGCTAATTATCTTCTTTGCAAAAGATCTTGAGAGTGGCTACCAAAATCTCCTACTATCTTTCTTCTTAAACTATATCAAGGAACTGATCATTTATCCACCGAACAATATTTATTGAGAACCTACCCTGGGACGTACCATGGGCCAGGTTCTGGTGATTCTATGCTATAGAGGGCAGGTATGGCCCTGTTGTCAAGGACTCTAGCCCAGTGTAAAGCCCACAGTCTTGGCCACATCTTCCTGGGAAACTATGGTGTTTGGAATTCTCATGATAAAAATGTCTCCTCTAACTTTCTTTCTGTCACTCTATGAGAGTTTATATATATATAATTGTTTCTATCAAGTCAATTCCGACTCATAGCAACCCTATAGGACAGAGTAGAACTGCCCCATAGGGTTTCCAAGGAGCAGCTGGTGGATTCGAGCTGCCAACCTTTTGGTTAGCAGCCAAACTCTTAACCACTGTACCTCCAAGACGCTCTCTCTCCCTTCCTCCCTCCCTCCCTCCCTCTCCTCTCTCTCTCTCTCCCTCTCTCTCTCTCCCTCTCTCTATTTGCTGGTATTCTTGATGTAATATTAGCACTGTCTTGATTTTCCTGGCCACAGCATAGTATTGATATTTTCATGGCAAGGCTGAGGACCCACCAACTCAAGAATGAAAAGTTGGGGAGATTCTTAGCTGGTCATAAGCTAGAAAATCTCTGCCAGTGGTTTTTCACTTTGCTGGCACGTAATTGCCACTTCCTTCCCTGAAACCACAGATTGGTCTCTTCCAGTGCTATTCTGCGCTACTTGGAGGAGAAAAGAAGATAGTGTCTAAGAGGGCAAATCTCAGCTCCTCTGTTGTTGTTTCGTCCAATTTCAGTCAGGAAGTGAGTCCAGTGGCTCACAAAATGGTGGTGCAGAGACAGCCAAGTAGGAGGTGTATGGTTTTTGGACATTACAACAGGTTGTGGAATGATACGTTTCCTCTTGTCTGGGAATTTTAACTAAAGCCTCAAGCTTAGCCTAATGGCTTTTTAAGTACCATCACATTCCAAAGGGAGGCACTAGATTATATACTCCCCTACAAGGTCTGCTAAGCAGTATCTAAACCATCCTTAATCACCCCACTAGTCTATAAAAGAGAACAGTAGGGATTCATTAGAGAGAAGTCATTTCTTTGAAGAGCCTCCAAAAGAATGCAAAGCACTGTGGCATTCTCCTTCACCCCCTGCCTCCCCCACACTCTGTTCCAGCAAGGGGCTCCAGGAGATATATTCACAGCCATTGAGGTAAAGATTTGTATCTGCCTGCCTGGCTGGATGCTGGATGTGTCCCCAGGGACCAGGAGTATATGTGAGGATAAAGACTGGACTCTCCCACTTCTGGAGAAGCCTAAGAGACTGAGGTAGGTTGAATAGTTCACAGAAGCAGTGAATAGCAGCAGGGCAGCCAGAACTTCCAGAGCTTGGAGGGGTAAGGATGCTCAAATCATCTTGAAAAATGCTCAAGAGGACTTTATGCTTTATGCTGCAACAAGAGGAACACAGGCAGAGACATCCTGAAAAAGATACTACTTGAGGTTCAGAAGTCACCAGCAGCTGGTGACACTTTACTCAACCAAGGTTGTTCATTTCTATCTCCAAAAAGTATTTGTTTTTCTGTGGAACGTTAACCCCATAGACATCAGTACACACACATGTACACACAGGTGCACACACACAAGCCGATTAACGATCAAAAATGCAGGGAACTTTCTGGTTAAACAAAGCACTTAGCCTCTTTACAGTCATTTCTCTTAGAACTTTTCAATCTTCAACTTGGTTTTTGAATCTGAGGGATAATATGCAGAGTTATCCGAACTTATTTGGCCACAGAACCCTTTTTGTTTTTTTGTTTGTTTGTTTGTTTTCAGAGAGTATCTGAGGATAGTCCAGGATACTATTGGTCATATTTTGGGAAATTCTGTATTAGGGAATGTGGGTAGGGGGATAGATTCTTACCCAGGAGACCCTTGAGTACTCCCTTTCTCCTTTCAGAAGGCTGCCCTTACTCAGCTACAACTATTTTCTGCCTAGTAATATTACAGATGTCCTGAAGAGGAATAAGCCATGGCTCTGAGAGGTGAAATGAAGTCCCCCAAGTCACAAAGCTGGTTAGTTGCATAATTAGAAGTAGAACCCCATCCCTGAATTCTCTTCCATCATATCTTGCTGCCTATGTATGCATAAGAGTTTTTGATATGTATTCCAGACATTCAATTCTACAAGTGAATTGAACCAAAGTAAAGACTTATAGCTGAACTTAGAGTGTGGATTGTTCAAAGTATAGTCAATATACGAAATAAAGACTGGTTAATTGGTGACTGAGAAGACATTTGTGTTAAATATGGAATTAAAAAAAATAAGATTAAATTTGTTTCAAGTACTTGAGATCAACCCATGTTTGGCTTCCTCCATAGGCTGGATTTAGTGCTGTAAACTGAAGAGCAATGGGCAGCTCGAGCTCAACCAGAAGGTTATTAAGGACTAAAGTGGTTTAAACTACTGATCAGGATTGAAATCTCAGCCCTGCCACTTACTAGATGTATGGACTTTGACAGGTCATTTAAAGTCTCTCGGACCCTCTTTCATGAACTGTACAGTGGGGAAAATGACGGTATGCATATCACAACATTATTATGAGGAATAAATAATGCCAGGTAAGTCACAATATCTACCTCAATAAAGTTAGTTGTGCTGGTGTTCGTATTTTTTAAATAAAAAAAAAAAAAGTTTCATGTAGAAAAGCAAATATTTCTTTTCAAAGTGACCGTGAAACTATCATTTATTTAAAACCAACATGTGAATTAATCCATCAAAGCCTATCCATATAGTTGGAATACCCAACAAATATAATTTTTTTTTTCATTTGGGGAAGAGGAGTGTCTTGGTCTGGGTTCTCTAGAGAAGAAAAACCAGTAAAACATATATAGATACATACAGAGTGATTTACTTCAAGGAAATGGCTCATTCAATTGTGAGAAAATGGCTCACACAATTGTGGGGGGTGGCAAGTCCCAAATTCGTGGGTCAAATGACAGGTTGACAACCTCCACTGGCTCGAGTTGTTACCAAAACCAAACCACACCCATCGCTGTCGAGTCGATTCTGACTCATTGCAACTCTGTAGGACAGAGTAGAACTGCCCCATACAGTTTCCAAGGAGCACCTGGTGGATTCAAACTACTGGCCTTTTGGTTAGCAGCCGTAGCTCTTGACCACTATGCCACCAGGGTTTCCAAGTGGTTACAGGAGCTGACAAACCCAAAACCTGCAGGTCAGGTGACAGGCTGGAGGCTTTGCTGGCTCATGGAGTTTCAGGGGTTGGCAAATCCAAAATATACAGGTCAGGCAACAGTTTGGGGGCCCCTGATGGCTTATGTCCCCAGAACTAGGGTTAGACACCGAGAAGATTGCAATACTGGAAAGAGAATGAACTTTGCCAGAACACTCGTTTATATCATGGATGAAGGCTACACCCCCAACAAAAATCCTCTTCCAACTGATTGACTGCTCACATCAGATCACAAAATGGAGGACGATTACATAATATCTGCCAAACCATTGAGAATTACAGCCTAGCCAAGTTGACACTTAACATTAACCATCAAGGAGGGATTAATAAGGAGAAACAACATATCCATATGTGAAAACAGAGTTCACCTGGATAGTACCTGAGGTATATTTTAAGAGTAAGTTTTTCCAGACAGTGCTCTGATGAACTCCTGTTGTTGGAGTTGTTGGAAGGTAAAGGTTTCACTGGAATCTTCAGCGCAAAGATGACAGAGGAGTGGTTATCAGTTTATGGTGTTGAAGACAGCAGAAGTATAAGAAAGAGGGTGGAAAATTGTCTCAAGTACTAGTAGAAGGAAGATCTTCAGAAAACGTATTAATAGAGATTGGGGGTGGGAGGCTGGAAAACAAAATGGAGAGAAATCCAGCTGAAGTTACTTTCAGGAAGTTTCCAGAATTCAGTCACAAGCTCTAGAAGCAGAGAGTTATGAAGGTAAAAGGGGGTGCACATGAAAGGAGCCAATGGATTCACGGTAGACATATTAGAATGGAAATCACTTGGAAACTTGAGCATGACAGCGGTTGAGAAGAAGACTTGAACACAGTGAAACGTTAAATACAAAGCTGAGAAGGAATGTAAACTTGAGAAAGAAAGAAAAACAATGATTCCAGCTCCAAGAAAATAGATGAAAAGACAGTTGAAGTGGAGAAGAGTGAGTTGTTTTTGTTTTTTTATTTTCTAAAAAATAACATTTCAGGTGAAAATGAATGTAATCTATTTTATTTTAAAGAAAGACAACAATATTAGTTCTTCCAAGAGAGATGGAAAAGGAGGTGATATCGGAATGACATGAGGAAGTACTATAACTAAGACTACTGAGAGTTGATGAGAAAGAAATAATGAAATTATTTTCAATATTCAAATACCCTTTCTATCTGACAGAGCTCAAAGTTGTTCATCTCAAAGTTCTCTTCTCTATCAAATGTTCAGAACATCAAGACTGGTCGTTCTGCTCTCATTTGATGGTTGTTTATATTGTTAGATAAATAGAACAAAAGGTAAGGTGGTCAGAAGAAATTTCTATCTGGTTCTAATATAAAAAAGCCACATGGACATACCATTCAAATCACAGTCATCTGTGGGGAAGACCAATCCCTGTACTTTGAACAATTGATTTGCTTGATTCTGTTTGACACTACCAACCTACTAGAAAAAGGGTGGCTATTTCATTATAGAGCCCACTAGCCAGCTGTGATTCTTATAACGTGTTCAGAAAAAGACAATGAACTCTAATGTTTTTAGATCACCGGTATACTGATAATAATAAATGGCAGAGATTTGCCATTCTTTCTCCTTCGTTATTACATCAGCTTTTAAGTATTCATTTGTGTTTTCAAGTAAAATTATGACAGTCTTAAAAATAAAGTATTTCTCATAGCAAATGAAAATAAATTTAATGAAGTGAAGAAAGCAGTTCTCTCATTTTTTTTTGTAATTTCTTTCATAGAGACTAAATTTATACCAGCTTTTACCTTGTTATTAAATACATAATTTCAGCAATAAAACAGGGTCCAAACAGATTACAAATCTTAAAAATGTTTTGAAATTGCAGCAAAATCTAGCATATTAAATAAAATGCGATTATTGAATTTGGACTAATTTTTTTCTTAGAAACTATATGCAGTGCATATAAAATCATGTCATGGGGCTTTCACCTTAAGGCCTATGCAATGATGTATTTTGTTAATAATTCATAAGGTGGTGACTTGGAGCCTTAGAAGAACTGATTTATCTTTCAGAACATAAAACACAATCTGAGCAGTAACTTGGCAATGACTGATCACTAATCTGCCAAATTGTTATGTTTAGTAGCCATGATATCCTCCCTTACGCCCCTCATTATCTCACAGATTCAGAGGAGCTAAATGGTCATCCTTTTAATTATTCCTTCACTCAACAAACATGTATCTGGCACCTACTGAATGCCAGACACTGGTGGAGGCATTAGTGACACCCCAAAACAAAAAATTGAATATGCTGATTGACTTGAAGCATTTACCATTTAATTAGGAACGGCAATACAGTCTGTACTATCAGGAGCCAGAAATCAGTTGCCATCCAGTTGACTCCGTGGAATTTTTATGGCTGTGACCTTTTGGAAGCAAATCATTAGGCTTTTCTCTTGAGGTGCCTCTGAGTGATTTGAACCTCCAACTTTTTGGTTAGTAGCCAAGAGCTTAACTGTCTGTGCCGCTCAGGAACTCTAAAAAAGGAGTAATTAACTCTATGTAGAAGAGCCTAGGAACATTGCACTGAGGAGGGGCAGCTTTTAAATTGGATGGGGAAGAAATTCACCAGTCAGAGAACAGGGCAGAAGGCATTTGTTCCAAGCAATGATATCTAACTATGTAATGCCCCTAAGCATGAAGAGCCGAACATATTTCAGAGTGGATGGAAGCAGAGTGTGCTTGAGAGGAGGAGGAAGGTGGGGACACAGGAAAAGAAGGTGGTGGATAGATTCCAAATGATTTGTAACAGATTTCCACTGGAGGATTTTAAGCTAGGAAATGATAAGATTAAATTTGTCTTTTGGAAAGATAATGGTGGAAGGAAGTTGAAGTACAAACTAACACAGTAGCAAGTGGAAACAGGAAGACAAAGAGGCTGTTGTAATATTCTCGAAATAAGATAGAAAGTCTTGCAAACTAAGGCACTGGAAGAGGGAGTGTATTTGGTGGCTTTAGGAAATTCAGTTATAGGTCTGAATGAGCTATTGGATGGGGGGATGGATAAAGGGAATATCATTTTGGCAGCTGTTAAGATATTAATGCCTTCAACTACAGAAATTCTATAAAAAGAGTAGATTGGGGAGAGTCAAAGAGCAACGTCAGAGTGTTTTACTGGACTTGTTGAGTTTCAGATGATAAACTAGTACCCATATCTAGTAGACATGTGTGGTAATCAGGGATAGAAAGAAGTTAAAGATACAGATTTAGGAATTAATAGCATATACATGGCACTCAATATAGTAAACATTGATATAGTAAATGAAGTCATCAATAAAAAACAAACGATGCTTAAAGAAAGCAGGAGGAGCCCTGGTGGCACAGTGGTTAAGCACTTGGCTGCTAACTAAAAGTTTGGCAGTTCAAACTCACCAGCCACTGTTCAGGAGAAAGATATGGCAGTCTGTTTTCAGCTTTGGAAACTCTATGGGGGCAGTTCTACTCCATTCTGTAGGGTCGCTGCGAGTCGGAATTGACTCCACAGCAATGGGTTAGTTTGTTTGTTTGTTTGTTTGTTTCAAGAATGTAGAGGTAGGACCAAAGATGGAACTCTAGTACATTCCAAAATCTGGGCCATCCTGGTTTACAATCATTAGTTAGACCTTTGGACCAAATTAAAGTTCAGTGGTCCAAAATAGCGCCCTTGTGTAGGCAATGATTAACACTTGATGCTTTTAGTAATAAAATTGATATTATGCGTAGTAGTAAAGTATGACCATAATAGGTTCATAAAAGAAAATCCAAAAATCTTGTTTTATTAAGAGCCAGATTCTTAACATCTGTCCAATTTCCAAGTTATTTCTTAATTTTCAGAAACAGTAAAATCTAGCAAAATTAACACAGAACTAGATATGGGTATATAGATGTAGATATAAATACAGATATAACAATGTCTGTATCCATCAAGTGTTGTCTCTTCCAAAGTCTTAGTTTCCACTATTCAAACTTTGTGGTTTCAGTCCTCAAAGAACTGGTCTAACGCTAACAGGTAACTTCCAGTTCATACTTCCCTCAATATTTCTAGCTTTGTTTATCCAGCGAGAGTGACTCATGCTGTTGACAGGATTTTTACTTGCAATTGTGTGTAGGCGCTGTAGCAATGTCATCCTGACACGATGTGCTGAGAATGATCCATAGCGGAATTCCCAAATGTGTCTGAGAATGGAAAGGGTAAGGCCTTTTCAGCACCATCCTTTGGGTAGACTTATGCAAAATCAGAGTTAACTCAGGTCTCCTCAGTCAATGGTCCAGCAATTTCCATTAACTGGGCCATTTTGGATGATTGTATTCTTGTGACCATGAACTGGAACTAGAAGAGATTTTATTTAACTCTTCTTTGCCCTACGGAACAGTACAAGTTCATGCAACTACATTGCCAAGCACATAGCCTGGGCAGATGTATATATGAGTCGTCACATCAAATCCCTGCACATTTACACAGTGTATTTGGACAACAGACACAGATAATAAAGCTTTCCATAGATACTGTTTCATTCTATGTTCTTCTAAGAGAAATGAAAATCAACGTGCGATCACCAGATGACATTATTGTCATGTGAGCCATACCATAATTCATACATTAATATGTAAAAATGACATTTTTTTAATAAAATGTGTCACTTTAATTTAGAGCTGAAGGAGAAGACATGAGAAAATATTTTCCAATTCATTAGGCCACAGGCCCAAAGAAATAAATCCTTCTGATGAATCCTGTCATCACATCGTAATTCCAACACTTCAATATTCTGAAATTAACCAGACCCATGCCACCCTGTACTCCACTATTTCAGCCTAAAATGCTTCCAGAAAGTTCCCCAAGCGCTAGCTGTGAAATTACATTGTGTACTAATGGGAGTCACCAGGCAGGGGGTAAAAGAGGGTGTTTTGCAGTGTGTAACTGATTTTAGATATGCAGTGAGCTCATGTATCAGGAAAATGGTTTGTTTCCTGTTCACATTTTACACAGTAGAGCAGCCAAGGTAATTTTACAAGCGAAGACTTTGCTGCGGCTGTTGCAATTGTGGTTGTGCCTAAGTCAAAGCTCACTGCTACAGCCCTGAAGCCTTTTGGGGTGGCACTCATTTACACTACACCTCTCATGGTGCCATCTGGCACAGGGTTTTATGGAAGTTGTTGATCCAGTCTCCCTTGCAAGAGAAAAAAAAAAATGAATTGGCCAGTTGGCTGCCATTGCTCTTCTGATTCCTCAGCACTTTAGATCACACCTGCCTCTGGCCAGCAAAATGCCCTAGGAGACTTTGGGGATTTTTCTTCTAGGCATTAATCTCTCAGAACCTGCCTGCTGACTATTTTCAAAAAACAGAGTCAGCCCCTTAAAAGCAAAGGGTCTCCAATCCTCCTATGTGTCAGAGAACGTTCACTATTGACTTTGACTATGTTCCTTCAAACATGTTATGAAAAGGGGGCTGGATGAGAAATTTAATTCATTTAGAAAGCTTTGGTTTCTAAAGAAAATCAAAGTCAGCACAAACTTCAATTTCCCAAGCACTCTCCAAATATGTACATCCTGAATGCATTTTACCATACTTACTGTGCTAGCGCTTAGGATAGATCAGTGAACAAAACTAATCCTACCCTCAAATGTTACCACCATGAGGTAAGTTTGAGAATTCCTGTGTTAAATAAAACTCTTAGAAATATTTCTTCCCTGTGGGGATTTACCAGAGCTATTAATTTGCCAGTGACTATTGGGAAACTCTAAAAGGGAAGAAAAATCTGCAGCTTTTCCCAAACTTATTTTATGAAGAGCTTTTTTTTTTTTAGCATGGCCCATTCCTCACGGCTAGTTTTTTGGAATATACTGCTCCATATTGATAAAATTTTTATTCCTATGTATCCCTGGAAACCCTGATGGCATAGTGGTTAAGTGCTACAGCTGCTAACCAAAGGGTCGGCAGTTCAAATCCGCCAGGCACTCCTTGGAAACTCTATGGGGCAGTTCTACTCTGTCCTATAGGGTCGCTATGAGTCGAAATCAACTCGATGGCCCTGGGTCTGGTTTGGTTTTTTATATATCCCTAGCTCTTTACAATGTTCATTTATTGATTATTCTAAATTTAAGATCATCAGAGCTCTGGTGGGGCAGCGGTTAAGAGCTTGGCTGCTAATCAAAAGGTCGGTAGTTCAAATCCACCAGCCACTCCTTGGAAAGCCTATGGGGCAGTCCTATTCTGTCATATAGGGTTGCTATGAATCGGAATCAGCTGGACAGCAAAAGGTTTGATTTTGTTTTATTTTTACTGAGGGGTTGGAGTCCCTGAGTGGCAGAAATGGGTAATGTGCTCAGCTGCTAACCAAAAGATTGGTAATTCAAATGTACCCAGAAGCACCTAGGAAGAAAGGCTTGGCATATTACTTCAAAAATAGCCACTGAAATCCCAATGGAGCACTGTTCTACTCAGACATTCATGGGGTCGCTATGGGTCAGAATCAATTCAATAACAGCTGTGTTTTGTTTGTATGCTTGAAGTTAAGAGGTCTAATTTGCTGTGGGCATTCCCTGAATTTTAAATAGCATAATATTGACTCACACTGTTATTTACATTTTCAATGCTTCAATAATATAAAAATAATAAATAGGGCAGTATTGAGTGCTTTTTAAACACATGTGTTAGGCACTGTGCTAAGTGCTTCGTGGGGATGGCCAGATACAAATCTTAAGCAACTATATGAGGCAGCAACTATTATTGTCTTCATTTTCAGATAAGGAAAATGAGACACAGCTAAGTAACCTGCCGAAAGCTACTGGAAAGTGGAGCTGAGATTTGCCCACAGGCAGGCTGTCTCCAGATGCAGGGCGCTCACCTTGAGGAAAGTCACCTTTCCAATCGTTGCATTTGTTCTGTTAATTGGATATGATTGTAGATGACGCTATAACCAATTAAGTCATTCTAAAGTGCTCAAAAAACAGTAGCTGTCTCTTAGAAGGGAGTCCCTCAATTGTGCAGATGGTTAAGGCACTCAGCTGCTAATCGAAATGTTGCAGGTGCCTCAGAAGTGCCTCAGAAGAAAGGTCTGACAGTCTATTTCTGAAAAATCAGCTGTTGAAAACCTGACGGAGCACAAGTCTATCCTGACGCTAATAGGTTGCCATGAGTTGGAGAAGACTACACGGCAGCTGGCTTTGGCCTCTGCAAGATGGCCCTTGTTAAATTTGTTTTTCTAATATTAATTTGTTGAATGTGTAAAATGAAATTCTTACAGTTTTTCTAACCATTGATTTATATACTTTTATGTTTATCAAGTATTTGTCTCACGCAGATTGCACCATCCTGGACTTTCTCTCCTGTTGGCATTAAGTCAATTCTGACTCACAGTGACACTCTAGGACAGGGTAGAACTGCCTCCAGACTGGAGTCTTTACGGAAGCAGACTGCCACATCTTTCTCCCACAGAGCTGCTGGTGGGTTCCAGCCACTGACCTTTCAGTTAGCAGCCGAGCACTTAACCACCGCACTGCCAGATCTCCTTCAGACTTTTTCTACATCCTTTTATTTACTTTACCTGAGGGAGTAGAGAGGTGGGCGTAAAAGGTGGTAGTAGCCAGGGCAGAGAAAGAAGAAAGGAGAGCTGACGGATAAAATTCTGTTCTTGTTAAAAAAAAAAATAAAATAGCCATAAAGATTGGAAATGGAATGTACAGATAAATTGACTGGACCAGGGCAGTGGAAGGAGAATCCCAGGGAGCACAAGAAAGGTAGAAAAGAAAATACTCCCGTGATGTGTTCTAAAATTCCTAGGGGGAAAAAAAAATCCACTGCAACAGTTTATTTGAAAGAGGAAAGGGAATAACCATGTGAAAAAATAATCACAGGGCTACTGTTGGTTTAAAACATTAAATGTGGGTGACAGAAAAACACACATACGTATGCATGTGTGTGTATGTATAAAATTATCAATACGTTCACACGGATTAATAAACATATAACCAAAAAAACCAAACCCAGTGCCGTCAAGTCAATTCCAACTCATAGCGACCCTACAGGACAGAGAAGAGCTGCCCCACAGAGTTTCCAAGGAGCAGCTTGCAGATTCCAACTGCCGACTTTTTGGTTAGCAGCCGTAGCACTTAACCACTACGCCACCAATATATAGGAACAACAAAAATCGACAGAGAATAATAATTACTTGAAAGTACTAAATCACATGATTAGACTTAATAGGTCTTTATCATATTGATTTTTGGTCTGCATCTTTCAAACATAAAAGACTATTGAAAGACTCTATACCTCAGGGTGTCAGTCCCATCAGCATTTAATCACAGTCCCCTTCCCTCCTGAATCAAATGCTTATTGAACATCTACTCTTTGTTTATTCAACAAATATTTATTAAGGCCTTACCATATGCTGGGCATGGCGTGATATATACAAAGATGAATCCATTAAGAAAGGCAATTTAAGAGGTATGCAGGGTATGGAAATAAAAGGAAATTGAGTCCCTGGGTAGTGCAAACGGTTAACATGATAGGCTGCTAACCAAAATGTTGGTGGTTCAAGTCTACCCAAAGGCACCTAGAAAGAAAAGCCTGGCTATCTACTTCTAAAAAATGAACCACTGAAAACCCTATGGAGCACTCTTCTACTCTGATGCCCATAGGGTCACCATAAGTCAGAATCAACTTGATGGCAGCTGTTATTTTATTTATTCATTTATTAATGCAGAGAGGAGCAAAATAATCTCAGGCTTTGAAGGTAGGTTTGATGTAGAAGAAAACAGGGGGCTATTGAAGGCTTTTGTACTCTATTATAACATTGTGAACGTAGTGTTGAGTGAAGGTGAATCTGGCAATGGTGTGCAGGGGAGATTGGAACTGGACTCTGGAAGGATTTTGGAATAATCTGTAAGTAAGGTGCTGGGGGCTTGATCTAGGAATGGGAAGAAAAAGTAGAGAAAAAGGAAAAATTAAGGAGATATTCCATTAAAAAAAAATCCAATGACCAAATAAACCAACTAGAACAGAAATAGGACTTGGAGATTTACTTGCTGAGAGGGAAGATGAGTGGGATTAGTCTAAAACATTTTGAGCGTTAAGGCTGAATGAGTAACTCATGGTGTCCCCAAAAACTGAGACCAACAGTTGGGAGGGAGTCATTCTGGTGAGTGAGATACTAAGTTCTGGTTTAGCCATTTTAGTTTGAGGTAACAACAAGACATTGAAGCAAACAAGCACATTAGACAACCGCAGATGCAGGTACAGAGCCCAGATGAGAGGGTGGGATGAGAAGTCTTAAACCTCACACCAGGATGGGCTGAAGAGAGGGAAAAAATAACTGAAATTTAGTTACTTTCTTTGACCTGAAAACTGTGTCCTTGAACCCCAGCTCCCACACATTTCTTGTGCCTTTTACTTTGGCTTTCACGGATGGGCACTCTTCTCTGTTCATTTGGTTTATATTTCTGCTGCCTAATCTCTCTACCCCACCCTTGCTTGCAGAATTTGGTAACCTTTCCCTAATTTCAGCTGCCATCCTAGCTGATGGGGTACTCATTCATGGCACTTTTGCAACAGCAGAAAAATAAAACTAAGAGACACCAAGTTGGTAAAGACCTAGTGCTCATGAACATTTCATGTGCTCACCTATCCTTCCCAGAATCCCTTGTGGTTAAGTTAGAGCCATGTGATCAGCACTGGCAAACGGACTGTGAGAAGAAATAAGGAGTGTCCCTTTCAGGCCAAGGTTGCTAAGAGCCAGTGTGTCTCCTCTATGCTTTTACCCCCCTGTGTGACAACCTTGGAGGCCACATGCTACAGATGGTATCACTATAAGAGAAGGCAAATCCACAGGACCCACGTTGAACTTTGTGTAAGGAATGATCCTTTGTTGGGCTAAGTCACTGAAACTTGGGGGCAGCCTGTTGAGATCACTAGCATTATTTATGGCAACTAACGTTAATGACCTAGAGAATCCTGATATTTGAGAATGGGTGAGCTATTTCTGAGAAAGAAGTTAAGAGAGAAATGAGGAACAGGACAAACCCTCTTTAGGGAGGACGACCTGTACTGCTGTATCCCGAATTTGCCTCCCTCCCCAAAAAATCAGTGTCTTGTTTATTTTTCCCCCAAAGTCAAGGAGATTTAAAAAACTGTAATAAATAAGAAGTTTTCTTAAGGAATGTTGTCTACTGGAAAAAATGTACAGCGTTCTACACAGGAAGCAAAGATTATCCTTAATTCATGCATAGTTGTTCCTCAACTTGTATGAACCCATAAGATATTCATTATTACATGTGCTGTGGTGCTTAAGGAAACCCTGGCTGCATAGTGGTTAAGTGCTATGGCTGCTAACCAAGAAGTCGGCAGTTCGACTCCACCAGGTGCTTCTTGGAAATCCTACGGGGCAGTTCTACTCTGTCCTATAGGGTTGCTATGAGTTGGAATCAACAGCAACGGGTGGTGGTGGTGGTCGTGGTGGTGGTGATTGTGCTCAAATGTTCTACAAACAACACGTAACAATAATGAAGAACTCTGACCAGTGAACATTGTTTTGAGGATCTCATGTTGAGCTAAAATGTATGTACACACTGTAATTTCATGTAATAACAATTATTTTTCCTCTCTCTTATGGACATTGGGTACTTCTCAGATAATATTCAGTTACTTAATTGTGCATTAAGTGGTGGATTTAATTTGTTGTAAGTACAACTTTTATTTTTTGGTGGACAGTTCTTGATGGAGGCTGCTTTGTGTGTTACATGTGTTTTCCATAGAAACAGTTTTTTTTTAAGGGGAGTAAATTTTGAGAATAGGGGAATCATTTTGAGGTTTGAAGCCAGAAATGTCTGCTTAGAGTTAATCATATTTTCCTTCCCAACCCCCATAAATAGTTGAGGTTGCATAAGTGATGTGCAGGGTGATTAGGGTTTACTGAGCACAAGGCAAAAGATATTCACAAAGTTTTGGCATGAAACACACTGTATGCTAACACTCTATACTTTTTCCCACACGAATCTGGGGAAAAGGGCATCTAGTTCTTTGTTTTGTTTGTGGACCCTGGATCTTCACTAGTCTGTGGAATTCCTACTTTGTCACAGGCCAAAATCTGAAGATACAACACACAAAATCTCAATTCTGTCTATATTTAAGATCAACCATGACACCATAGCTACACAATCATACAGTTAGAGTGGTTGAGTTGGTTTTTCAGTTCTCAGAATGAGCTAATAAAATCATCCTTGTGGTTTAGATGGTTGAGAAACCTCGTTTGAGAAGAGAGCTTTACACAAGGGTCACCCAAGAGACAGTTGATTTAGTTCCCAAAGGTAAATATCAGCAAGAATTCGGTGACTTTAGAAGCTGGTAAGTTTGTTGAGATACAATAATTGTGGAGGGGAATAGGCTGCCAGAAACGTGATGGTCTTCCAGCAGCAAACAAGCATTCTGAAGCATAAACTGTGTTTTAAAAAGAAATGGTTTGTTGTAAAAACTGTTAAAGATTATCAAAGCAGTTGTTTTTGTTAGGTTGCCATTGAATCGGTTCAGACTCATAGTGACCCGTTCCACAACAGAATGAAACACTGCCCTGTCCTGAGCCATCCTTACAATCGTTGTTATGCTTGAGCTCATTGTTGCAGCCACTGCGTCAATCCACCTCACTGAGGGTCTTCCTCTTTTCCCCTGACCCTGTACTCTGCCAAGCATGATGTCCTTCTCCAGGGACTGATCCCTCCTGACAACGTGTCCAAAGTATGTAAGACACAGTTTTGCCATCCTTGCTTCTAAGAAGGGTTCTGGTTGTACTTCTTCTAAGACAGATGTGTTCGTTCTTTTGGCAGTCCATGGTATATTCAATATTCTTCACCAATGCCACAATTCAAAGGCGTCAACTCTCCTTCGGTCTTCCTTATTCATTGTCCAGCTTTCCCATGCATACGATGTGACTGAAAATACCACGGCTTGGGTCAGGCGCACCTTAGTCTTCAAGGCGACATCTTTGCTCTTCAACACTTTCAAGATGTCCTTTGTAGCAGATTCACCTAATGCAATGTGTCTTTTGATTTCTTGACTGCTGCTTCCATGGCTGTTGATTGTGGACCCAAGGAAAATGAAATCCTTGACAACTTCAATCTTTTCTCCACTTATTGTGATGTTGCTCATTGGTCCAGTTGTGAGGATTTTTGTTTTCTTTATGTTGAGGTGCAATCCATACTGAAGGCTGTGGTCTTTGATCTTCATTAGTAAGCGCTTCAAGTCCTCTTCACTTTCAGCAAGCAAGGTTGTGTCATCTGCATAATGCGGGTTGTTAATGTGTCTTCCTCCAATCCTGATGCCCTGTTTTTCTTCATATAGTCCAGCTTCTCTGATTATTTGCTCAGCTTACAGATTGAATAGGTATGGTGAAAGACTACAACCCTGATGCACACCTTTCCTGACTTTAAATCAATCAGTATCCCCTTGTTCTGTCCGAACAACTGCCTCTCGATCTATCAAAGCAGGGCAAGGTTCAAATCTAACACTTAATGGTAGCCTAGTTTAGCTTTAGCTTTAATTAGAGGGGGAAAAATGAATAAAAGCATCTAAAAATGTTTGACTAAAGGAGGAGTAAAAGGGATTTTACTTCCTAGTTTCCGATGGTAAAATATGGATTTCAAACACTCATACCCTCCTCACTCTTCTGCAGAGCAATGATCTGGCCCCCTTTGTTTCACCATCTTTTCAGCCATCTTGAGTAGCTTTCTAGAACCATATGTATGTTTAGAGGCCTCTCTCAACTCCTGGGCTAATACTACTGGTGACAGAAGTGATATGAGCTAAGTCCCACCATTCAGCTCAAGATAAAATCCCACAGATAAGCACAGGTTGGTGGGGGGAGTGGCAAAAAGAGAGAAACTAAAGTTGAGACTCAGTACGTGCCAGGCAAAATATTAATACTGTATAAATCTTAGCCTTTAACTCCACAAAACAGTCATGAAGAAGCCATTTTTTGTTGTTCCTTTTTTACTAACGATGATCTGAGGCCTTTCAGGGTTAAGTAACTTCCTCTTTCAGTAGAGGTGACAGGATAGGACCAGATCCATCAGGCTCCAAATCTTGTACTCTTTCTACCACCTTGCTTCCCTGGCACACTTCTAAGCACTTGCTTGCCAATTCTTCCCACCACTTCTCACCTTCCATCCAACCCTTCAACCACCTACACACACACACCCACAATTTCTCAAAGACTCAGAATCTAGGCAAGTCTCTATACCTGTGTGTTTCCGTGATTTCTTACTGATTTGGGGCCTGGCTTACTGACAGGGTAGCTCCAGTATTCTCCAAGAGTGGGACCGGGCCAGTAACTCTAAACAGTAAACAGGTCCCTGCTACCCAGGTATGAGTCATGTTACTTATCCTTCACCAGCAATTCATCCTTTCCAACAACACTTAATACCCTCACATGACTTTGGATTTATACCCTTGTCTGAGATTTCCCCTCTCATGTCCTGTCTGTCACCTTAGGCTCTCAGGTATCACTAATGGCCAGAACCATTAATGAGCTATCATGCATTAGGTCACCACGAATTGGAGTCAACTTGATGATAGCTAACAATAACAACCTCCCATCTTTGGAGCAGTTTCAGGACAGTGGCTAAGATAGATTACAGGTCAGGGCTGGCATGTGCTTCATTTTTGGAAGTGGGGATGGGAAGAAGTGACTTTCAAGCCAGTTCCCTATGGAAAACTGCCTACTCAGGATTAAGTTCCAGAGTAAAGCCACCTCTAAGTTTTTAATCTAATGGCCTAACACTATGTTCTGTCTGACATAATATGTACGAGCCAGGTAATTCCCTTAATCAGTTGCTTGCCTTCAAATATTCATTGAAATTCCACAGCGGCCTGGCACGACTTGAGTTTGGCAGGGACTTTAGCTGGTGGT
Source organism: Loxodonta africana (assembly GCF_030014295.1). NCBI lineage: Eukaryota > Metazoa > Chordata > Mammalia > Proboscidea > Elephantidae > Loxodonta > Loxodonta africana. The sequence goes on from NC_087349.1 coordinate 103,647,449, forward strand.
TAACATTCCTCATTCTACACTCCATGGATTAGGCTATAGATTTCAACACAAAGTACAAATATTTTCCTGGAAGGATATTAAGAAAAAAAACCTCCAAATAAGATATTTACATTTGTTTTCAGCAAGACAACCAACAGTCATGTTTTATACTGCCTTTTCATTTGTGGAAGGTCTTCATTAAAAGCTGTATTTGCTCTGCTCTATTTTGAACCAGCAAAAACTCCTCTGTGGGAACATTAGTGAGGACTTAAATAGTTCTTTCAGGTCACCAGAAAGCTTTCGGATAAATTGCTAAGTCACTATTCAGTGTATGATGGTTTGATTGCCCAGAGATCATTTGTGTCCCTATAGGTAGACAGCTGTTAACTATCCCTGAGCTCCTCTGGCTCCTGGAAATAAACTGAAGATGAAGCTGTTTGCAGCTGCAGTTGACAGAGCTGCCATCTGCTTAGCTCCCTGGAAGCTCTGAGCCAAGGACTTTTTGTCTAACTGCTTCACAGCAGAGCGGGCACTTTCTGTAGGGAGCTGGTTTGAAGGTCACCTCTTCCTGTCTCCAGAAGGTACTTCAAGAAAGAAGCACATGGTCAGCCCTGACCCTTTGTAAGATATCTCAGCCACTGTTCTGAAATTGCTCCAAGGACAGAGAAGGGAGGCCAATTAGAGAATTCCAGAGACCTTCCCCTAGTGGTACTCACCTTGGCGTTTTGGTAGTGTGGACCACTTACACTTCCTGAATCTCTCTCTCCCTTGAAGTTTACCCATTGTCTACCCTCCTTTTGGGCTCCTTCTTTTGGAAACCCTCCTCTCTTAGCAACACAGATTTTCTAACTCTCATCACAGGGCTGAGTCTTCCATTCTGCTTTTTCCTTCTGAATTCTCATTGTTTGTGTTGTCTCTATCACTCCTCTCTACTCTATCTATATCCCCAGTAAAGCAAATACACCTATATTTCAGTTCCATGTCTCCAACTTCCAACTAGATGTCTCCTCCTGGACTTCTCACCTTTTGAAAGCAAAATCAATCTTAGTTTTACCCAAATGTTGGTAGGTTCTGAACATCCCTACCCCACTGACTCATGTTTTTGAGTTGTGACCTTGGAAGCATCCTTGAATTCTCTCTCTTCCTCTCTTTTACTCTCCCCACTGGACAACCTATAGGTTATTGACCTACTTACTTCCTATACCTAACATGGCAAACATAGACTAAGAACTTCACCACCTAAAGTCTCCACACAAGTTATAAATTCACATAAATCTGATGCAGGTCTAGTGATCTCCAGAAGACTCTCCTCCATGTGGTGACTCAGGATCGATTCTCCTTCCATATTGTGACTCTGTCATCAAATAGTTTTCTGGTTCTTCTACCAATCTCTCTTATTTTGACCATCTTTTTTTTATACACTGCTCCTGGAGGAATCTTCTTAATGCAGTTCTTCCTGTTTTACCTTTCTGTTCATAAACCTCTAATTGTTCCTTATTGCCTCATCATAAATGCATTCAAGGCCTTTTACAATATAGTCTCTGTTCACCTATCTGGGCTCATCTTCAGGCCATGTCTAGTGTTTATATGAATGCCAGACTGAACCACTGTGTTGAACAATTCTAGAGGGCATGTTTACATGAACCACAATGTGACTATTACTCTGTGGTGTTATGCACTGCAAAGGACCTGGTTGGAACATACAACACACATTTCTACTTGCAGACCTTTGCCTCTTTTAGGTTTTTGCCTACTCTGTGCCTTCCTACCTTTCGTTTTTCCTTTATTTTGTCATACTCTAGCTCAAGTATCATCTCCTTTGGGAAGACTTCTCCAATCTGCTCAAGTCTTTAGCCCGGAGTCCTGGAGCAATTTATTGCTTAAATCATTCTTTTGGCACTTAACTTCCACTAGGCACTTGTATCAATTTGATCATTCTTCATGTGTGTGCTCTATTTCAAGAACTAGAATAAAAGTTTCCAGATAGCAGGAACTGCCTCTGAAATTATGTGTAGCTTCAGGGTTTGTTGATAATGATATTTATGATGACAGTTTCAAATGTTTTTCTCACACGCAAACCATAGCTTGAACTAAGAAATCTTTTTTTTTTTTTTTTTTTTGTAATATCTGGGCAGGAAGATTTGAAGAAAGAGAATGAATATTGCTATCCCCACAACCAGATACCCACTTTCTCATTACTCTTAATATCTACTTTTACATTCCAATAAATTGATTCACACATCAATCATGATGCAAATGGTAATATCAGCTAACCAGTTCAGGGCCAGTACTTACCTTGTGGAAAATATTGCTAATGGCATATGGTATTGCTGTCCAATTCCAGGTTGAAATTCTCCTCTTGGCACTGCCATTACACTGTCCTTTCTTTCCATCCCTCCCTCTTCATCTCCTTATTTGGGTAACCTTACTTTTCCTGTCTCTTATCTCTAGAACTTGCCTTTGGCCCTCTTCTTTTCTCACCCCACTTGCTCAAGGAGGCTGACTCCCCGACCTGTCTCTGGCAGTGACTCCTTTCCTGAGTACCAGACACGCATTTTCTACTGCCAGTTGGAAACTTCCCCTGGGAAGTTCTACAGACACTTCAAACTCAACGCCTTATATATTTTTTTCCCTTCCCCTCTGTCTGTCTTGGTTAATGGCATTGCCATTCTCTCAGGTTAAAAGATCGGGGTCATCATTCACTTCTCCTTATGAGAAGTGTCAGTGCTAGTCTCTGTCTCCTGTAGTTTTCATCTCTTAAATATTTTTTCTCCTCCCAAATCCTGCTGTTGTGTCCTGGTTCCAGCCCTTCGTATTCATTAGAATAATTAACACTAGCTGCTACAGCTGTCACACTTGGAAATCTTAGTAGTTTAAAACAAGAAAGACTTGTCACAGATTCACACAAATCTAATGCAGGCCTGGCAATCTCTGGGAGGCTCTCCTCTATGTGGTGACTCAGAATCAATTCTGCTTCCATCTTGTGACTTTGCCATTTCAATACATGCCTCCATGGACAAGAGAGATAAGAGGAGACAGAATAACTCTACTACCTCAAGCAGGAAATGACACAAGAAGTGTCTAGAAGAGCCAGGAAGTACCAGAAAGTTAGAAGTAGCAGTAGAAGTGCAGACTGTTGGCCAGTACTTGTCGTATAAGCCAATCTAACTGCAAGAAAGACTAGAAAATATGAAGACACATGAGATATATGGTGAGCACTAAGTGTATGCTGCGTCCTTTTCGCCTCTCACCTGGACTACAGCTACTTCCCCTAACTGGTTTCCCTAGTTTCCATTTTCAGTTCTACCCTATATACTTAAACTAAAGAGAACTAGAATGTTCCTTAGAAGAGAGGAAAGCAAGATTTCTGCTAGCTTACTTTTGATACATCATCAAGAAAGACCAATCACTAGAAAAGGACATCATGTTTGGTAAAGTAGAGGGTTGACAAAAATGAGGGAAACCCTCAATAAGATGGATTAACACAATTGCTAAAACAGTGGACTCAAACAGACCAACAATCGTGATGATGACACAGGACTGGGCAAAGTTTTGTTCTATTACATATACAGTCACCATGAGTTGGAGCTGAGTTGATAGCAACTAACAACAGCAACAACACAACATTTTATTATTATTCTTTTATTTTGTAAAACATAAAATTGAGCATGTCACTCCCCATTCAGAGTCTATCAATGGTTCTTCGCTACTTATAGAATAAAGTTTATAGTTCAAAATATGACTTCAATCTACTTTTCCAACTGTACCTCCACACTTACAAATCCTTAGCTAGAGCCACACCAGACGAAATGTTCCTCGAACAATTCCTTCATTCTATCGCTTTCATATCTTAGAGTATATGGTACCCTCCTTGTGGAATATTTGGAAAATGTAATTTAAATATGTTCTTACTTACACTGAACTGTTATGTTAACGTATACATTGAATGTGGATCCATATTAAGTTAAAAAAAAAAGGGGGAGAGCAAAGTCAATTCTCATAGCTCCCTTTATCTTAGAAAAAACAAGCCTGGGCTTAGTTTACTTTTTCTTCTCCTTAAATTAAGAATATAACTGCAGCTGGCTGCAATTCCTATTCTATGTATACTTTAATCCCTCAAAAATCCAGTGGTGAATGATGCTGTCTCTTGAAGAAAGGTTCCAGATCCCTAATGAGACTATTAGATGAAAATTTGGAGATACTTAACAGCTGATGAATTTCATACAAGATTTGGAGAATTTCCCTTCTGGTCCAATCCATGACTACACCAGCCAGCTTTCTCTGCCAGGAATTACCCCTGGGACTGAGTTTGTATCTGGATGTAAAGGAAGACGAGATCTTTACTGCTGACAGCCTAAGCCACTAGGAGCTAAGATTATTCAAACACAGAATAAGGAAAGCTCCCTTAGGAAGCCAGGCTGCTTTAGCAATAGGCCTAAGAATTAGTGTGGTGGCAGTGTAGCCTAGTGGAAGCAGCAAAGAGTCTGAAGACTGACAAACTCAAGGTCAAGAAGACAACCGCTAAGGAGTTTTGTGACATCTGAGGGTCGTTTAACCCCTCTAAACCTTGGTTTCCTTATTGTTATAGATTGAATTATGTCCCCCTAAAATATATGGGGACAATCCCTGTACCTGTGGATATAATCCCATTTGGGAGTAGGGTTTTCTTTGTAATGTTAAGGAGGCCATATCAGTGTAGAGTGTCCTAAACCTAATAACTTCTGAGTGTTAGAAAGAGCAACATAGATGCAGAGACACACAAGCACAAACAGGGGAAGAAAATGCCATGAAAAGACCACCAAGGAACCAAAGACTGCTGGCTACCAGAAGTTGAAATAGACACAGAAGGACTTCCCCCTAGAACCACACTCTGAATCCTGACTTCTAGCCTGAACTGTGAGACAATAAATTTATGTTCTTTAAAGCCATCCACATGCGGTATTTTTGTTATAGCAGCACTAGGAAACTAAGCCACTATCCCTTTCAGGAATGGAATGGTGATTACATAAAGCAAAAAATGTGTGACAGCTGAATTTTTAAGAGAATAATTTTTATTTTCTCTCTGCACACACACACATACACACTCCAATCTTTGCATTTCCTTAAGTCAAAACTCTAGTGTGCCTGAAGGAGAACTCATGGCATCAGTGGAAAAACTCCCTCTCCTGTTCTTTTTCACGGGCAAAGTTCAAAGAAGAGAGTGAGAGGAAGGAGCACAGGAGAAAGGGAACTGGAGGCTGGAAGGTGAAAGAGAAATCCATTGACTTTAGTACGGCAGAGCCCGTGAGAAGTAACAGGAACTCAGAGGGCACCCGGAACAAGGCTGTACAAAAGACAGCGGGGAGCTCAGCCTAGGCAAGCATCCTTGGGCCCCAGGCATATCTCTGAACATCCAGAGCAGCAGGGTTTGTGGACAGGGATGTGGAGGGCTCAGCAGACACCAGTGTGGCCTGAAGACTGAGGGCAGGAGGTGTCTTTTATGAAGGAGGGTAACTACAGCAATGACTGAGAATGAGTTTTCCTACCAGGAAGTTAGGATAGAGTCTGGGAATCGAATTTAAGTTGACTTAAAGAAAATTCTGAAATACAGTGTTTCTTGCACTTCCATGTTTTGGGTGATGAGGCTTGTTCCCTGTGAGTGTAAAGCCCCTTGCGTTTGATAAGCCTGCAGTAGATGTTAATGCCTCTCCTCCTTTTCAGTGCCTTTTTTCTGCCACTGTGAACATGACGGCAAGTAGCCAAGCCCAGATCTATTCTCTGGGAATAAAAGTTCTTTATCACAGGCAGCATCACTCTATCCAAAATCACGGTGAAAGCCTATAATGCAAATTTCCTAAGACGGCACAACTCGAAAATCTCAGGAAGATAAAAAGACAAGAATACACAGCCATTCCCAGGTTGAGTATTTCAGGGAACATGCATGCCTCTTTAGAGAAGAGAGACTACCTAGGCATTTGGCCCAAGTTTTGTTGTCTTCAAGGCAGCTCTTGTGAAGCCAAAACTTGGAGGAGGTGGCAAATAGCTACCAGGCTGGCATTGCTTACTCTGTCCCTTTTAGTTCTAGATCAGGGATCGATGAATGACAACCCTTCAGCCAAATCCAGTCACTGGCTTGTTTTGTAAATAGCATTGATTAGAACACAGTGACAGTCATCATTTACAGATAGTCTACAGCAGCAGAATTGAGTAGTTGTGACAGGCACAGAATGACTGCAAAATCAAAAACATTCACTACCTGTCCCTTTTCCAAAATTGAATAGGGTGGGACTGGTCATAAAAAAAGGAGAAATGTGTTCCCAACAGATGTTCAGGAGTGTCACAGTTTGCCAGTTTTCAAATAGGACACATTTTGCTGTGAGTAAACCAGTTGCCATCAAGTCAATTCTGGCTCATGGCAACCCCAAGTGTGTCACACTAGAACTGTGGTCCATAGGATTTTCGATGGGTGATTTCTCCGAAGTAGATAGCCAGGCCTCTATTCCAAGATGCCTCTGGGTGGCCTTGAACCTCTAACCTTTTGGTTAGGAGCTGAGCGTGTTAACAGTTTACACCACCCAAGGACTCCTTTTAGAGTTATAGGACACTAGAAATATTCCCTTTCTATCCCTCTCTATAATACCCACATCCACACCTCTACCCTCCTTAATTCATTCCCCTGCAATTATGGTAATCCCCCCCTCAATCAAGCTTCCTCAATATTCTACTATTACATACTACATGCAGGTCCTATGCTAGGTACAGTTGATACTGAAGTGAACAAGTATCAGACAGGCCCTGTCCTCAACGAATTTGCAGCCTAGTTTCAGAAGATAAACATTAAAGAGATAATGACTGTGGTGCAGTGAATTACTTAATATGGCCCTTCTAGCCATGCATGGTCTTATGACTCACACAAAATGATTAGGTGCAGCTATGCAAATAAGGTGCTTGTGGCCCACTAAGCAGATTGGACAGTCTGCTAATAATGCAAATAGGGTAACATGAAACCCTTGTGTGGGTGGGACCACACAAATAAGGTGTATGGAACCCTAATAAGGTGATTGGTCAGTTTTGCTATCCTGCTAGGCTTCAAGCAAGCCAATTCCAGAAGCAGAGAGAGAGTCTCACTACCATTAACAGGAGCCAGGAGAAGAGGGCGTCCTTTGGCTCCGTGGTCTCTATGCTGAGACAAAAAGAGAGCCGTAACACCAGAGAAGGCTCAAGACAGTGAGAAACAGCAGTAAGAGCAGTGGAGAAATAGCAGCAGCAGAGCCAGGAGACTGGTGCAAGATGGCATGGTGGGCTTTCCGGAGCAAGACCGACAGAACTAAAAACATTCAGGCAACAGGCTTCCTGGTAGAGTGGGGTCCTCTGGGCACTTATTGGCTGAGCTAAAAAAGCTGTGTAACACTTGCCTGAGCAGGGCAGAGGCCAAGGGGCCGAAGGATCGAGAGAGAGGCGTGCCTGAGGGCATGGCTGAGAAGAACCTGTCCTGATGGAAGAACTGTGCCGAGTTGTACATGTTATTTCCCTAATAAGCCCCATAATCCTGAGTACGGTGCAAGTTGTGTGTGGCCATTGCAACAAATTATCGCACCCAGCAGAAAAGTAGAGAGTGTCATGGGAAGGATGGCTGGTGCCATAATTGGTGAAAAGATTAGAGAAAGAAGGTATGTCTGACCTCCAACTCACAGTAATCAGCTTTGATCTTGATTCTCTCTCCTCCTCCTTGTGAAGTTAGAGGAGGCCTGATGTCAACGTGCAATTTTTACAATGACCAATGTTGTGTTTAAGGGCATTGGACCACCTGACCACAGTTTTTATTAGCCTGGACAGTCTACACTTTCGTTCTTCTCCAAGTAGAATGTAGAGGAACCCATAAAGTAGACAGCTCCATGGTGTGAGCTAATGACTCTCTCCTAATATAGATGATGTGGAGAGAAGAAAATAACTTTTCTCTTGTCTCTTTGATGAGACATCTATTTCTTGCTGTGACATGAATAAATCTGAAAATATAAGAGGCTCCATTCACACTTGGAGTTCGTGGTGGAGACTTAAAGAATTTTAAGTATGGCCAAAAGGCCTGCCACCCAGGACAGACCTGTTTTATGCCTTTTGTCCCCCATAATATTATTAATTGTTGTTGTTAGTTGCCATCAAGTCAATTCTGACTCATGGTAACACCATGTGTGCAGAGTAGAACTGTTTCTTAGGGTTTCCAAGACTGTGACCTTTCAGAAGCAGATTGCCAGGCCTGTCCTTCAAGGCACCTCTGGGTGAGTTTGAACCACCAGACTTTCAGCTAGTAAGTGAGCACTTAACCGTTAGCACCATCCTGAGACTCCTACTCCCCAAAGAGTTCTGCCTTGAACATTAAATCATCTGGTCCCTTTACCTACAATCCAAACCTTCAGTTTAGCTACCCATAAGAAATTTATTAATCCACCGCCCATCTGTCAGTTTGTCATACAGTGGTAGCTTGCATGTTATTATGATGCTGGAAGCTATACCACCAGTATTTCAAATACCAGTGAGATTAGTTTCAGCAGAGCTTCCAGATTAAGACAGACTAGGAAGTCAAACCTGGCAATCTAGTCCTAAAAATTCACCAGTGAAAACCCTAGGATCAGAACAGAATATTGTCCTATATCGTGCTGAAAGAGGAGCCCTGTAGGTTGGAAGGCACTCAAAATACACAGTGGCCACCACGGTAGACTTGAACACACAATGATCACGAAGATGGCACAGGACCAGGCAACATTGTGTTCTGCTGTACATGGAGTCATCCTGAGTCAGAGCTATCTCAACAGCAACTAACAGCATTAACAAAGACATTAATAAATGAAGTTTTCTCCTTAGTTAAAAACTTCTTTTAGGTTATTCTTCAGCATCTGCACCAAATTCAACATCTGACAATTCTTTCTTCACAGAAGAAAGCCATATTCTACTTGTTTCATTGACTGCACAGATACATAATCAAATAACCCCAAAAATGCCTAAAGTGATCCCTTGGAGTACATGAGACTACTTGTTAATCGACAGAATGAAGACCCAAGAAACTAGTATTTGCTTTAAGACCTGCAGTTAATGAGTTGAAGGCGGACCCTTCTTTGGGAAGCCTTGCCCGACCTTTTCAGTGCTCCCATCCCCAATAGCCTTGCATGCAAGTCTTTCAGGATTTGTTACATTTTACTGACTTAATTGTTTCTTGTCTGTTTCCAGTGGGAGACCTTGAACTTCTGGTTAGCTATAATAACCCCACGATTTAGTACATTGTTTCACTCACAGTAGGTTCAGTAAAATTTCTGCATAAAGTATTAACTATCTGTTGACATATTCCAGAGATATAAATAGCAATAATATCTCAAAAATTCTCCAGAGTGAGGAGCAACCTATCACTGACATTGTGATTATTGCTTTAATTTTTTCTTTCTTAAACGGGATTTGTTGGTCCATAAGAAGGGCTCCCTAGCAAAAACTTAAATCATGATTTGAATCAGCCAGAAACCATACACTTTACAAACAGGAAGAGAGTCAGACCTAACTTTCTCTTAGAAAGGAAAATGGCACCAATCATCTGGTCCCTTATTATTAAGTAGACAGGATGGGGCAAAGAGCTAAGTGTTGAAATTTCAGTTGCAGCTCCTTGGCCTGCTCCTAACACCCCACCCAATCCTAGATCCTGTTACTCGACATTTTCTGAATGAGAGCCATTTAGGAGACAGTTCTTGTTTAGGGTAGTAAGGAGGCTCCCTTAGTAGGATTGAGTGTGAAACATTCAGCTGTCTCCTCTGAACAGGCACTGCGAAGTATAAACTGGGAGCCAGTAGACCTTCTTCCCCTGAAGAAGAAACTCTGTCAGAACAGAGAACATGTCAGAGGAATTTGGGAGAAGGTTGGCTCATGTCCTACTGAAAGGCATATAGCATATAGAATGGCTCCCCTTCCAGAATTTATTTCCTTAACCAGAAATGGCTGTAGATGGGAGGAAAATGGTCCATCCAGGCTTACTTGATGGGATGGTGGTCATAGCTGCAAAGGCATTTGCTAGAAACTCAGAATTAGGTATGAAGTAGAGGGGAGAATACAAGTTGTTACAGAGAATGTAGTAGGGAAAGAGCTAATTCTCAAAAACCTATAAAGCCAGTTTGGGGCAGAGAAGGAATAGCTTTTACAAAGAGGACTGAGAGAAAACTGAAATAAAGCTTGAGTGGACAGAAAGTGCCAACTCAGGAGACATTCAGTGAAGGAAGTTCTCTACCCTGACTGAGTTAGCAAAGAAAAGCTTACAGTGAATGATCCCTCTCAGGCCCAAGAGATGTTTCCTACATGTATGACTACCAGCCTCAGACACGAAGCCCAGAGACCTATGTTGAAATAGTGGCTTAATAAGGGTAACACAACCATTTCTCAAAGGCCATGCATTTCAAACTCATTGTATTCATCAGGGCTGGGTTCAACAGCAATTAGAGAAACATATGGTGGCTTAAGAGAATTAGAAGTATATTTCTTTTGGACACATACAAAAAAAAAAAAAAAAAACCATGAAACAGGCCAGAGATGGTATGGCCACTCTGCCCCACAAAGCCCTAAGGGATCTAGGGTCCTTCCAGCTTATCCTTTCACCATCTTTAGGATATGGTTCCTATCCTCATCAACTAAGATGGCAGCTAGAGACACATTCTCAGCAACAGAATGAGAGAAAAGAGGAAAAATAAGCAATTGTACTGTCTGATGTCTCTTAAGGAAGATTCCCAAGACTGCTTTAGAAATATTTTTCTTAATATTGTTGACCAGAATTTAGTCAAGCCAGCCATGAGGGAGGATGAAAAATGCATTCTATTACTATTACTATGGAAGGAGAGGATAAAATATATTGGAAGAATGTTAGCAGTCTTTGCCACATTCTTGTATGTTATTGACTTGTAAGAATTGTAAGGAGATACAAGTTCAAATCTATGCACTCCCAATATATTACATTTGCTTATTGATTATAAGATCTCTGGTGGCACAGTGGTCAAGCACTCAGATTCTAACCAAAAGATCTATGGTTCAAACCCACCAGCTGCTCCAAGGGAGAAAGATGCGGCAGTCTGCTTCCGTAAAGAAAAAATAGCCTTGGAAACCCTATGGGGCAGTCCTACTGTGTCCTATAGGGTCTCTATGAGTTAGAATTGACTCAACAACAATTGGTTTGGTTTGGTTTTATTCCTTTATTAAAGCAGGTGGCTTTGGGTAGCTCTGCGTTAATTTACACCGCCAAATGGAATGCTTAATTTTTAGACTGCCTCTAAGGCAGCCTAAAGTATTATACTTTTGTATATTATATGTAGTCATGCTATTTTAAAGAACAGAAAAGGGCCTAAAGATTTGTGTGTATATTTGCCATTCACTTCTCATATCTATAGATAAGGGCCAAGATAGGATTCATCATAGGGGAGGCCAGCCATTAAAGTTGTATATATTTTGAGCTGCTCTCAAGATGATTAAACCATTTATTTGCCTGATCTCTCACCTTAGTGGAGTGGCATTCACTTGCAAATTGTAATTGAATACCCTCCAGTTAAAGAGGAGGCAACACAGATTGCCAACCCAGCATCTATCTGAGATAATGCAATACTGAACTCTGAGATGACTCTAGTAGATATGGAATTCAGACTTCAGAAGACACAGACGCTAAATGAAATACAGAAAATGTAACCCTTTACAAAGGATAATTCATTAAGTAAGCAAAGATGGAAAGATGATGTGAAAACTTTCTTATCCACAGCGTACTATGAAATCATTTCCGGGAGGAGTTCTCACATTAAAATTTATTCGTGAACTTTAACTAGACAAGATGTTAATTTAAACGACATGAAAAGTCTTTGCACCATTAAGACATGTGCCTTGAATTATCCTGTTCTATTCTGCCATCTTCAATCAAAAAGTTTTGGTAGAGTTTACTGCAGATGTTCGTCTGTAACCTTCTATTCTTCTGTAAATGAAAAGGAAGACTGATTCTCAAAGTCACGGTTTATAAACAAGACATCGGGAAATACATTCGTAAAACAAATTTCGACTAAATTCTGGGAATCTTGGATGATTCAAAACACAACTTAAAACACAACTTAAAATTTATAACTCCCCAAATTTTATCATGCCAGCTTTGTAGTTTGTTCTGTTTTGTTGTAAACAATGAAACTGTCAATATTCATTAGGTACTGTCTTAGCTATCTAGTGTCGTGGTAGCAAAAAAATAACACACGTGGGTCACTTTAAAGAACAGAAATGTGTTTTCTCACAGTCCGAAGGTCCATATCAGGGCCTCGGTTGTGTCAGTTCCTTCTGAGCCTCTCTCTTAGTTTCTGGCCTCTGTGGGCAATCCTTGGCTTTGCCTGTAGACAGGTCTACACATGGCACCTGTCTTTCCCCTGTGTGTATGTCCACGTCTATTCTTCTCTATTTATAAGACACCACTCAGAAGTGATTATGTTTAGGACCCACCCTATTCCAGCATAACCTTATTGACGTAACGAAAGGAAATATTTCCAAACAGGGTTATACGTACAGATACAAGGGTCATAACTTCCACAGTTCTTTTTGAGGGTCACAATTCAATCTATAACAGCCACCAGTAATCTTGTGACCTTGGACAAGTCATTTAACTTTGCCTCAGTTTCCTCATTGTAGCCCAAGTATCTTGTACCAGATCAATGAGTGTCAGTGAGGAAGGCTATCAGGAGATCCAGGGACAATGCATACACCTTAAACCTCCTCTTTCCCAAGATTCTGTTATGCAGCCCTCAGCCCAGCCACACCCCCAACACAGGTTAAGAATCGTCATTTGAGATGGACAAAACCCCTTACAATCTGAACTGCTATATGCAAATTTTCATGTAATGTGAAGGTGATTTATCACAGCTCTATCATGTTGTTTCTCATGTAATGTTGATCTACTGATTTTTATTTATTGATGACTTATTACATGCCAGGTTCTCTGCTAAACACTGCAGATACGATGGTGAAAAATAGAGATATGTTGTTGTTGTTCACTGCCGATGAGTAGACCCCGACTCATGGACCCTGTGCGCAAGGAAACAAAATGCCACCCAGTTCTGTGCCATCACCACGATTGCTTGGGAACAGACTATGGTGATCTATAGGGTTTTCACTGGCTGATTTTTGGAAGTAGATCACCAGGCCTTTCTTCCTAGTCTTCTTTAGCCTGAAGCTCCACTGAAACCTGTTCAGTGCCATAGTAACATGCAAGCCTCCACTGACAGATGGGTGGTGGCTGCGCGTGAGGTGCCTTGGCCTGAAATTGAACCCCAGTCTTGCATGAAAGGTGAGAATTCTGCTCTTGTCCCCCAATAAAACTAAACCGAATCTGTTGTTGTTGAGTCAATTCTGACTAATAGTGACCCTACAGGACACAGCAGAACTGCCCCATAGGGTTTCCAAGGAATGGCTGGTGAATTTGAACTGACCTTTTGATTAGCAGCCATCTTAACCACTATGTCACCAGAGCTCCGTCCCTCAGTGAAGGTATTAAAAAAAAAAAAAATTGACATCAAGTGGATTCTGATTCATAGCGACCTTATGGGACAGACTAGAGCTCCGCACAGGGTTTCCCAGGCTGTAATCCTTATACTGTACAGACTGCCACATCTTTCCCCTGTGGAGCAGCTGATGGGTTTGAACCAGTTTAGCAGCTGAGCATTTCATCACTGCGTAACCAAGTTTCCTACAATAGAGGTGGTGGTGTTAGGTGCCTACGAGTCACTTCCAATTCATAGAGACCCTTTGTACAACACAACGAAACACTACCCAGTCCTATGCTATCCTCAAAATGGTTGCTATGTTTGAGTTCAGCTTTTCAGCTTATTTGCTCAGCATACAGATAAACTAAGTGTGGTGAAAGAATACTACCCTGACGCACACCTTTCCTGTCTTTAAACTGTGCAGTATCTCCTTGTTCTGTCTGAATGACTGCTTCTTGGTCTATATACAGGCTCTGTATGAGTACAGTTAAGTATTCTGGAATTCCCGTTTTTTGCAATGTTACCCATAATTTGTTATGATTCACACAGTCAAATGCCTTTGCATAGTCAATAAAAGACAGGTAAACATCTTTCTGGTGTTCTCTGCTTTCAGCCAAAATTCATCTGACATCAGCAATGATATCCCTCATTCCAAGTCCTCTTCTGAATCCAGCATGAATTTCTGGCAGTTTCCTGTCCACGTATTGCTATAACCACTTTTTAATTACCTTTAACAAAATTTTACTTGAGTATGATATTAACAATATTGTTCAATAATTTCTGCATTTGGTTGGACCACATTTCTTTGGAATGTGCTCTAATATGGACCTCTTCTGGTAGATTGGAAACATAGCTATCTTCCAAATTTCTTGGTATGGGTGAGGGAGCACTTCCGGCATTGTGTCCGTTTGTTGAAACATCTCTATTGGCATTTCATCAATTCCTGGAGTCTTGTTTTTCACCAATGCCTTAAGTGCAGCTTGGACTTCTTCCTTCAGTACTGTCAGTTCTTGGTCATACGCTGCCTCATGAAATGGTTGAACTCTGTGTACTCCTTCCAACTCCTTTGGATGCTTTTGTGTTGTTCAATATTTTGCCCCTAGAATCCTTCAATATTGCAACTCAAGGCTTGAATTTTTTCTTCAGTTCTTTCAGCTTGAGAAATGCCTAGCGTGTTCTTCCCTTTTGGTTTTCTAACTCAAGGTCTTTGCATATTTCATTATAATACTTTGTCTTCTCAAGCGATCCTTTGAAATCTTCCGTTCAGTTCTTTTACTTCATCATTTCTTCTGTTTGCTTTAGGTGCTCTACATTCAAGAATAAGTTTCAAAAGTCTCTTCTAACATCCATTCTGGTCTTTTCTTTATTTCCTGTGTTTTTAATGATCTTTTGCTTTCTTCATATATGATGTCCTTGATGTCATCCCACAATTCATCTAGTCTTCAGTCTTTGGTGTTAAATGAATCAAATCTATTCCTCAGATGGTATGCAAATTCAGGTGAGATTTACTCGAGGTAGTACTTTGGCTTTCGTGGACTTGTTTAATTTTCTTCAGCTTCAACTCGAATTTACATACAGGTAACTGATGGTGTATTCTATAGTCGGCCCCTGGACTTGTTCTGACTGATGACATTGAGCTTCCCCATTGTCTCTTTCCACAGATTTAGTCAATTTGATTTCTATGTATTTCATTTGGTGAAGTCCACATGTATAGTTGCCATTTATGTTGTTGAAAAAAAAAGTATTTGCAATGAATAAGCTATTGGTCTTTCAAAATTCTATCATGTGATTTCTAACATCATTTCTATCACCAAGGCCATGTTTCCCAACTACTGATACTTCTCCTTTGTTCCCAACAGATGTATAACCAAACACCAAACCGGTTGCTGTTGAGTCAATTCTTACTCATAGTGACCCTACAGGGCAGAGTAGAACTGCCCCATAGGGTCTCCAAGGAGCACTGGTCCATTTGAACTGCAAGCCTTGTGGTTAGCAGCAGAGCTCTTAACCACTGTGCCACCAAGACTCGTCCCTGTTTATTTCAGGCATTCTTGTGCAGTTTAACACAAGTCCTTTCTACTTGTTAGTTATGTATTAAGGACCTACTATATGAAAATCATTGAGTGGAATACAAAAGCACTAAGACAGTGCTTCCTGCTCTCTATGAAAACAACTCTCAAAGCTGAACTGACAAGCTAGAGCACGCGGGAGCCTCAGAGGCTCTCTGCTGTTAGAAGTTCCCCACCTGCCCTGGCACCAAAGGGCGAACCTTCCAGTGACCTGTGACTAGGATGTGGTCTGGGTGGGCCTGGGGCTCCACTCCCTCTGTGGTCAGCTCCACCTTAGAAGCCTCCTAGGGAAGCTCCCAAAGCCACAACAAGAACGGTGTAGGCTCCACAGTTATCCCTACAGAAATCCCTGCAAAATCCACCAACATCCAGGGCATGGGAGGGGCAGGCTAACTTGGGAAATTTTCACTCTAAGCTTGGAAACACCACAGGACAGAAAACAGTTTATTCCACCTGTGAGGTAAGAAGCCTGACTCTTTAGAGACAACATACTAATTTCTCCCTCCGAAGGCAGGCCACTGAGCCTGTAAAATCAAACCTTCTGCCATTGACTCAATTCTGACTCTCAATGACCCTCTAGACCTTCATAGCAGGTCACTAGATACAAATTTTCAGTGTATAGATAAAAATAAATACAGGCATGTTGATTATAATCAGTACAATTAAGAAAGTAGAACTAATGGATTTATCCAGCATCTGTATGTCCATTTTTACTTAGCCTCTGCCCTACAGTCATCCATAAGCAGCTATTGGTGACCCTGGATGTGGTCTTGGTTTGCAAAGATCTCCCCTGTGTGAAGAATCACAGGAGCAGGGTGGCAGCAGGCACTGGTAATTGCCTTAGTCAAGTTGCAACTATATCAGACTTTTGCCTTATCATGAGGCATTAGTAGCAGCACAATCGATTCAGCTGCCAATTTTTGGATAAATTACTCTTCTTCAATTTTTGTCCCTAGGTAAAAATAATTATGTATTTCCATCTTTCAAATGAATTGGTCCCTAGAGAAAGACACATGATCTTCCTAGAAAAGTGTAGTTACTCAGAAAAGACCTTGAGAAATCTGCATGAAGCTGAACTTTTATTATAAAGAACTACTTAGGACACCAGGTCTTATAAATAGAATTTTAGCGAACATCAAATGGATGATTGCTGTCATTCTAAAAATTGCC
The DNA here is from genome assembly GCF_030014295.1 of Loxodonta africana. Taxonomy (NCBI): domain Eukaryota; kingdom Metazoa; phylum Chordata; class Mammalia; order Proboscidea; family Elephantidae; genus Loxodonta; species Loxodonta africana. Next base: position 103,664,169 of record NC_087349.1, read on the forward strand.
CGGTGGAACTTCAGTGAATGAACCCTGGGAAGCAAGGTGACTGTCATCTAATTTGTACACAGGATTAAGCCAAAATGGGGCATGGTTTTAAAATGCACAAGTTTCAATTAACACAGTACTGTGCAAACTGAGAACTGCGTGTATATACATACGTATACTTAGGAGTGGGATTACTACATCAAAGGAATTCATATCCTTAATGTCATTAAATATTACCAAGCTCTTTCCAAAGTCTACTATCCAACTGGAAACCCTGGTGGCATAGTGGTTAAATGCTATGGCTGCTAACCAAAGGAACAGCAGTTCGAATCCACCAGGCGCTCCTTGGAAACTCTGTGGAGGCAGTTCTACTCTGTCCTATAGGGTTGCTAAGAGTCAGAATCGACTCTACAGCACAGGGTTTGTTTTTTTGTTGTTGTTTTTGCTATCTAACTGTCAGTTTGTCGTACTGTGATGGCTTGCATGTTGCTGTGATACTGGAAGCTATGCCACCAATATTTCAAATACCAGCATGGTCACCCATGGTACACAGTTTTCAGTGGAGCTTTTCAGACTAAAACAGACTAGGAAGAAAGGCCTGGTGATCTACTTCCAAATATCAGCCATGAAAACCTTATGGATCATGACAGAACATTGTCTGACTCTCTTGCTTTGAACACATCACTGGAAAGACCAGTCACTGGAGGAGGACATCATGTTTGATGAAGTAGAGAGACAGCAAGGGTGAGGAAGACCTTCAGTGAGATTGACTGGCACAATAGCTACAACGGGGTATTCAAATATGTCAGCGATTGTGAGGATAACACAGGACTGGGTAGCATTTCGTTCCCTTGTACGGGAGGTCACCATGATTCAGAGTTGACTCAATGGCAGCTAACCGTAACAACAATAGGTTTATACCTAAGTTTAGATCACAAAACAGGGAGGATTCATTATTTCCAAGAATCAATGCTATTTACAAAAATTCAGACTATATTTGGCCACAAGAAAAGTCTGAATAAATTTTAAAAAGCATATAGTTTGCCTAACCATGGATTCTATAACCAATTCTAAGTTAATTTAATTTTTTTAATTACTTTGAAATAAACAGATGTGTCCTAAAGAACAACATGCTTAAGTGAAGATATAAAGGGCACAGTAACTGAGTATGTGGAAAAAATAATTCAAATGTAATGTTTATACAATCAAAAATTATAAGGAATTACCACAGCAGTTCTCTTTTGGTGTGTTTATTTTCAAAAAAGAAAAATAAAGAAATTAAATATCTACTTTAAAATCTTAAGAAAAAAATGGGAAAATATCCCAAGGCTAAATAGAAGGAAAGATTTAATAAAGGATAAAGGCCATAACAAATAAACAAAAAACATGATAGTAGCATAACCAATAAGGACATCTATGAATTTGTTCTTTCTAAATCCTGATGAAGAAAACAGCCCACTTGTGAGTAAATTGTGTATCAGTAAAATAAGACCTAAAAAAGTGTATATAGCAACTCATATTAAAGAGAAAAAGAAAATCCCATTCACATTTGTCCAACATATTTGAGACCCTTAAACAAATGGCTTTCTTCAAGAATTAAGAAGCAAAATTCACAAATAAGTGGTAGAAAAACTGAATAGGCTAACTGATGAAGATCTTGGAGAAATGTATTAAAGAAGGTATGTGTGCTTTGTTCTTCACAAACCTGAGAAATAAACACTCGGAAAGAAGAGACCACGTTGATAAATGAACCTGAATTAGAAAATCTAAAATAGAAATCTGTAAATGATAATTTAGATATGCATTAAAAGATTTTATTTCAGCAATACAAGGAAGCCTCAAATAGGATAGACCAAAAAAAGTCTTGTTTGTAAAAAGATACAATTCACAATGAGAGTTTGACACCTGAACCTCTACGTGCTACACAACATAGAGTCAAAGTATATAAAGCGGAATCTGTGATAAGTACTAGGAATTGGCAGAAGCCCAGAAGTAGACCAATATTTTTAATACACCTCTCTCAGCTTCTGGTATATAAAGTTATCTAAAATAAATAGGAATTTAAAGAATATCAAAGATATAATTAATAGGGCTGAGTTAGACAAACATCTTTGCATACTGAAAAATAGAGAAAAAAATTTTTATTTTAAAAGCATTTTTTATATATACACAGGCAGTTTACTTTCCCAGATGATATTAAATAAGCTGTCAAATTTCATGAAAAGTTCTACTGGAATTTTTTTTGTTATTGCATTAAATTTATAAATTATTTTGGGGATGTTTAATGTATTTACATACAGAAACATGGGCTAGATTTCCATTTATTTAAATTGTTTCTATGACCATATAAGTTTTATAAGTCTTGAAGATTTTTATATTTACTACTAATATTTTTATAGTTTTTATTGTCATTAACAGCCTGAGATATGCAGATGATACAGCCTTGCTTGCTGAAGTCAAAAAGGATTTGAAGCACTTACTGATGAAGATCAAAGACCACAGCCTTCAGTATGGATTGCACCTTTACAAAAAGAAAACAAAAATCCTCACAACTGGACCAATGAGCAAAATTATGATAAATGGAGAAAAGATTGAAGTTGTTAGGGGTTTCATTTTACTTAGATCCACAATCAACAGCCATGGAACAAATCAAACGACCTATTACATTGGGCAAACTTGCTCCAAAAGATCTCTTCAAAGTGTTAAGAAGCAAAGACGTCACTTTGAGGACTAAGTTTCATCTGACCCAAGCCATGGTATTTTCAACTGCCTTATTTGCATGTGAAAGCTGAACAATGAAGAAGAATCGAATCGACATCTTTGAATTATGGTGTTGGCAAAGAATATTGACTATACCATGGACTTTCAGAAGAGTAAACAAATCTGTCTTGGAAGATATACAGCCAGAATGCTCCTTAGAGGCAAGGATGGCAAGACTTCGCATCTCATGTACCTTGGACGTGTTAACAGGAGGATCCAGTCACTGGAGAAGGACATTATGCTTGGTAAAGTACAGGGTCAGCGAAAAAGAGGGAGATCTTCAACGAGATGGATTGACACAGTGGCTGCAACAATGGACTCAAGCATAACAAGGATTATGAGGATGGCACAGGACCCGGCAGAATTTTGTTCTGTTGCACTTAGGGTTATGAGTTGGAACCGACTTGATGACACCTAACGACAACAACAACTATTATTATTATGCAGTGGTCATTTTTATTATATTTCCTATCGACTTTTTTTGTTTGCTTGTTTTTTTAATATTCATGAATTTGTCCTACAGATGAATAAATAAATACCAGAACAAAGCGATTCTACAAGAAGACCCAGAATATTGATATGTTCCAGTCTGTTTTAAGCTGTTAGTTCAAAAAAGTAGGATAAAGAGGCCATTCCTCAGGGAAAAGATGTTGCTTCACAAGAGATAGGAAGAGGTTTAATGTAATGTAAACTTTTTTAATTTTTATTTTTGTGATCTATAAGACTTTGTTCTTCTGTTGTGGTGTCGTTCAGAGGTGTACTCGAGTCTATTCTGACTCATAGCGACCCTACGCACAACAGAACGAAACACTGCCCGGTCCTGCGCCATCCTTACAATCGTTGTTATGCTTGAGCTCATTGTTGCAGCCACTCTGTCAATCCACCTCATTGAGGGTCTTCCTCTTTTCCGCTGACCCTGTACTCTGCCAAGCATGATGTCCTTCTCCAGGGACTGATCCCTCATGACAATATGTCCAAAGCATGTAAGACGCATTCTCGCCATCCTTGCTTCTAAGGAGCATTCTGGTTGTACTTCTTCTAAGACAGGTTTGTTCCTTCTTTTGGCAGTCCATGGTATATTCAATATTCTTCACCAACATCACAATTCAAAGGCGTCGATTCTTCTTTGGTCTTCCTTATTCATTGTCCAGCTTTCACATGCATATGATGGGATTGAAAATACCATGGCTTGGGTCAGGCGCACCTTAGTCTTCAAGGTGACGTCTTTGCTCTTCAACACTTTCAAGAGGTCCTTTGAAGCAGATTTACCCAATGCAATGCATTTTTTTATTTCTTGGCTGCTGCTTTCATGGCTGTCAATTGTGGATCCAAGTAAAACAAAATCCTTGACAGCTTCTATCTTTTCTCTGTTTATCATGATGTTGCTCATTGGTCCAGTTGTGAGGATTTTTGTTTTCTTTTTGTAAAGGTGCAATCCATACTGAAGGCTGTGGTCTTTGATCTTCATTAGTAAGTGCTTCAAGTCCTCTTCACTTTCAGCAAGCAAGGTTGTGTCATCTGCATAAGTGAGGTTGTTAATGAGTCTTCCTCCAATCCCGATGCCCCATTCTTCTTCACATAGTCTAGCTTCTTGTATTATTTGCGCAGCATACAGATTGAATAGGTATGGTGAAAGAACCAACCAGTACCCCCTTGTTCTCTCCAAACAACTGCCTCTTGATCTATGTAAAGGTTCCTCATGAGCACAATTAAGTGTTCTGGAATTCCCATTCTTTGCAATATTATCCATAATTTGTTATGATCCACACAGTCGAATGCCTATGCATAGTCAATAAAACACAGGTAAACATCCTTCTTGTATTCTCTGCTTTCAGCCAGGATCCATCTGACATCAGCAATGATATCCCTGGTTCCACGTCCTCTTCTAAAACCGGCCTGAATTTCTGGTAGTTCCCTGTCGATATACTGCTGCAGCCGTTTTTGAGTGATCTTCAGCAAAATTTTCCTTGTGTGTGATATTAATGATATTGTTCTATAATTTCCACATTCAGCTGAATCACCTTTCTTGGGAGTAGGAATAAATATGGGTCTCTTCCAGGCAGTTGGCCAGGAAGCCGTCTTCCATATTTCTTGGCATAGACAAGTGAACACCTCCAGCGCTGCATCTGTTTGTTGAAACATCTCAATTGATATTCCACCAATTCCCGGAGCCTTGTTTTTTGCCAGTGCCTTCAGAGCAGCTTGGACTTCTTCCTTCAGTGCCATCAGTTCCTGATCATATTCTATCTCTTGAAATGGTTGAACGTCGACTAATTCTTTTTGGTATAATGACTCTGTGTATTCCTTCCATCTTCTTTTTTTTAAATAATTTTTATCGTGCTTTAAGTGAAAGTTTTGTAAATCAAGTCAGTCTCTCACACAAAAACCCATACACATCTTGCTACACACTCCCAATTACTTCCATCTTCTTTTGATGCTTCCTGCATCATTTAATGGTTTCCCCATAGAATCCTTCACTATTGCAACTCGAGGCTTGAAATTTTTCTTCAGGTCTTTCAGCTTGATTTCTCACACTGAGCGTGTTCTTCCCTTTTGGTTTTCCATCTCCAGCTCTGTTGTCCTGTGAGTGTTTCTTATTTTCTTAAGTTTATTTTTTAAGTGAACTACTAAATTCAATTGTCTGAAGTCTATAAACATGATCTCTAGGTATCATTCGGTATGCCTCTATGCCCTCAGGTCAAGCATAGATGCTTCAGTGTTTTGTTTTTTCTCATTGTTTTATAGCAGTTCTTTATATTTTACAAATATGCTGTCTCTATATTTATATACAATGTATCAGTAATACTTATTACAAAAATCTCTCTGTTTGCCACTTGTCTTTTCACTCTTTTTAGGTCTTTTGGTAAATGTAAGTTATTTATTATGGTAGAATTTGTCAATCTTTATTTTTTTATTGTTTAAAAGTTAGTTTCTTCTTTAAGAAATGTTTCCCCTATATGGTAAAGGTCTTAAAGATACTCTTCTATGTTTTCTCCTAAAACTTTACACATGTTGTGTTTTACATGTAAGTAGTTAATAAACCTGGAGTTGTCTTTTGTGAACAGTCGCAGACATCCTTCCTATTTTCCATACTGATGATGCTTATTCATTCACAACGCAGCCGCAGTCATGTCTTGAGGATGTCTCAGCTTCATTCATTGAATAGTTTATTCTTTCCTTATCATGTATGTAGGAGTCTTCTTTTCCACTTCTATTCTTTTTATGCATCTGTTCGTCCATCCCCGAACCAATGCGACACTTGTATTTAATACACGTGTAAAATAAGTTTTGATAGTTAAGAAGGCAAATCTCCATACCTTATGTTTCTCTCTAAGAAGGTCATGGTTATTCTTGGCCCTTTGCTTTTTCACTTAAATTTTAGAATCAGGCTGCTGAGTTCAAAATAATAAAACAAAAAAATAAAGACAGAAACCCTATAGGTATTTTCAGTTGCTATTTCATTCTGTTAAATCCATAGAGCAATTTGGGTGAGAATGAACAGCTTCATAATTTTGAGCCTGCCTTTATAAACATGGTGAGCTCTCCATTTATTGTGCCTTTCTTCCATTTTGTCCTTAGATTCTAATTTTTGTGTTATATGAATTATTAGAGTATATGAAAAATGATGCCTAGGCACTTGATATTTTTGCTGCTATTTTAAATGTTGTCTTTTGACAATTACATTTTCTCATCATTGCTGGTAGGTATACAGACAATTCACTTTTGTCAATCCTTGTAGCTTTTTTTTTCCTTGACTTTTTGAATTGACTAGGATTTTCACTACAGTGTTCAACAGAAGACATGGCATTGGATATTTGTGTTAAAAATATTTTACTTAAAAAATTTTGGACTTAAAACGTGCTTTTGATATTTTCTCATCTAATACATGGTTTTTAAAAGTATTTTTGTACATATTCCTTATTTTGTTAAGGATATTCATTTTTGTTTCTTAGTCAATATATTTTGTGATGAATAGGTGTTCATATTATCAAATGCTGTTTTATTGGCTAATCAAATAAGTACATGGCTTTTCTCCTTTAGTTTGTTAATATGTAAATTATATCAATATGTTTTTTAATGTTGAGCCATTAAAAATACAAGTTAAGGCAAAAAGTGTTATGCAGATGAAGAGGGATATTCACGAAGATTTAACATTCAATCTATCAGAAAAATGAAATAATTTAAAGTATCTATGGACCTAATCCCATAGCTTCAAGCCATATGAATCAAAAAATGAGGAAACTAAATGGAAAACAACATCGACTGTATAAAACAATGACAGGGAGTGAAGTTAAAAAAAAAATCAGGCTATAATTAAAATTCAGGGGACCAGTGAATATTTAAATCTGGAAAGGAATGATTAGAGTTACTGCGTTCTAAAGTTTGTGTATGGTTTGTAGAAGAAGATAAATTGATATACTTCGTATCTTTATACATGCTAAAATTTCTAGAGTGACCTCGAAGAATAAAAATAAGTTGTGTACAACTTCCCAACAAGGAAAGGGAAAAAATGGAAAGGGGAGGGGATCTCAATCAATCTGAAAAGAAAACAATAGGAAAAAAGTGGAGAGAGGAAGAAGTATAAAATGAGGTGAAAAAAAATTAATCCAAATGTACTGGTAATCATAATCAAATCAATGGGTGAATGGTTAAACACTTACAGTCAGACATTCTGATTTCAAGTATTTCCTCTGGCATCCTCCAACTATGTCGCCTTGGGCTATTAATCTCCAAAGGCCTCAGTTTCTGCATCAATAAATTGGGACCATTAACAGTACTCCTCTCCTAGAACTGTAGTCATTAAATGAGCTAAATGCTTGTAAGGTGTTGATACAATATCTAACAGTTTGTATAAGCACTCTGACACCACACATAATAGGGAATAAGTTAGTTAGTTACTATTATAATTGCCCAGAATGCCATTTGCTTGGATGTGTGCTTACTGGATTCCTATTCTCCTTTAACACCCAATACATATTCTACCTCCTTCAATAATCCATTCTGATTTCCCAAGTCAGCATTAAACGATTTAACCTTCTACTCCCATAGCACATTCATTGCTTATAAATCTCTTAAAGTATTTTCCCTCAGACCTGCTGGCCCTGAATTATGTAAGTGTTCACACATCTGTCCCTTCCACAAGTTTGTGAGCTCCTAGAGCACAAGAGTTTCCATGGTGAAGCCTAACACCTTTCCCATAGAAGATTCCCAGTGATGTGTGTTGGATTCACTGAATTCATTTTCGCCCTGAATTCCTAGAAAGGTTCTGCAATGAGGCAGGTGGCACACCTGTGAGAAGAAAGGCAGTAAAGAGCAACAACAACAACAAAATTTGGGTACAGTTTTTGTCTGCAAAGCTGTTTCACATATATTATTTCATAAAGTCCTTACAACTAACTCCAGCTGAGGCTTTCATGGAGAGTATCCTGGTGTCTCTTTTTTAGATAGGAAGGTATACATATCCATGATTTAAGAGAGTTTTCAAAATGTACCAGAGTACAGATTTCCTTATATCATACATACATACAGACAGACCTACACACACACATACATACATACGTACATACGTACATACACACATACATACATTGCGGTGATGAAACGAGAATGAAAGTGGAAGTATCTTAATACAGGAAATTTTAGGTGAATGTACTAGAACTAACCTCACAGGAAGGTCAATTTCCGGATAGAAATAGGAAGGGGAGAATGGAGTGGGGAATAGGAGAAGGATTGAAGACATTCATGACTCAGAGAAGACTTATTCACTCACAGATTCAATTCCTTAAATTGTTTCTTCTTTCGCTTAATTATGTTCTTTCTCAAATCTCACTCTTCCTAAATATAGCTCTACTAACCAAGTCTCTAAATTTTCCACCTGCATTCTCGAAGATAGCTGAGCTGAGCGCTTTCCAGGAAGACCTTGAATCAAACTCATAACACCACTTCCCCCTTTCTCTAACATCTCCTTTTCTTCTTTTCTTTTCGATTTTGCAAGAGAAGATGTTCTTATGTATTACCTTGGAATATAACAGATTTTTTGTGATTAACATGTAGAGCAGTAGAACGAAGAAGGTAGAGTAGAAAGAAAAGAGATCGAAGTGGTGACTCAGAGAACTAACAGGACATTTGAAAGTGGAAGATTTGTAGATCTAAGAACGTCCACACCAGAGTCTTTCCTAGCCAGCACTAGCTTTGGAAATGGTTTGAAAGCCTCAGTGGACACTGGTGACAGCGAAGTTCACATGTGAGAACTTTCAATACTTTGATGAAAAGAGCAGTACTCGGGATTCTGCAATGAGACTTTGGCAAGGCTGAGAGAATTGTTTACCATTACAATAGTAGAGAGTGCTTGCCATTTAACCAGCTTCTCTTCCTCTATATTTAAATGGTAAGGTTTCAATCAGCTCTGCTAAGGACCTGGCTCCCTGTGAATTCACCGTCTCCATTTTCGCAGTAAGTAACAACAAGAGCCACACAAGACCAAGCGAATCTTTCAAAATTCCCTGGACCTTAATATTTTCACTTATTTACTTGGAAAATTTTCAGTATTGTATTAGGGGCTTGTAATATATTTTTTTATATAATATAGCTTATTTCCGAGATACAGACATACTACCCAATGCATCAATCTTGCCCCTATGAAAAATTAATTAAGTCTGATATAATAATTACTTCTCACCATAGCTTTTGCCATCACACTAGAGGTTGTAATGTATCTACATGTTTTTCACTGTTTCATTGCATTTTATAATATTTTGTATCCAGTTGTGCCTTAATTTACTTGCAAATGTCTCCATTGACGGGAAACCCACTTTTGACGCAGCCCATCTGAATTTTAGATGACTTCTTTATATTGAACTGGAATCTGTCTACTTGCGGTTTCCAGTCACTTATCCTAGTTCCACTGTCTAAATTCACTTATAATAAATCAGATGCTTTTGGCTAATAAGTCCTTAGAATACTTGAAGAAAACTATCGTTCCCCTTTTGCCCTTAATTTGGAGTTGTGTCTTCTTCAAAGTAAAACTGAAACAAACCAAACTCACTGTCACATTGATTCCAACTTACAACCACCTGACAGGACAGAGTAGAACTGCCCCATAGGGTCTCCAAGGCTGTAAATCTTTACGGAAGCAGACTGCCACATCTTTCCCCAATGGCTGGTAGGTTCCAACTCTTGGCCTTTCAATTAGCAGCCAAATGGTTAACCACTGTGCACCCTTGAGATCTTCAACCATTTTTTATTACCTAGCGTCTAGCACTTTTGAGTTACTGATTTCTTGCTTATAACAGATCAAAAACTAGATAACTACCTTATATGATCTGACCAGCCACAATGGTGGGAAAAATTTTGAACTGTTTAACACTTCTATTACCCTATCATAATATCTCTTTTAAGTTTTCTGTTTATTAAAACTCAACAGTCACTTCATGACATGCTGCTAAGCTACATCATTTCCAACTACATTTGGGCAGTTGGTTTTTTGGACCCAAGTGTAGGAGCTTATGTTAATCCCTGTTAATTTCGATCTTTTTAGAGATTCATCCCATTGCTACAGACTGACAAGATTTTTTTTTTTTTTTCTTGTTTCAATTCTGGTTCTGACATACAATGTGTTCCTTCTCTTGCCAGGCTTCATGCCATCTACATATTTGATAAGCACGCCTTCTGTAGCTTCATACAATTCAATCTATAGGATTATACAGTCATAATTACATCTTTTGAGAACTTTCCAATCTTCTAAAGTTATGTTTCTTTTCCAAACTTTATGTCCTGTCATAATGTAAACCCTTCACTAAACTTTCAGAAGTTCTACTTTCTAAGCCATGGAGTGTACCCTTTCCTTCTTTGGATATATTCTGAAAAGACAATCTCTCAGGTCTCCAACTATTATTCAACTCATTAATCCTTAACCCCACTATCATAATCGTTAACTAGGCCTAGCTTTGTTCCACTGACAGTGCAGGTTTGTTTAACATTATATTCATTTTCTAATTTTGCTATAACAAATTATCACAAGCTTAGTGCCTTAAAACAATACAAATTTACTAACAATACAGTTTTGGAGGTCAGAAGTCTGAAATGGGTCTCGCTGTGCTAAAATCAAAGTGTTGACAGAGTTATGTTTCTTCTGGAGGCTTTAAGGGAAAATCTGTTTTCTCGTTTTTTTCCACCTTGTAGAGACTGTCTGCATTCCTTGGTTTGTGGCCCCTTCCTCCATCTTCAAAGCCAGCAGCGTAGCATCTTCAAATCTCTGTAATATTGACCTTCTCTTCTGCCTCCTTCTTCCACTTTCAAGGGCCTTCATGATTATATTGGGCACATCCAGATAAGCCAGGGTAATTTTCTTATTCTAAGGTCAACTGATTAGCACTTTATTTCCATTTGCAAACTTAATCTCCTTTCCCATGTAACACATTTATAGGCTCCAGGGATTATGACATGGATATTGTCAGGGCACAATTATTCTGCCTATATTGAAAATGTGAGTTAATAACTTATTAGATACTTTGTTTTTTAATCAAATAAATCATTCAGCTTATGTGCAAACAGTCAAAGTCACTAGTCACAACTGTGTTTTGTTTTAGGACTAAACTCTCCTTATTTGGCTAAATGGCCTGAAGTGTGCCCTTAGAATAATACCACTTCTTTCCCTTCTCTCCTTTTTACTATGTCAACATGAGCCTCTAACTGAAGGTTTGTGAATGTTCCTGAAGATATACATTTTTCTGGTAAGTGTAACATTTACCGTAGAGAGAGATTCTTTTTCCATTCCCCTGTCTCTACTACTAGTCCTTTTACCAATTCATAACAGATTGTTTCCGTTTACTATCCGAATGGGAAGTACCTGTGATTTTTTTTTTTTAAATAAAATGCAATATAAATGAAAGGAACAATATAAATCATAAATCATTGGAGCAACGTAAAAGACACTGGCCCGAAAGTAAGCTATGTGAAGACGGCAAGTTACAAAATGAGCAAACAAAGTATACATGTATTCACAAACACACAGAGAACATGAACCCTAGGTCTTGTTCTGCCACTGAGATGAAAATTCTACTTTGGATTTGGTTAGATCACCTCAATGATAAGACCTAGTATGTAAAATTGAGTTCATCAGCGTTGGAAGGATGGCAGGAAAATCATTACATAGTATTAATCTGTGTCTGGGCACAGAGATGTCTGAATGTATCTCTAAAGTGGAAATTCTTTTTGTAGTAAAGAATTTGATTTTTTTTTTTTTCTGTGAAGATCTTAATACTACGACTTCACATTGAAAACCTTTAGAACAAATGGGCCTGCCCTTGAGGAATATAGGATGTAGTTCGCCAAATATAACACAGCAAATGATCAGGGGGGAAAATACGTCCTTGACATTTTTAATAAAACAAACTTTAAAGTATTTTCTTTGAAGGGTAACTGAAAGGTTTGGGGGACCCACACAGAGTATGAGATACAGTTTCAATGCTTGGTCCATCTATGTACATCGTTCTGCAATTAAATTTCTACTTTAAAATACTAGTTGTCCTAGCTAGTGTTGCTATAACAGAAATACCACAAGTGGATGGTTTTAACAAAAAGAAATTTATTCTCTCACAGCCCAGGAGGCTAGAAGTCTGAATTCAAGGTGCCAGCTCACTCTCTCTGTTAGCTCTAGGGGAAAGTCCTTGTCATCAATCTTCCCCGGCCTAGGAGCTTCTCAGAGCAGGGACCCTGGATCTAAAGGACGAGTTCTTCTCCTGGCTCTTGTTTCTTGGTGGTTTGAGATCCCCAAGTCTCTCTGCTGGCTTCCCTTTTTTATATCTTAGAAGAGATTGACTTAAAACACAATCTAATCTTCTAGATTGAGGCCTAATTTATTAGCATAACTGCCTCTAATCCTACCTTATTAACATCGTAGAGGTAGGATTTACAGCACATAGGATAATCACATCAGATCACAAAATGGTGGATAATCACACAATGCTGAGAATCATGGCCTAACAAAGTTGACACACATTTCTGGGGAACACAATTCAACCCATAACACTAGCCATGAGGCAGTTTATTTCATGTTCATTGAGTTTTCTTTGTTCATTTTCTAATTTTGATTCTGCCCATTTTAGCTCACATTTGTCAGCTTCACTCTCTCCAAACTTTTAGAATCTGAGACAGACCTGTCTTCTTCAAGTGTGGTATAGCGAAAGGACATACAAGTGGGTTCTAGAAGCAGACTTCTGTTCCCAGCTTAGCCATGGACTGGCTCTCTAAGCTTGGAGAACTTACAGAATTCGCAGTACTGGTTTTCTTATCTGTAAAATAAGGGAATTGGACAACTTAAGTGTCCATCATTTATAAATACTGTTATGTAGATTCTTAGGTCCATAGGGATGCCTCAGGCTCTGTTGGGGTGGAGTAGAGCGGGTGAGGGAGAAAGATTGAGAAAATGAGGTGACTTGCAACTCATTCTGTAATATAAGCTCCAGAGATTTGTTTATATGTACACATATATAAATGTTTAATATGTATATGTATACATATGTATATAATATGACATGACATATATGAGATAATATATATTGTCATAGTTATAGCTCTAGAAAATGAGGTTATTGTGATGATTGAGGTTATGTGTCAACTTGGCTAGACCATGATTTTCAGTGGTTTGGCAGATATTATGTAATCATCCTCCCTGTTGTGATCTGATGTGAGCAGCCAATCGGTTAAATGGGTAGTTTCCTTGGGGATGTGGCCTGCACCCAATATACATGGATGTTCTGGCATAGCTCACTCTCTCTTGATCCTGCATCCCACTAGTCATCCTCTGACCTCTTGTTCTTGGGACATGAGCCAGCAGCCTGCCATCCGACCTGCAGATTTGGGGATTTACTAGTTCCCACAACCCTGTGAGTCAGCAGCCTTCCACCTGACCTGCTGATTTTGGGTTCGTCAGCCCCTGCAAACAAGTGAGTCAGTAGAAGCCTCCAGCCTGATGCCTGACCCACGAATTTGGGACTTGCCAGCCTCCATAACTGCATGAGCCATGTTCTTGAACGAAATCTCTCTATGTATATTTAGGAAACCCTGTGGCTGCTAACCAAAGGGTCGGCAGTTTGAATCCACCAGGCGCTCCTTGGAAACTCTATGGGGCAGTTCTACGCTGTCCTATAGGGTCGCTATGAGTCGGAATCCACTCGACGGCACTGGGTTTGGTTTTTTTATGTATATTTATATATATGTTTCGCTGGTTTTGCTCCCTTTAGAGAACCCAGTCTAAGGCAGTTATAGTAGATTTTAATTTTATTTCCTCTGCTTTTCTATATATTAAATTTTTCTGTAATAAGATACATTGCTTTTATAATCTTAAAAATGTTATGAAAATTATTTACGATATGCTAATAAATTCTTACTATTTAGAAGGTATAATGATAAAAGGTTCTACTCACAAATATTAAAATAATAACAGACCTTGTAATACTTTTTACAAGAAATATGAAAAACCCAATAAGGAAAACTGCAAAACTTCTCTGATAGGTTTAAAATATGATTTGAATTACTGTTGTGGGAAAAAAAAATTTTCTTATAGTAGAACACTGACTATTGTAATATGCTCAGTACTTCTCTAGTTGATACTGATATTCAACACATTTTCATTCAAAATTTAATAGTATATTTTAGAACTTTGCTAAGAGAATTAAATTTGAATAGAGAATTATAAGTGGTTTTTTTCTGTCCAATATTAAATCACATCATAAAACTGTAATGAATAAGACAGTATCCTAAAGACATATACTATGGACTTCCAGAAAAATAAGCAAATCTGTCTTGGAGAAATACAGCCAGAATTCTCCTTCGAAGTAGATATGGGGAGACTCCCTCGTGCTTACTTTGGACATGTTATATTACCAGGAGAAACCAGTCCCTGGAGACGGATATCATGCTTGGTAAAATAGAGGGTCAGCAAAAAAGAGGAAGGCCCTCAATGAGATGGATTGACATAGTGATTGCAACAATAGGCTCAAACATTGCAAATGATTGTGAGGATGGCACAGAACCAGGCAGTATTTTGTTCTGTTGTACATGGGGTCACTATGAGTTGGAACTGACTCAATGGCACCTAACAACAAATATCTATTAATAGAAAGGGGGAAGGCATATAAAATAAGTTCATAAATCAATAAGAATTGGGTGAATTAGCCAATAAATTTGACACAGAAAATTGTTCTTTAGAAAATATTTCTTTAGATTTACAATTCATGTAAGCAATCAATATTTAAAGCAAAAACTAAAACTTTAAAATATGTGCAGAAAATATAGGTGTCTTTAAGAGGTGTTTGGATCAGGAAGGGCTTTCCAGTAAAAGGCAGAATTAGCTGCATAAAAATTAATTATTGCTCCACATAAAAATACCATAAAGAATTAGAAGTCAAACATCAAACTGGGGAAGTGTTTGCAATAAATGTAACAATAGGAGCATAATATCTAAAAACTCATGCAAAGCCATTCATTCATGCATTCACTCAGCAAATATTTATTCAACACCTGTTGTGTGCCACCTATGGCGTGGGATATAGCAGCAAATGAAATGAAGTTGCTCTCTGCATGAAGTTTGCATTCTAGTGGGGTGGGTTTCGGGTGGGGGATGAACATAAACCAATAAATATACAATAGGTAAGCCCATGGTAGTAACATAAAGTAAAATGAATCTGGCTGAGGGGGCTAGGAAGTGTAGGGTAGGGGAAAGTTATTTTGTGTCAGGTGGACAGGAAAGGCTCTGATGCCCTGGTGTTTGAGCAAAGACCTGAAGGAAGAGAGGGAGAAAGCTAGGCAGATGTCTACAGAAGAAGCTTTCCTGGTGGCAGGAGAAAAGGGCTCAGGCTCAGGGGGGAGTTGCTTGGCTTGCTCAAAGATGGACAATGAGTCCAGGTGGTTAGAGATGAATGTACAAGGGAGAGGGAAGTAGTGAGGGCCTTGGGGGTGGAGAGGTAGATCAAGTAGCGCTTTAGGTGCCATTAGAAGGACTTTAGCTTTCCTACTGGATGAAATGGAAAGTCTCTTGAGGTTAGAAAAACCATTTTTGTTTTTTCAACAAATATTTATTAAATGACTACTTTGTGCTAGGTACTCTTCTGAATGCTGGTGATACAGCAGTAAATAAATCCCTAATAGTAGATTCATATGGTTTATATTCTGTAAGGAGCTTTGATGGTGCTGTGGTTAAGCACTCAGTTGCTAACCGAAAGGTCAGCAGTTCTAACCCAACAGCTGCTCTGAGGGAGAAAGATGTGGCAGTCTGCTTCCTCAAAGATTACAGCCAAATATCAGTAATCTGCTTTCACTGTTGAGGAAACTGAGGGACAGGCAACCATGTGACATTTAGAAGGTTATCCAGGTAAGCAGACCAGGGCACCAGGAACAGAATCACGTAGCTTCCTGGGACCTCTTCCAACTAGACCCTTGTCTCTTCAGAATAGGTCTAAATGGGAGGAACGGGAAAATTGCAAGTAGAGAAAATGAGAACCAATAAGTGTCTTTGAAAATGTGATTTTTGTCTTAGCTCAGCCATTTAGTATATTGCTTTC
Organism: Loxodonta africana; assembly: GCF_030014295.1. Lineage (NCBI taxonomy): Eukaryota > Metazoa > Chordata > Mammalia > Proboscidea > Elephantidae > Loxodonta > Loxodonta africana. The sequence goes on from NC_087349.1 coordinate 103,680,470, forward strand.
TGCCCGTGTTCTGTTTTTCTTTCATTTTCCTTTCTTCTTCTCCCTCTCTCCCTCCTTCCCTTCAGTCCTTTCATTTTTTTTTTTTTTTCTTTTAAATCACATAAGGGGTTTGTGCCAGAAGACACTAATATTCTAGTGGTTCACCATAAGTATTCAGGTAAGGAAAGCAAGAATGATGGGAAAGAGAATCCATTAGTTTTTTTTGTTTGTTTCATTCTTCAGGCCGAGATTTGTTCTTGTGTTATGGAGTAATGAAAGGAAGAATTTTTTTCAGATTTTGAAGGAAACTTTGTCCTTATGAAAATACCATCTTCAGACATATATGATGTTGTGTATATTTAATCACACTAATGCTTAACCTCATAGGGTGACGAAACCATCCTGGTTTTCCCTGGGTCATTCTATTTTTAGCTCTGAGAATGTCATATTAAAAAAAAAAGTCTTTAGTCCTGGGAACTGGGGAAGGTAGTCACCCCTAACTACTTGTCACTTGCCAACACTTTAAAAAGAAATGAAGGGAGGAAGAAAAAAAAAAAGAAGTTTTTTTCTTTAAATTAGAAAGCATATCAGCTAAGATCCTTCTTGCTCATTTAATAGACCTTAAATCAAGTTGACTTAAATAAGAAAATTTATTATCTCACATAATGTAGGGTAAGTTGCAGGATGAGATAGACCAGTCTCTAGACAACATATTGTTTCCTTCTGATTCTTATCTCTGATCTTTGAGGCACCAGCTTCATCTGTCAGCAAAGTGCTTTCTTGTACATATGACAGTGGAGAGGGGTAGACAACGGAATCACTTTCCTAACCTCCCTTTACATCTCACTGTCCCAAATAGCCTTGTAGCAATAACTGACAGAGAATGAAATGTCCCTGATGGCTTGGGCCAATCACATGCAGTGAAGGGACCGTGACCCTCATGTCTACTAAGAAGGGACAGGAAATAGAACATGGAACATGAGGAGAGCATAGGATAAACCCTAAAGTAGTGGAAGGCTGAAGCTGAAGGTCGAGAGCAATGAGGGCACCTCAGGGCAGTCAGCTGATAAAATGAAAAACTGAGTTTTCATCATTCAAAAAGTGACCAATATAATAATGTCTTTGTGGTCAGTTGTTGAATCTTTTGTTTAAATATGCACCATATTTCAGGAAAGTTAAGGATGAATGGGTTGATTTAAACAATTGATACTAAAGACAGCTCCCTATCTTGAAGCAGCATTTCTATTCTAAAAGTAACCAGACCCTGCAGCCCTGTTACTTTGAAAGTGTCATTTCACTTCAAATGAAAAGTTTTGATTATATCACAGTATTTTTTTGTTATGGATCATTTTAGAGTTAAAAATCTAATCCAAAGAAAGCAAAACTGAATTAATTTCTATGTGATATTCAAGTCTCAAGAACAACTTTTAGAATGCAAACCTCCATAGGGTAACATATCTTAAAAATCCTTACACAATCTGATATGACAGAATTCCATTTATCTTCTGTATCTGGAAAAGATATGGGAACTTTAGATGCTGGAAATATGTAAAGCCAATAGCTACGTAATTGTATCTCTCTCTTTTCATAGATTTGTTTGGCTGCGGGTACACACAGTTGATCATTCCATCAGTGGAAAAAGGCTTAGAGAGGTTTCGTTCTTGGTCCTTTCTAGTGGTATTGAGTTTAGTTCTTTAAATTTTCATCTAAAATAGCTGCAGTGGTCTTTGTCCTTGAGAATTCTCATATGAGATGGTGTGGTCTGATGGGGACAGGGGAATGAGAAAGGATAAGAAAGCCAAGAAAGACAGGCTAAAAGGAAGGAGGGGGGAAGGAGAGAAGGAGGGAGAAAGGAAGGAGAGATTTAAAAAAGCAGAAAAGAAGGAAGAGGGAAGGAGAGAGAACCAGCAACAGAAAAAAATGCCCCTAGTGTTCTTCTCAGACTAGTGAAAAGTAGAGATCCAAGAGGAGGAGACAGTCCAGGCCTTCACATCGGTTGTCAGCAGCATTCCAGATGAATGAGCAGTTATAAATTTATAGTGTCTAACTCTAAAATCCACCACCCATCTGTCAGTTTGCTGTAATGTGGTGGCTTGAATGCTACTATTTTCCTGGAAGCTATGCTATTGGTATTTAAAGTACCAACAGGGTCACCCATAGTGGACAGGTTTCAGTGGAGTTTCTAGACTAAGATAGACTAGGAAGAAAGAAGTGATGATCTACTTTAGAAAACCAGCCAGTGAAAACCTTATGGAACACAACAGAATATTGTCCAGTACAGTGCTGCAAGATGAGCCCCCTAGATTGGAAGGCATTCAACATCCACTGTGGCCACAGCGGTGAACTCAAGGATACCAACAATCATGAGGATGGTGCAGGACCGGGCAACGGGCACGGGACCATTTTATTCTCTTGCAATGGTGTCGCCAACTCAACAGCAGCTAACAATGACAACAACTCTAACATGGAAGCTTACTTTTGTCTTCTCTAGGTTGAAATGAGAAGCAACTCTCTATTTTCTAAAGTATAATCTCTGGGGCAGTTCTACTCTGTCCTACAGAGTTGCTATGAGTTGGAATCGACTCCATGGCAGTGGGTTTTTTGTAATCTCCTGAAACACACACAGTGAATTTCTGGGACTTCTTGGGGTTCCAGAGATTGGTGGTAGATTGCAATTGTGTTCTGTCTCAGAAGGGTCTCTGTGCAAGGGAGCCGCTTAAGAAAAGCTTGGAAACCTCCCCAACACAGGGAGCTGCATGGATGGGGGCTTGTTGGAAAGATTTAACATGGGAAGTGTTGTATGCCAACTCTAATGCAGACAAGAATACTTTAATGTCTGTTATAAATTGGTTTCAAATGATTAAAATCTACAACGATATTAAAAGGGACTACGTTTTTCAGAGCTTTGAGGGATTTCAGACACACAACTCCCATTTGTTTGTGGGAGGAGGTTAACTTGTTTCCTTTGAACCCCTCTGAAAATGAACCTCTGTGTGTTAATACAATGTTGAGATGGAGAGAATTCATAACCGATTTTATCATACAAGAGACTTGGCACTAAGATTTCTGCCCCACAACAACAACACAAACTGCTCTCATATTGCATTCTCTTTTGGGGCTTAGCTCATATTTCTCCTTTAATTTCCAGTGGCACTTCCTCTCATCAGAATTCTAGGACCTGTAGTTTAGATCACTTTCAAATAATATATATGTACATACGTATATATATATTTGCTATTTCTCTTTTGAGATCTTTTTTTTTTTTTTTTTTTTTGGTCTTTTTTCCTTCAGTGATCCTGTTGTCCTTATCTTTCTCTCCCTTCTGGCTCCCTACCACCACTAGATTGCTGCTCACATGAGTGTCATGAAGTCTTGATTTCTACGTCAGGTAAGGCCCCTGCTTTACACCCAGATACTTCCCTTTTTTGTTTATTCTAGGAAAATGTGAAAACAGACATTTCTTTTCAAGAAAAACAGAAAAGAAAAGCTGGGCACTGTTCACGTCTGACCATGCTGGAGGCAGAGCTCAGAGAACCATTTCTGCTGTATTAGGAAGAAGCAGTGACTATTCTCATATAGTAACAGCTTTACTTGGCAATTTCAAATTTCCATACTTCCCAAAACTAGCTCTATCGAGAAATAGACTTTGCCTCTTCTTTGTGTGAGCTTCCACCACCTGTGAGTTTATTTCTATTGTAGCTCTCAGCGCTCATGGTTGAATTTACTTGCTTATACAGCCGTCTTTTCCACAGGACAGAAATTCCCCCAGGAGCTTGTCTTCTAGCTATTATTATTATTTTTTTTAATCCTAAATATATGGCATAGTGCCAGGCACGCAGTGGGTATTCAATAAATATCTGTTGAACTAATGAGTGATTTAATCAAGTTAAGTAAAAAGAAATAGGGCTGAGAGACGAAAATGAGGTACCTCTCCTGAGAAACTTTATAAAGGTCTACAACTCAAAACTTTTTGCTCTTGCCTTGTCGCTCTTACTGCAGGACCTGGTATAATTACAGACAACCTTGAACAATTCATGCTACAATTTACACAAATCATTTTTTCTACTATATTCTCCATGATGTTTCTTCCTTGAATTATAACTATTTTTATTTGTACATTATAAAGTCTAAGCTTTATATTTTATATACATGTATAATTATGTACATATTACCAATGTAATTGTTTAGTATGCTACATATGCATGTATGTACATATATAACATGCTAAATAATTACATAGGTGATATATTATGTGCATAATTATAAATAAATATAATTTTCTAAAGGAATGGAGAAAGTCTTAGGTCCTCCCAGCTAAGCTCCTTCATGTATTTAAAATTGTGATACTTTCTCCGATGAGAGGGCATTTCTTTCTAAGCAGAGAGAACTTTGAAACTATAATCCTACCATTAACCATAGGACTTATCTCAAATCTTATACATATTAATACATATTAATATTATCAATCTGTGTCATTGATTCTACCATAAACAAACCAACAAAAACCCCACAGAGCTCTTTAATTTTAGGGAAAAATTAGCGAAATGACTATTGTGACTCCACAGAACAAACAAGGTGGTCAAAATGTTCATGGCATTAAACTACCTGGAAGTAACTTTATTCTTTCTGCATCTGTCAGTCCCATAAGGGGGAATAAAAGGAATCTCTACATACAATCAAAAAAAAAAAAAAGATGTTGAGGAGTTATTTGCTTGGTTTTTGTTTGGTTGGTTTTGTTTCTTTGCATGAATATTTACTACACAGAAAACAAGCCATAGCTGAATCATCAAGATGGCAAAATAGGTTGTTACACTTTACAGACCACGCAAAGGCTGACTGACAGAATGATTTTATAACTTCAGAAATGGTTGTTTTGATGGCACATCTTTAAAAGATAAAATAATACATTAATATGCCCTTAGGGAGTCATTTGGCTAAGGATTAAGGTTCTCACTGAGCAATTATTTGAAAATTGAAAGCCTGACTGAATTAACTAATTGCTTTTGTGTCCACAAAACTCATTTTCTCATTCCTTTTTCTTCTTTCTCCCCCTCTCTCTCTTTCATCACACCACGCCACTGAGGTCCTTCAGTGACCAAATGTAACACAAGCGAGCACAGGTTCTTTCCCTTAAAGCTTATTTGTGCTCACGCTCCAGGCTTCAACATGACAACATCTCCACCCACTTTCAGCAAGTCACCAGCCCAATTTTTCATTGCCTTGGGTATGCCCCACCCTCACCCCTGCCCATATCCAGAAACAGTGACAGGAGTATCTTGCAAACGAAGTAGCTGCCAGATACTGTCAAAATTTCCAGAACTTGAAAAACTGCATCTTCTCTCCAGATTGTACATTTGCTCAACAGAAGCCACCATGTGACCACTTCCATGTGCGCATGGGAGTTTTTGAGACATCTGGACGATGGCTGTAAGTTTTGGTGCTAACCGCTCATGTATTCATCACAAAAGCAAATTTACCATGTTATAAACTGAAATCAGAGCTCTCCTTTACTTTCAGACCTCAGACAATAAATTAAAGGATGAGCCTTAACCTCCCCAGGTGTCAGTCTGGTCCAAGGGCCTGGTGGACCACAGCAAGGTGAATTAAAAGCTGCAGATATACTGAAATAAAGAACCTGAGGCTTTGAGACAAAGGGGTAAAATGGTTCCAGTTGCTTCCTGTAATATGTTCATTTTCCCTTGTGGAAAATGATGATTTCCAAACAGAACACTCTCTTAAACCAAGAACCTGACTGAATATTTGTTCAACTGTTGTCTGAAGCCAGTTTGGCTTTCACACATCACTTACCACCCATGGATTCAGGAGAGACTAAACAGGCTCTTCAAACATATTCCAGGTTACGAAGGGATAGGTTTCAACTCGGTGACTTTCAGTCTCTCTTCTCCCCTGTAACAGTTGATAGTCCACAAGTAAAAACCCAAAAGTCAAACCTGTTGCCATCAAGTCGATTCTGACTCTTAGTGACCCAAGTAGCTTTGCCGAAAGTATATTCACTTTCTAAAACTTCAAAACAGGTTCCTACATAATTTGGTATAACCACAGCTACATTAATACGCAGAGTATTTTCAATCTTTACTCTGAAGAAAAAGAAAACTTGCAGCTTTTCTCTGATTTGATAATTTGTGACACTGCTGCTATATCCAATTATTGTGGGCCATATCATGTGCTACAGAGAGGACAATGTTCGGAATAGCTAGCCTAGAAGTGGCTCTTACATCCAGTGGTCATTCTGGAAGCTGGAAATTAAAGAAAAGAAATAAACATTTATTCTGCCTTGATTAAAGAAAACTCTTTTCTTAATAGAAGGTTTCTAGCTAATTAGTGGAGATTATGGAATTTGAAAAGCACGTTCATAATTTGAATCTTCTGCAAACTCCAATGATTCAGAAAATAAGCATCAGGTGAAACTTATGGAGGACTAAAGTACACACAAGGTGCTAAAGAAGCATACCAAAGAGGACCTGCTAATTGCAAAGGGTGAAATCCGCCCTAAAATGGAGAGGCCTAGTGGCCGCCAGCTAAACTACATGATCAAATTTAACAACACTAGAAACAAATTTTTTTTCAATAGAGGAGAAGAGTCCTGGCGGTGCAGCGGTTAAAGTGCTCGGCTGCTAACTGGAAGACTGCCAGTTCCAACCCATCAGCCACTCTGGGAGAAAGATGTGGCAGTCTGTTTCCATAAAGATTTACAGCTTTGGAAACCCTATGGGGCAATTCTGTTCTGTCCGATAAGGTTTCTATGAGTCAGAATGGACTCAACGGCAGTTTTTGGTTTGTGTGTGTGTGTGTGTGTGTGCTTAAGAGAGAAGAAACCAGAAATTATGCAATCCCTGCTATGATATGATATAAGGTCCATAGCGTAACCCTAAGTACTCTAGCCAAAAATATTGAATTCCAGTCTAATCAGGCCCTTATTCCCATCTAACATTTATAGGAAATACAAGGGATGGAGAAACAAGTTACATCCAAACAATGAAAGAAGAGGAAACAATAAAATCTAAAATTTGTGACAGCCGGGTTGACCTTTTAAAAAAATTCAAAGAAGTTGGAAGAACTGTTTTAGATTTTAAAAGACTAAAGAAATAAATGCAGAATCTCAGACCCCATCCTAGATCTGTTTAATCAGAACTCACATCAGGATGATCCTGTGTGCGCTCAGGTTTGAGAAGTACCAGGTAACATACCCAGGGATTGTGGAGCCAATTGTGTCTTTAAGTAGTTACATTACAAAGAATAAAAGTAAAAGTCATACAACCAGTTAAGAGGTTAAACCAAAACAAAACAAAAAGTCAAATAAAAAACAGCGGTGCATAAAGTCTAATTAATTGATAATTCTGGTATTGTATAGAACCTGATCACAAACCTGATACTCTCTTTCTCTGGAATGTCCATTTATCCCTCTTTGGATAGCCCTTTTCTCTTGACCAAAGGTACACTTAATCACATTCATTGTCAAAACTTCATGAGTGCTAATCTTTTATGTCCCATAAAAAATATTTCCACTGATTATCAATAAACTAAGCAATCACTGCTTATGTGTTATTTGCTTTCCTTTGAGTTAGAGGTAGAAATACTAAAGACGTAATCATGGAAACTAAGTAGCAGAAAAAGTCAAGAATTTTGGGGTCTTGCTATGTAGGCATAGTAATAAGACTGATCCCCACAGCTTCACATCTGAAGATTTGATGTGATGATACAGTGCACGGTCTCAGGGTTGGGAAATGCCTTCTCAGTGCTGCCTGTCTCTCTACCTACTAGTTGAGGCAGGAATAAAGACCAGAAAGATGTATGATCCTTCCTCTATACACGGCAGAAAATAGTTATAAGATATACTCAGTATTCCTGCATCCCTTTCTCTGTTAAATGTTTCAAGAGATGAAATATTCATTGCATCCCTTTGACTACTTCAGAGCACAACAGGCTTCTCGTTAGGAAATATTTTTGGTAACGCTAACAAATTTTTTCCGTGTACAATTCCGTCTAATTATCCTGTACTACAACCATTTAGAGTACCCAAGCCAGCCCTTCTCCTTCTCTGTTGCTACGCCCTCCAAATATAACTCTTGTAGTCAGCTATCACATCTTCTCTTAGTCATCGCCCAGGTGCTGAAGACGAGTAGAATGCATCCGTCAAAATGAATCGACAATAGGAATACTGAGTAGGTGAAATACTCTTCTTTTCTCTGTACCTCCTACATACCATTTGAAAGAAGAGGGGGAGAAGAATTCTGTGTGATTTCTCAAGTAGGGAAGGAACTCACCTTTTCCATTGCCCCACACTGACTCAATAGCTAATCTGTTTTTCCTTCTTAGGGATTTAAAGAATTTTCTTTATAAAAGCAGCATTATTTGAAACGAGATTTTGATCTCTTCTTTCCTTCCTTCCCAAGGAATACTGTCTATTGCATATATAAAAACCAAAATAAATCAATAAAAACATTGTCGTCAACTCTGACTCATAGCGACACATAAGACAGAGTGGAACAGCTCCATAGGGTTTCCCAGACTGTAATCTTTATGGAAGAAGGCTGCCACATTTTTCTCCTGCAGAGTGGCTGGTGGGTTCAAACCACCAACCTTTAGGTTAGCGGCAGAGGGCTTAACTACTTTGCCACCAGGGCTCCTTATCATACTATTCCAATGTTATCATTCAAAATACTGGCCATCTGGTGTTGTTGGGCACGAATGTGTTCAAATGCCCATCTCTTGAAGAGCTTCATTTTGTAATTTTTTTTTCCCGAATCTGTCATCTTTTTCTTTAAAATGATGCCTTCCTAGGTCTAAGGGGTTCATTGTTTTTTAGATTCAAAAGAAATGACGCAAAGCAAACAGAAGTAAACATTTAAATCTTCTGGTTGGAAAAGGCTGTGTCATTAATTAAAAAAAAAAAAAAAAAAAGAGGAAGCCACCACTGGTTTGCATGAGAATTTGTGGGCCGGCTGGCCATTGTTAAATTGGGATCATCCATTCATTGCTGAATTTGATTTCACCACGCTTCTTGCTTTAGTTCTCAAGTGGGAGCTAAGCCAGTTTTGTGATTTACAGTCTTCCCCATCTGCCTGTGCCAACACATGGATCTTAGGAAGGTGTTCCATGATGTTTAAGATGTTTTCAATAAGAAAAACCTGTCTATGGGCTAAGTTCACTCTTTGTCCCCTCCTTTCAACTTTCATTTGCCTATGAACTTGGCGTCTTTGTTCTTTCATGACTAATATTACCATCTGTGACATTACATATCAACATAGCAATGTAACATACTAAGCACAGGAAAACACGGAATGCTTGAGTTCATCCAAACCATTTGTTACTTAAAGTTCCAGGCCTGCTTTCTAGCCACCTGAAGTGTTTCCCAAGTTTCTAGCGATATATATTAATCAAAGCATTTTCGTCGCATTAGGAATAGAAACCATAAAAACTCCGACATAGTAATCTTCTGATAAACCATCTTTAACAGCAACACCTAACTAGCAAAAGCTTTTGCCATAATTGGCTGCCTCGGCAGGAAGGACTTCCTAGAGTTTTACAGACTTCCATGAGAAGTGGCTACCAGCAGCATCATCCTGATTCTCTTTTACAAGGGAAACTAAAGTTCCAAAAATCATTGCGGATCATGAGCCAGAATCCATGACATCATTCTCCATGGATAATGTTGTGGTTGTTGTCGTTGAGTTGATTTCCACTTAGAGCTACTCTATAAGACAGAGTGGAACTGCATCATAGGATTTCCTAGGCTGTAATCTTTTTTTTTTTTTTTTTCAATCTTTACGGCAGCAGGTTGCCACATCTTTCTCCTGCAGAGCCACTGGGAGGTTTAGAACCACCAACCTGTCAGTTGGCAGCCAAATACTTACCTGTTGCCCCCAGGACTCCCCATGGATAATGGGGGTCAACAGGGAACATTATGCTCCGTGAGGAAGGAACATTATGCTACTTAGGGAAGCTTTAAGAGAAAAGAACATGAACAATTAATTTATTAGAGTGACTGGTCTTCAAGAATATAATCAAAATGGATAACTCAACTTGTGCTTAGCCAAGCACCTATCTTTCAAATTAATGTCATTATCTTATGCTTTTTTTTAAGTGAATTAAACCAATGAAGAAATAATTAGCAAGTTTTCTTTCTCATGTCATATATTTCCATAAACTTGAAATATGCCCTAATTTCTGTCGAGTTTTCCAAAGCCAGTGTAGTTCAGGAGGGCTGCCAGGTAGCCAGGCAGGATGAAAATACAGATTGCACCATTGTTTCTGTGTTCTTATACTCATGAGTCCCAGTTTTGGTTTTGATTTATACTTGTAGGTAGAAACATGATGAAAAAATTTGGTTGGAGCTAGGAGAGTCCCCCTGAATGGAAACTCACTGATGCTTCTTACTTTAAAAGCAAGTGGGTGACATATAAGATGAGACAGAGTCCTAACAACATCAACACTAGCATTTTACAATGCACTCACTAAAACTACTAGGTCTGGAATGTCCCTGAGCATGACAGGGACTCCTCATCAAGAATTCCCACATCGGAAAATATGAGAATTGCATCGATATTAGTGACTGGCTAACATTCTCTACTACTAGACCGAATATTTCCAGTGTTTTAGGTTTTATCATTTGTTTCAGGAATACGTGTTTTTATACATTTAATTCCTTCGATGAACTTTTTTTTACTGTTTAGATCAATGTGATATGTCTGAAGAAATGATGTAAGTGATATTTTCTCATCCCACTAGAAGAGCGTTTTCCAGTCTGTGAGTTTTGACTCATAAAATTAATTTAGAGAGCCTTGAAAAGCATTTTGTGATGAAATCGAATAACAATATTCACCTGCACTGCACATAATAGAGGTTAATAATACGTTATTCAGAGCCCTGGTGGCACAGTGGTCAGAAGCGTGGCTGCTAACCAAAAGGTCGACAGCTCAAATCCACCAAGCACTCCTTGGAAACCCAATGGGGCAGTTCTACTTTGTCCTATAGGGTTGCTATGAGTTGGAATCAATGCTACGGCAACAGGTTTTCAGCGACAGGTAATATATGAATTTTGTTTTGTTTTTATATATACATACACACATATATGCATATGCATACACATACTGAGTCATGCTAAAAAATGTATTTCTTATGGTGGTTATTGGTCAAAATTTCAAAAGACAAGGCTCTGAATTGTACTTCTCATTTTTCTTTACTTGTTATGAGAAATTTATTTCAATGTATGTATGAATGACCTGGCACTTTGTGGAAAACTAATGACAACCCAAATTGAGAGATTGAGTAGGAGGCCATGCAGATCCTATTTATTCTGTTCTACTAAGTAGCCCTGGTGGTGCAATGGTTAAGCACTCAACTGCTAACCAAAAGGTTATGGTTTCGATCCCACCAGCCTCTCCAAAGGAGAAAAAACCTGGAGCTCTGCTCCCATAAAACCGAGGAAGTCCTATAGAGGGTAGAAATAACATGATTGAACCATCTTTTATTATTTACATAATTAAAACAAGCAAAAAAACAATTGCCATGAGTCAATTCTGACTTACGGCAGCCCCCTGTGTGGCAGAGTAGGAATGTACGCCATAGGATTTTCAAAGGCTGTGACTTTTTGGAAGCAGAGATTGTCAGGCCTTTCTTTTGAGTCACCTCCGAGTGGGTTCAAACCACCAGTCTTTCAGTTAGTAGTAGAATGCTTAGCCATTTCTGCCACCCAGGGACTCCCAATCAGGTAATTACTGAGGGCTTACTTTGTGCTTGGCGGTGGACCTTGAGCCAAAAATGTTGAGATTGATACCTGAATCCTTGTCCACTGTTTTCAGTACTCAGTTTCTCATTGGAAGGAGAAGCCTCAACATCCTATTCAATCACCTGATTTCAGACTATCCATGACTTCCATACTCTACCCAGGCACCAGGAAGGGTCTTTCTAAAAGGTCCTTTCATTCCTATCTTAAAATTCTTCAAATTTCCACTCAGAGAGGAAAAATGCCCAGAATGACAAGGCAAACCAGTAGTGAGGTGAGGTCTCTTCACTCTCAGCTTTTTACTTTCCACCCCACTATCTCCTCGTCCCAAAATGCCAACTCCCTAGTCTGTTATACTTAAAAATTAAAAACAAACAAACTCACTGCCATCTAGTCAATTCCAACTCATAGCAACGCTGTGGGACAGAGTAGAACCACCCCACAGGTTTTCCAAGGAGCAGCTGATAGATTAGAACTGCCAGCCTTTTGGTTAGCACCCAAACACTTAACCACTGTGCCACCAGGGCTACTATATCCTTCTACTAAGGCCTTTTTTCTCCCATCACAGGAAAAGCTTTCCTCTTTGAGAACACTGGACTACTTAGGATAAAGCCGCATTTCACTGCCTTATTGGTATGTTTGGCTTAAGAATGGGGGCCTTGGCCTACGGGTTCCAAACCAACAAAGTCAGCATGTTTTCCACCTTGTTTGGTAGCAATGTGGAGGAGGTTTTCTAGGTTATGCTAAAATAATTATTACCACAGGGGTGCTGGCAAATGTTTTTAAAAAGGTGGCAGAGGGTGAGCAGAGGGGAGAAAGGTAGAATTCATTGGTAACATTTGCAGATTTCCATGGTGTAAATACTCCCACCATGGCCAAATTTAAGCTGCCAACACGATGTTATGGAATGTAGAGTTGGGAAGACAGCTCACTGTTATATAGTGTGTCCACCATGCAGATACAGTAGACATAAATAATCTCAAGAGCATGGATGTAAAATGTAATGAAATAATTAGGCAGTAATGAGTATGGAGTACTTATTACCTTTGCCTTTAATGTAATTTATTTAATTGTAAGTTTGCATAGTTTAATTTTTAATAATGGCTGTGTTTAAACAACTGACTCATGAAAATCCTTAAAGTTTAACAAGCAGGGTCCAGTGCACCAAAGGATGATCGTCACAGTTAATACCATTCTGCATTGCTTAAGAATTTCCCTATAGAAATAGAAGTGTCCTTGAAGATAGTCATTTAGAACACTGGTCCCTTCCAATTTATTTTTTTCATAAATCCATGCATAGCAAGACTTTTAGATCCTCTGAGGGTGGGGGGGCAGGAATCTGGCTTCCTTTAGGACAAATTTTGCCCCATTTTGGTCTCCCCTCTTCTTCCTCCACCCCACAATCACAAATGCACACTTTGTATTTTACTTGTTTTGGTGTAAGGACATGGGTGCTTAGAACAAATTTTTTTTAGTATCGGAGAAATGGAAATCTTTATGCGAATAGATACACATCAAGTTAATTTGAATATTTTAAATTAAATAGGCACATCATTCTTGCATTTTAGATCCTCTTCTAATGTGTGATGAAATTTTAAAGGCAATTATAACTCCCCAGAGTGATGTTTCTCTGCTGCTGCCAAGCAGAGATAGAAAGGAGCCATGAGAAGTGCTTTGCATACTCTGAGTTCGAAGTATTGGATTAATGAATGAACAAGGCTGTTTGTTAATTCTACCCCAGATAAACACATGTCAAAATATAAGCAGATGAAAAACCTGTGCAGGTTAAATTCAGAGATGAAACATTCAAGATCCCTCAAGGAGCTAAGAAGTGTTTCTAGATGCCTGCTGTCTCCCAGGCTTTCAGTTCCTGTATATACCAGCATTCAGATCCCAGAGAAAGCAGCATTCAAGAAACCACTTATCGTCAGTGAATAAATAATTGCTAAGAATGAATTGGACTGGAATTCTAATTTCACACTTTATGCTGAAATGTTTTACAAAACATTTCTAGCAGACTTTTGTAGTTCCACATGTGCTTGCTATACTCAAACTCTGACTAAATTCTTAGAGTGCAGGGAAGATGCTTCCTCTCCTCCCCCAGCTGACATACTCGTTTTCTCATCTGGGTGGGGAAAGAGCACTGCACAAGTGTGGGAATCTATCCTTCCTTGATGTTTCTCCTAAATAATTTGTTTATTCCTGTGTTTCCTCTATTCTCCGAAGGCAGAATTTCTCAACGTCGAAGGTTTACGTCTTCATTGTCGGGGGCTGTCTTGTGCATTGTAGAAGGTTGAGGAGGATCTCTGGCCTCTACCCACTAGATGCCAGTAGCACCCTCACCTGCACTTGTGGCAACCAAACCCTTCATCCTTTACCCCCTTCCCAGTTGAAAACCACCATCCTAAGGGCTTGGGCTTTGGGATCCCAAAGCGTGAGAGGACTCTGTCCTACCCAGTCTGCCCACCAGGGCAACAAGCACAGGATCAACAATTTCTCAAAAAAAAAAAAAAGAGGGGACTTGAAAAGGACTGTGTACAAATAAAGAATTATTGATTACATTTCTAAAATTTTATTGTGTTATTCATTTTATCATTCTATTTAGAACAGGGCACATAAAATCAATATTTGGCCTTTTCGACCTACAAAAATGATAATTTCCTATGGTCAAAACCAACATTTAATAAGATGACACGATTATGGATACATGTCTACTCTACCTCCTTCACAAAGCTGTCCCTGGGGGTTGAATGCTGAGGAAAAAAAAAAATAGAAAAAAAATCATGCAAGATGGAATCTTCAGAGATAATAAGTTACAAAAATCAAAAAGCCAATAAAATACAATTAAATTCCACAAATGAATGTTTGGGAAGGTCACCATACCTGCCCCCACCTTTTAAATCTAGACTTTGTGTGAATAGTGAGGGTAGCAGCGATATTGGTGGGGACAGAGAAAGAAGCTTTGTGGCCACTTCTTAGACAGATCCTAGGAGTAGGTGGTGGCAAGTCGACGGCAAGGTCTCATGTCGTTTTACTAATGCTTAATGGATTTATACTCTGAAGGGTGGAAAGCTGTGACACTGGGATCTCTATGAGGCTGTCTATGCCCACCTCCAAGCCCCCAACAATCCATCCGGTCTTTGTGTTTCTGCCAGCTTCCAGCAGAGCACCAGGGCCCTTTCCAAGGATCTACCACTTTTCAGCAATCTTGCTTCCCAGTGACTCCTAGGAAAAGTCCAGAAGGTAGGGGGTGGGGTCCCTACTCCACCCCCAAGTACTGTCAGCCCAGTTCATGCCTAATGTACACCACCCAAGGGCTCTAGCTTCAGAAGTGCATGGGGTTGTAATTCAGCCCCTGATCTGCCTGTCACACTGTGGCTCTCTACTCATGTTTTTTTTAAATGGACACGGTTGTTGTTGTTGGATGCTGTGAAGTTGGTTCCAGTTCACAGTGACCCAATGTGACACAGTAGAACTGTCCTTAGGGTTTTCTTGGCTGTAATCTTTACAGAAGTAGATCACCAGTTGTTTTTCCCTTGGAGTCTCTGGGAGGGTTCAAACTGCCAACCTTTTGGTTCGTAACAAGCACTTAAGCATTGCACCACCAGGGCTCCTAAACAGAAGCAGGTTATATAATAATATGATCCCAATTGTTTTAAAGTGATATACACGTGTGAATAGAGAAAAGACTGGAAGGAAACAGATCCAAATAACATTAACCATCATCTGAGTTATAAAGGGTGAGTTTTCTTTTTTTTAAGAGTTTCTTTATATACCCACTCCTCACTTATCGACATGGTTTGGTTCCAAAGACCAGGTCATTATGTGAAAACAGGTATTATACGAAAATGGAGGATGACCATCTCAGATCACAAAATGGAGGGTGACTACATCATTACATAACTTCCAAATTACGTCATTACATAACACCCAAACCACTGAGAATCATAGCCCAGCCAAGATGACACATAACCTCAGCCATCACAGCCAGTGTTACTCTCGCCTCATACCTTGGTATTCGTTACCGCCAGGCATACGTTGTTAATGTGAAAATTGTCAGATAGCAGATTTTTTACTGTTGTCATAAATGCAAAATGTGAGATAACACGATAGTCAATAAGCAAGGAGTAAGTGTATGTTTAGAAAATTTTGTACAATAAGAAAACCGGAATTGATAATATATGTTAATTAATGAAATCACATTCATAAAAGATTACAGAATCATGAAAATAGTTACAAGCAAATTTGAGAGATCATCTGGTTCTGTATGCTTATGAAGAAGGTTTTACATAGTAATAATATATCCTTTTTTGAATGCTTATAATGTGCCATAACCTATGCTCATTTGACTTTGGTGGTAGGTCCATGAGTTCACCCATTTTTATATACCAATTGCTGTTGAGCTGACTCTGACTCATGGTAAGCCCATATGTGTTAGAGTAGAACTGTGCTCCATAGAGTTTTCAGTGGCTGATTTTCTCAGAAGTAGGTGCTTTCAAAGCACCGCTGGGTGATCTCAAACCTCCAACCTTTTGGTTAGCAGCCAAACACTTTAACTGTTTGTACCACCCAAAGACTCCCATTTTTATACAGAAGGAAATTAAGTAAGTAGTCCACTAACATGGTCAGTTTTTAAGTGACAGGACCAGGCTATCTCCCTCCAGATCCCAATCTCCTCACTGATGTTATGTTTTTCTGAACCAGGAGACCACCATTCTCATCTTAGTTCTAGAATGACCTCATTGAGGATTTAACCCAAGTTACTTAACTAAAGTGCCAAATCAGAATCAGAAGAAGCCAGAATATCTAGTCTAATTCCTTCTTACAAATAAGGATATCAACAGCAAGAAAGTTTTTACTGCCAGTTTTCAAAGTGAGCAAGAACAGACTCAATCCAAGGTCTCTCCCATTTTATGTCAGTTATTTAACCTTCTCTTGATCATCCTCTGGACTGGCCCCAGCCAGTGCTCCGGAGTGCAAAAATTCACACTCTGGGTTACAGAAATGAAGTTTTGAAGTTAAAACAGCACAGACTATGAGCTAAATTTTCTCTGTTCCAGGACCAAGTTGCCTTTCTTGAATGAATCTCGGGTTTGGGAACAAGCCCATCCTTTCTCTAGATGCTCAGGCAAATTCATTGGAGGTCACCCTTTCCAAACATTCTCTGCTGTAAATGTTCGGCTAGCTCCTTACAGTGCGGATTTCCCCTGAGTAACTCCCCACTTACCTATCTTCCTAGCAATCGCTTCAGCACCACCAGACCAGGCTGTGTCTCCTTGATGCAGATCAGGGGCAGGTTTGAAAATGAAATCAAATCTCAAATCATGAATCTTAGATAAGAAGAACAATTAGAACATATGAGAATATATATATATATATATATAATATACAATTTTCCACTTAAACCACTTTTAAATGTACAATTCAGTGACATTAATTACATTCACAATATTGTACAGCCATCACCACTATCTATTTCCAAAACATTTTCATCAAACTAAATAGAAACTCCGGACCTCTTAAGCAATATCTCCCATTCTCCTCTCCCTCCACACTCTGGTAACCACTAATCTACACTGAGATAGACCATTCCCTTATTGTGTATGTATGTATAAATTAGGTTGGGTGGTAAAGGAGAAGATTTATTTTAACGTGCTTTTTAGCTGCACGATGGTCAAATGATAGTGGAGATAGATTATCTCCTTTGCCAAGAAGTTACAGGCTATCAGGGTTTCCTACATTAACATTTTCCTGAAGTTGGTTGTGGATAGCAGGGCTTATTGAGCTCCTCCTGCTGCAAGATGAATAGGTCCATAGGCCTAACAGCCTAATCATGTAATAAATCTGTTAAACTGTGTGTGGGGGGCCATACCTCCTCCCACTGGGGTGTGTAACATAACCTTAGTGTGGTATGGTAGCTGTTAGCAGAAAAATGGTGAAAAAGCCACAAAAAGTGATTTACACCTTATTACGTTTTCTACCCAAGCAACTAATAACTACTGGTTGAGTGGGAAGGCTGGGAGGGATGGTGGTAAGGGAAGAGTGAAAACAAGATAAGTGTGAGGTACAACAAACACATACATTCATGAAATATGGGAACTATGCAATGTTGAACCTGACATTAGACATCTGTTAATAAAGAGTAATTGGCGATGATAGTTGTGGGCAATCCGAATTTCCTAAATGCCACATCACCTTAAGCGAAAGTATCAAAAGGGCATCGAAGAAAGTGTGTAATGAGTTTTCACATTTCTCTTCCCCTTGCTAACTAACACAGTTCTTGCTTTAAATAAAAGTTGGCAGAAGAATGGTTCACTGGTTGGGAAAGACTGGAGGTCAATTGTTATCCTTCCACAGCTCAGATGCCAAAAAAGGAGTTGCCTTAAACAGAGAGTCCATTGCTGTTGATTCTATTGTTCACTACATATAAATTAGCAGGAATTTTAGAATGGTTATACTACTTTCTTTACTAAATTCATATATTCATGACTTTCAGTCTTCAGTTTTTCTTAGATAGCAGGGTGATGTTACTTGCCACGAAGTTGATTCCAACTCATGTCAACCCCTAAACTCATTATCTGCACACTCAGTTTTCTTCTTCTCCATCTCTGTCTCCATCTCAATCCCCTCTTCCTTCTTCTGTCACCTGTCTCCTTTAAATGTGTTCCTTCTCCACTTTTCCCTTTGCATTGCCTCCACAGGTACAGACTTAATGTCCATGATGTAAGCCATCAATTTGGGAAATGAGAAGAAATCCCAACTTCAACAGATGACAACCACAGTACTCAAGGTCTGGACCAAGGTCTGGGCTGTGAGATCACAACTATTTCCAAAATAACAGTAAGATGTTATTTGCAGAAGCAGTGGTGAATAAAACTATTGGTGCTGTAGTATGAATCAAGGCACTGGCATCAAACTATATCAGTAGTCATTGCATTTTTTTGCCACCAGACACAATTTTAAAAATGTCAGTATAAAATGTTCTTGGTGAAGCAATAAAAATTATCAATTTTATTACATCTCAGCATTTGAGTGCATAACTTTTTAATATTCTGTATGATGAAATAAGGAGGCATACAGCCCTTTACTAAATGTTGTAGTGTGGTGGTTGTCTGAGGAAAAGTACTTTTGCAACTGGGCTGAAGTAGCTACTTTTTTCATGGGACACCATTTTCTTTTTAATTTTTTTTTTTAGTTGTAATAAGGTACACATAACAAAAAATTTGCCATTTCAATCATTTTTACGTGTACAATTCAGTGACATTAATTACATTTCCCATGTTGTGCAACTATTACTACTATCTCTTTTCAAAGATTTCATCACTCTCAACAGTAACTCAGTACCCTTTAAGAAATAGTTACGTTTCCTCCCCTCCATCAGCCACTGGTAACCACTAATAAACCGTGGTCTCTATGCATTTGCCTGTGCTGGCTATTTCACGTAGGTGGGATCATATATTTGTCCTTTTGTGTCCGATTTATTTCACTCAGTGTAATGTTTTCAAGGTCAGTCTATGTATAGGGACTTCATTTCTCTTTATGGCTGAATAACATTTCATTGTATGTATACACCATATTTTATTTATCCATTTATTTCTTGATGGACTTTGGGCTGTTCCTACATTTTGCCTATTCTGAATAATGCCTTAATGAACATTGGTGTACAAGAGTGTGTTGGAGTCCCTGCTTTCAATTCTTTTGCATATTGATTCCTAGGGGTGAAACTATTGGATCGTATGGTAGTCGTATGTTTAACTTTTTGAGGAACTATCATAATGGCCACTTTTATTTGAAAGAATGCCTACAAGAGAGTAGACAAAAAAAAAAAAAAACCCTTTGCCATCAGGTCAACTCTAAATAGGGGAGACTCCATGTATTACAGAGTAGAGCTGAGTTCCATAGGGTTTTCTTGGCTGTCATCTTTATGGAAACAGACCACCAGGACTTTTTTCCATAGACAAAAGACAAAAAGTGGTCATTCAGACATAGGTATATGGCAGATATTTTCTTAAAAATGAACAAAGTGAGCCTGTTACTTCAAGGAAAACCACTGACAGCATTTACTGTCAATGATAAACTTTGAACTTTCAAGCAAAAATTTGAATTGTGGAAAACACATGTCTGCCACCATAAACTATAAAATTTCTCAACAATTAAAGAATTTTCAGATGAAATTGGCAGTGATATTAACAACTATGTGACTTTTTTGATATTGCTTAATGGAATGTGTCACCATTAACTTAGTAACTACCAATATTTTCCAAATGACCAATGCACGACATTACAAAATTACCCACACTTAAAAATCCATTTAAACTATCAGTTAGACCAAAGGTTCTAATGTAACAGAAAAGGAAAATTTTACTGATATGATTTTAGATTCTGCATTACAACTACCTTTAAAAAACTACCACTTGTCAGGGTTGTGAATAACTTGGAAGAAGAATAACCACAACTATCTGAAAAAGCTGTTAAATACACCTTCCTTTTCAAATAACGTATTTGTGTGAGGCTATATTTTCTTCATGTACTTCGACTAAAACAACATATCACAAAGATTGAATGCAGAAGCAGATATGAGATTCCGGCTGTTTTCTATTAAATCAGACATTAAGGAGATTTGCAAAACCGTAAGACCATGTCACTCTTCTCACTAAACTTTTCGTGTGGTAAAATGGTTATGTTTTATAAAAGTATGTGATTTCTGTTAACATGTAATGAGCTTCTCGCTGTCACATTAACTGAATTAATAAATATTTTTAAATGTTGCCATTTTGATTTCTAATACGGTAAATGTTGACAGCCATAGTCCATGTAAACATAGTTCATGTTTAAGTCCATGTTTAAGAGTGTAAGGGGGTCCTGCGACTAAAAAGTTTGAAAACCATTAGATTTGATTAATAAAAGATGAAAAATAGCTTGTTTTTTTTTTAAATCACCACTTACAGATCAGAAAACTAAAGCTGTGAAAGATTAAGTGACTTAAGCCATGAATAACACAGCTGTAAAGGGTGGAGCAATTATTTGGGTTTTTTTGTGTGTTTTTGTACCTCAATTACAGAGATCTGAGTTAATCTTACTGCTCAGTTTGTGGTACACTATCAGTTTGGCAAGACCCTTTAAGCTTTACTTCAAGTTTTTACATAGCATTACCCCATCCTAACAGCTATTAACTTCCCCCACAAAGCCACCACCCTATGGTGTTTCACATATGTCCCTGGACATATTCATTTCCTCAAAAATAATTTTTAATGTATGTTTTTAATTTAAGTACTGTTTTCTTAAGGATACAATTTTTTTTAACTCTTTTAATCCCACAATATTTTTGTGATCTATCCACAAAGCTGTAATATAGTTTACTACTTCTCGTTGCTGCATAGTACTCCATCATAAGTGTCAACTCCACTGTAGAGGCATACCTCAGAGATGTTGCGAATTTTGTTCCAGACCACTGGAATAAAGCGAATATGGCAATAAAGTGTGTCGCATGAATTTTTGGGTTTACCAGTGCATATAAAAGTTATGTTTACACTATACTGCAGTCTATTAAGTGTGCAATAACATTATGTCTAAAAAAAAGTACACACCTTAATTTAAAAATGCTTTATTACTAAAACAAAAAAAAAAACTAACCATCATCTAAGCCTTCAGTGAGTTGTAATCTTTTTGCTGGCAGAGGGTCTTGCCTTGGCGTTGATAGCTGCTGACTGATCAGGGTGGCAGTTGCTGAAGGCTGGGTGTCTGTGGCAAGTTCTTAAAACAGGACCGCAGTGAAGATTGCCTCATCGATTGACTCTTTCTTTCACAAAAGATTTCTCTGCAGCACAGGGTGCTGTTTGATAGCATTTTACTCACAGTAGAACTTCTTTCAAAACTGGAGTCTATCCTCTCAAACCATGTTGCTGCTTTATCAACTAAGTTTATGTAATACTCTGACTCCTTTGCTGTCATTTCAACAATGTTCACGGCATCTTCACCAGGAATAGATTCCATCTCAAGAAACCACTTTTTTGTTCAACTGTCAGAAGCAACACCTCATCCATAAAGCTTTATCACGAGATTGCAGCAATTTAGTCACATCTTCAAGGTCAACTTATAATTCTAGTTCTTTTGCTATTTCCACCTCATCTGCAGATGCTTTCTCCACTAAAGTCTTGAACCCCTCAAAGTCATTCATGAGGATTGGAATCAACTTTTTCCAAACCCTTGTTAATGTTGATGTTTTGACCTCCTCCCAAGAATTACAAATTTCTTAAGGGTATCTAGAAGGGTAAATCCTTTCTGAAAGGTTTTCAATTTACTTTGCCCAGATCCATCAAAGGAATTACTTTCTATGGCAACTATAAAAAAAATAGCCTTACAAAATGTATTCTTTAAATAATAAGATTTGAAAGTTGAGATTACTCCTTGATCTATGGCCTGCAAAATGGATGTTGTGTTGGCAGGCATGAAAACAACATTAATCTCCATCACATCTCTCGGGTGACCCAGTTCACTGTCCATAACCAGTAACATTTTGAAAGGAATCTTTTATTATGAGCAGTAGGTCTCAACAGTGGGCTTAAAATATTCAGTAAAACATGTTGGAAAGAGATGTGTTGTCATCCAGACCTTGTTGTTCCATTTACAGAGCATAGGCAGAGTGGATTCAGGATAATTCCAAAAGGCCCTAGGATTTCCAGAATGGTAAATGAGCACTGGTTTCAACCTAAAGTCACCAGCTGCATCAGACCCTGACAAGAAAGCCTGTCCTTTGAAGCCAGGCGTTGACTGCTCCTCTCTAGCTGTGAAAGTCCTGGATGGCATCTTCTTCCAATCTAGGGCAGTTTCATCTACAGTGAAAATCTGTTCTTTAGTGTAGCCGCCTGCATCAATTATCTCAGCTAGATCCTCTGGATGACTTGCTGCAGCTTCTACATCTGCACTTGCTGTTTCACCTCTCACTTTTATGTTATAGAGATGGCCTCTTTTCTTAAACTTCATAAACAAACCTCTGCTAGCTTCAAATTTCTCTTCTGCAGCTTCCTTACCTCTCTCAGCCTTCATAGAGCTGAAGAGAGTTAGGGCCTTGCTCTGGATTAGGCTTTGGCTTAAGGAAATGTTGTGGCTGGTTTGATCTTCCATCCAGGCCACTAAAACTTTCTCCATACCAGCAATAAGGCTGTTTCACTTTCTTGTCATTTGTGTGCTCACTGGAGTAGCACTTTAACTTCCTTCAAGAACTTTTCCTTTGTACTCATAACTTGGCTAACTCTTTGGCACAAGAGGCCTAGCTTTCAGCCTGTCTCGGCTTTCAACACGCCTTCCTCACTAACCTTAACCATCTCTAGCTTTTGATTTTAAGCGAGAGACATGTGACTCTTCCTTTCACTTGAACACTTAGAGGCTTTGTAGGGTTATTGCTACTACCAAACCCGTGGCAGTTGAGTCAATTCCAACTCATAGTGACCCTATAGGACAAAGTAGAACTGCCCCATAGGGTTTCCAAGGAGTGGCCAGGGGATTCAAACTGCCAGCCTTTGGTTAGCAGACAAGCTCTTAACCACTGTGCCAACAGGGCTCCATAGGGTTATTAATTGGCCTATTTTCAGTATTGTCTTATCTCAGGGAACAGGGAGGCCCGAGGAGAGGGAGTGAGATGGGGGAACAGCCAGTTGGTGGAGCGGTGGAGCAGTCAGAACACAAGCAACACTTATCAATTAAGTTTGCTGTCTTATACTGTAAACAATTACAATAGTAACATCAAAGATCACAGATCACCATAACAGATATAGTAATGAAAAAGTTCAAAATATTGTGAGAATTACCAAAACGTGACACAGAGACATGAAATAAGCACATGCTGTTGGAAAAATGGCATCGATAGACACAGGGTTGCCATAAATGTAGTATCTGCGAAACAATAAAATGAGGCATGCCTGTACTATATATTTTTAGGTTTCTCCAAGTCACTGCTGGTATAATGAAGCAAAAAACAACCCCAAACATAAACTTTTCCGAAACACAAATTTTAAGGGTCTCTTCTCAGGAGAGCCTCTCTGTATCCATTTTATTAAGTACTGTCAGAGAGTTTCTAGAACGGCTATAAATGTGTAGACTCTCACCAATAGATCTTGAGGATTAATCTTTTGCCCATTCCTTACCAATATTTGGTGCTGGACAACTTTCTAATTTTTGCCATTGTGATGGACATGAGGTAGTATATAACGGTTAGTTTAAATTGCATTTTACTAATTGTTACAGAGATTGAGTATATCTTCATTCACCTGCTAGCCATTTGAATTTATCTTTCTTTTCATTGCCTGTTTTGAAATTGTATCTCTTTTTCTAACGAGTTTTCTTGTTGATTTCCAAATGCTGTTTTTATGTCACATCTTAAATCTTTTATTTGGATCTGATATAAATATCTTCTCTTAATTTGTTATCCATTTGTTACCTTTGTCTAAGATTCCTTGCTTAAAGAATAATCCTTACCTTAAATATAGTAAAATTCATGGATTTTTCCTTTTATGGTTCATGATTTTTGGATCTGGCTTACAAATTTTCTTTCAAAACTTGTAAAGGTATTCTTTTGCACTTTATTCTACAAAGCTTTGTATTTTTTTAATCCACCTGAAATTCACCTTTATATGTCATGGATTTTTTTTTTTTTTCCACATAGTGAGCCAGTTTTCCTAACACTTTCTACTAAGCAATCCATTTTTTATTTGCTGATTTTTGCTGTCACTTTTATACAAATTCCCGTAAATACTGGTCTCTCTATTTTACTGCATTGGCTTTGTATGTCCTTGTGCCAATAATACCTTATTTTTAATCATTTTGACTGCACAGTAAGTCTTAATAAATTGTTCACCCCCATCTACAAATCCTGGTGAAATTTTGCTTTTCTTTTTCAGAATTTGGTTAAGATACCTAGCATATTTATATTTCCATATCCATTTTAGCATCAGTTTGACAAGTTCCTAAAAAAAAAAAATCTGCTTAAATTTTAATTACAATTGTGTTGAATATATGGATTATTTTGGAAAGAACTGATGTCACAACAATGTTAGGTTGTCATATCCATGAACATGGTCTATAGCTCTTCACTTAATCAGGTCTTCTTTTAAGTCCTTTAGTAATGCTTTAAATTTGTCATCATTGTTTTTAATTTGTCCAGTGCATTTTAAATAGATTAATTTCTAGGTATATTATTGCTGTTGCTTTTGTGAAATGGGTCTTATTTTCTATTACATTTTCTACTCAGTTGTCAGTGTAAAAAGTGGTTATAGGTTTTTATAAGTTTATATTTAGCAACCTTGATTTACTATCTTATAATATTTAATAGTTTGTTCTTTAATCCTGCTGCATTTTCTATATAGATGATTATAATTACTGCAAATAATAAAGTACACCTGTCTCTTTCTCCTCAGTCTTTAAGCCCCTTACTTCTTTTTCATGTCTTATTGCTTTGTCAAGGACCTCCAGCATCCACAGTAAGAGTGAATTCATTGTTGTGTTACTCATTATCTAAAAGGAATGTATCTAATATTTATTAACCAAAATTGGTGTTCATTGTAGCTTTTTTGAGAAATAGATTTTATCAGGTTAGGGAATTTCCTTCTAGTACTTTTTTGGTAATGTTATCATAAATAATTATTAAACTTTAACAGTTTTTTTCTAAAATTATTGAGATAATAATGCAATTCCCCCTCTCCCCATTGGTCCATTATTATCCATTTTTCCACCTTTCGTAAGTGAATTAAATTGTGCGTGCTTGGGGTAAACCCTTCTTGATTATAATACTCTTTTTTTTTTTTTTGGTTTCAACTGGTTAGTATTTTTTTTTTTAACAGAAACTTAAAACTAAAGCTTTCAATCTAAAGTAAAGCATTATCCCAAGATGCAAAATTTTGTGAGGTAGTTTTCCAAGAGCCAGCTAGAAAATTAAAACAGTCCTTATCAAAATACCTGTGGTAAGAAACACAGCATTCTTTTTTTTTTTTTTTTAGTTTCATCTATTATACACTAATACCTTTGATCCGTACTCTGTTTATACGGCAAGTCCACTGATTATGTGCTTAGATGTCACAGCAATGTCAAATTTCTATAAAAGTTTCTAAATACTCTCAATTTCTATATAAATTTTATTGAGATTTGGCTCTAAAGCACTGGCAGGTATCAAAGTTATAAAAAAAAGTTGGGAGTTAGGAGATAGAGTCTAAGGAAGGATTTATGAAGTTTTTGTTTGTTCAATGAGAAAACTATTGATACACTGAGAAGTTTACACCCTTAAGGGAAAATGATGTTATGGTGTTTGCCTCTCACCTCCAACTGAGTTAGAAGGGGTAATGGAACCACTCAGAGAAATTGAAGTCTGTCTCTAGCAGTTCAAGTACACAGTTTACTTATATTGGGTCCTATGGAAAACTGACTATAAGACAGAGAACTGTATGCAGAAACTTTTTCTAAGAAGTCTCTAGAAGAGTACCTGAAAAGGAGCAAAGGAAGCAGGATAGGGTAGAGGGGAATGTTGAACTGAAATGCAGTGTCAACAAACATTCAAGCTGATCTGATGGCGATCTCTGGAGCTGGGATAGTCCTTCGAATTGTCATAAATTAAGGCAACAGGGCCACATCTTTGTTCCTCACACTGACAAGGCTTTAGGTGTGGGATCCCTCAGGTAGTAGTGTAGCCACAGCAGGGTAGCTTCCCTTGGGTGAGCAATTCCCCAGGAAGGACCCAGCTAGGAGCTGACAGCAATCAACACTCTTGGTCTTACAGGGGGCATCTTATCATTATGCCACTTCATCCCCTATGGTGGACTAGTGTCTGCCTCCTTCCAAAGGCATGATACAAGCTAAAGGGTGGTTGACGGGTAATGGGAAGGAGAAGTGGATTACCAGATGGCTCTAGTCCTAGAGATGTCGGGACAAGCGAATGCGTGAACGTTTCCCATGAATCAGATAGGCCATGTGCACAAAAAAAGACAGGATAGGACAACTTGGGCTCTGTCCAAGAATTCATCTGAAAGTGAGACAGATCTCAGTATGGAGAAGTTCCAGTAATGTGTGATTCCAATAATGCGTGATTCCGACAGACTACCAGATGAGTGGGAGACCAGCTGAAACAGAGGAACATTCTTTCACATTAAGAGATGGAATAGGTCTTCAAAGAACCCATAGAAGTCCTTAGTAAAAGAATAAGCTTTAAACTGAAACCATACAAAAAGAGAGAGGTGGTAGATCACAATATCCAAAAGCAAACCAAACTCATTAATGTCAAGGCGATGCCTACTCATAGAGACCCTACAGGACAGAGGGGAGCCACCCCATAGGGCTTCCAATGAGCGGCTCATGGGTTCAAACTGATAACCTTTTGGTTAGCAACTGAGCTCTTAGCCACGGTGCCACAAGAGTCACAGTAAATTAGGATCTTTCCTGCTTCCTTTCATCCATACTCTTGCTACCCCTCTACCTCAAATCTGACTCTGGAGAGGTCTGAAATTGAGGTTCTCAAAATGAGAGAGAAGGAGCAGAGAGCTAGGTGGAGAGAGAGGGAAGAGGCCAGATTATCCCTTCCTCAACTACAATAGGCCCAACCTGAGTCAGGGTGGAAAATTTCCATCTTAAATCATGTGTGTTGGCACATTGAGTGATGATAGACATTTCAGTTTTTGAAGTCAGCATTTTGCAACTGAAAAATAATCAGAAACGTGTGGGATCTAAGAATGTGGGACATAAGGAAAACTGCCCCATGGAAATACTTAAAAGGACAATGGGAAGCAAAATAAAATTGCTTTAAAAGTCAGACACCATGACTTGTGCTCATTAAATAGACCACTTACATTTGATTTAGGGTTTGATATTTGTGTTCTTTAAGTGAATTAAACCAAAAAATTTATTTTCTGTATTGTCTTTATTTGGTTTGGCAATCAAGATTATCGTAGTTTCCTAAAATGATGTGGAGAACTTTTATTTTTCAATATTCTGGAACAATTTTTAAATTAGAGACATTATTCCTTTATAGTTTGAGAGTTTATAAAATTATCTGGTATTGCAGTTTTGAGGGAGAGAAGTCCCTTGATTATAATTCCTGTTCCCCAATATCCAATGGATTATTCAATTTTCTATTCTTCTTTGAGCCAGTTTTGTTATTTTATGGATTTTATTCAGATTTTAAAATATACTGTTTAGATGCTCTTAAATGTATATAAGCTGTATATCTATGCTTATTTCTGATCCTTCATCCTATATTTTATTTGCATCTTTTTTCCTGACCATTCTTGTGAGAAATCTATTTTTTAGATGTTGGCAAAGAATGAGTATTTGGCTTGATTAATTTAATTATTTATTAATTCATTATACCTTTAATATTTTACTTAAATGGTGTTCCTTTGAGTTTACTCTCTTGTTCTTTTTCTGCCTTAGGTTTAATTATTAGCTCTTCATTTTCAGATTTTCTCTTTTCTATCAAATAAATCCAAAGCTATAATTTCTATCTGAGAATGGTTTTAGCTGTGAGCCACAAATTTAGAAATGTAGAATTTTCATTGTCATTTGCGTCTATGCATTTTGCAATTTCTCATTTTTTTTTTAATCCTAGGTTAAATTTTGTCAAATCTTTATTTTTAAACTTTCTCTTCTATTTAAAACCATCATCCTATCATCTTAAATATGTTTCGTATATGACACACAGATGGGTCTCTGTTCAGCCACTCTGAGACTGATTGTTTACATTTATTGTAGCCACTGTTATATTAAAATGTATTTCTGCCATCTCACATTGTGGCATACTTTTTTTTTTTCCACTTCTTTTATTAATTTCCAATAAGTAGATCCATTATGTGTTTATTATTTTCTATACATTTGTTAAGTTTATGAATATTTACATCTTCCCCTCACATAAGACAAGGAACTTTCTCTTCTCTGGTTTAATCTCTCCATTCATCCTCTTTCCACCATTTTTGCATGGTCTTGAATTTGAGCATAAGATATAAATTTTCTTCTCTCATCCCTATCCTTATCCCCACCTTTGTTTTGGACATAGTTTATGTAAATAACAAGCTTTATTAACTTATTATTCACATTTGATTTATATATGCTGTATTCTCTTCCTGACTGACTTCTTTTCTTGCTCAAATACTTCCACTAAACGTATTTTCAGAGATTTCTTCAAGTGGTAAAATTTCAGAAGCCTGGTATACGTGAGAGTATCTTGATTCCACCTTAATGTTTGAATTTAGTTGGAAATAAAATTCTGTGTTCCAACGTCCTTTTCATCTACATTTTGAAAATAATACTCCGTTGATTTGTTGACTACAGAGTTGCTCTAGAAACATCACAAGTATTGTCCCTGTGGAAATGGTTTATCTCTCTGGAAATTTTTAGAGTTTTCTTTTTGTCTTTGATGGTCTTAAATTTCAATGTAGTGTCTCTAAGTGTGGGTTTTTCAATTTTTTGTGTTTAGCACTCTAAATGTCCTTTCAATCTAAGATCATATCTGTGTTTAATATTTGATATATCTTGGTGGCTCTTTCTTATGACTCTGTGTTTCTGTTTCATATTTTCCGTGATTCCATTTTCTCCTTGAGGATATTTGTTATACTCATTATCTACAGGTTGTTAAGTCATCTCTCTTTTATAGTACTTGCCATTCTCAGATGCTTCAGAAGGATTCCTCGTGAGTTATCAGTTCTCTACACTGTTAGCGTGTCTCCCTAATAAATTTAGGGTTTGGGAGTGTGGTGACGGTGTAGTTCAATTGAAAAACTTATATAGTTAAAATGTAGGCTCATCCTCTCCCCATTTTCCTTATCCCTATGAGCCTCCCTTTACATTTCTCAGCAAGATCTGCCTTCCTCTGTTATAAGATAGAAGGAGTAAGGGAGAGTGCTCAATGGTTGACCTTACTGTCCTTGCTCACACCAGCAGCCAGTGCTGCTGTTTCTGTACCCTTGGAGGTAGAGTTTCCACTATTTTTTCTCCCCTCAAGTATTTGGGCCACTTCAGCTCCTGTCTTGTTTTTGTTTCATCTCCATGATTGCTTTTGGCATCAACAGCCAGCATCTTATATTATTAGCTCACTTCTTGTCAGCCAGAGCAGAGATTTAAACCTCAGTTTGTTTGACTCTAAAACCCAAGCTCTGTGATGCAATAAATAGGGAAAGAGCTTAAGACACTAGAACAACTAGAATTCCAGATGCTATCTGGAAATGCGAAGCAAATAAGCAATCGACTTTCCTAGAGATATTCAAGGGCACGTATTTTTTCTCTGACTACAGACGTAATAAAAATTCATTGCAGAAAATTTTAAAAACACATTATTGTAAAGTATAGATAACCAGTATTTAAATTATGGTGTATTCCCTTCCAGTTTATTTGTAAAATTTTTTTAAGGCAGGAGGAAAAGCAATTGATGAAACCTTTCCTCCAAAAAAACTTAACATAAAGAAAAATCCTGGGACAATTCCAAAGGAATCTAACTTCGACCTCCAGTGCAGAGCTATATCCCACCGACACCTTGGCAAGGGTAGAATCCAGCTCCTCTGAAATGGCCTGTCTCATGCCAGGTGATTGAGCAAGTCATTCATGATCCACGTCCTGTGACAGTTGGAAGTAAGTTTAAAAGAACTCAGAAAGTTTGGCTACTGTTAGAAGTATCCTTTTTTGTTCTAGCTCCCTTGGATTTAAAATCTATAGTTTGTTGCTTTGTAGTCTGGAGATGATCTTTCCAAATAGATATTGACTTAATTTTTTTTTGTACAGTTGGGTCTCCCAGCATTATACTTGGATGCTTAATGGATAAACTCTATTTTAAAAGGCTAAACAGTAGCTTAAGAACCACCTTAGAAGAAATGTGATTCGATATTTAATCAAAATATAGAAGTAGTCACTATTGCTTGTTGGCATTGACTTATACGACACTCACTGTCTTAGTCATCTAGTGCTGCTGTAACAGAAATACCACAAATGGATGGCTTCAACAAGAAGAAGTTTATTCCCTCACAGTCTAGTAGGCTACAAGTCCAAATTCAGGGAGTCAGCTCCAGGGGAGGGCTTTCTCTGTCAGCTCTGAAGTTAAGGTCCTTGTCATCAATATTCCCCTGGACTAGGAGATTCTCCATGCAGGAAGCTCGGGTCCAAAGGACGTGCCCTACTCCTAGCACTGCTTTCTTGGTGGAATGAGGTTCCCGTGTCTCTCTGCTAATTTCTATCTTTCATATCTCAGAAAAAATTGGCTCTAGACACAATCCAATCTTCTAGATTGAGTCCTGCCTCATTAATATAACAGCCACCCACCCCACCTCACTAACATCATAGAGGTAGGATTTACAACACAAAGGAAAATCATATCAGGTGACAAAATGGTGAACAATCACACAATACTGGGAATCATGGCCTAGCCAAGTTGATGCACTTGTCTTTGGGGGACACAATTCAATCCATGATATTAACTTAACAAAAACTCAAAAGAAAATTCAGGCCTTTATGGTATAATAGGAGGTTCACTGACTATATAAGACTGCTGACAATCTTCTGAAAGTTTAATGTAGATTATTGTAGAGTGTACACACCTCTATACATTGTAAAATTCTTTGACTCCACCTTAATCTCCATTCTGGCTATGATATAACATAAACACAAAAGTAGGACAGGGGTAGAAGAAATAAGGTCCATTGATCAATGATTTTATGTTATTCTTGGCAGCTAAGATGACATGTAATAACATGAGTTAACTGATGTAAAATCTGATTAGCTTTATTCTCATTTTTACATGGGAAAATTCGTTTCCAGGGGAACCCAAGGAAGAGGAAACCAACCTCCACTACTTTTTCCACAGGTCCCAACTAGTGGAGTTAGGTTTGATTAATAAACCTCCCAGAGTTGCTCCCATTTTTACTTTTTCTTTTTTTAATACAACAGCTACTAAAAAATATATAATTTGCTTTCTTCAGATATAATTTGTGTACCATACAATTTACCCATTCAAAGTACAAAATTCAATCGTTTTTAAGCATATTCACAGAGTATGCAGCCATTCCCACAATCAATTTTAGAGTATTTTCACCAGCCCGCAAAGAAACCCCTGTACCCATTAGCAGCCACTCCCTATATCTTCCCCTGCCCCAAAGTCCTAGACAATCACCAGTCTGCATGCAGTTCGTGGTCTTTTGTGATTGACTTCTTTCATTAAGCGTAATGTTATCAAGGTTCATCCATTCTGTAGCATTATCAGGACTTCATTCTTTTTTTTTTTTTTCCTAAAAAATATTCCATTGTATGAACATACCACATTTTTATCCACTCATCAGTGGATGGGCATTTGTGTTGTTTCTACTTTCTGGCTATTATAAATAATGCCGCTGTGAATATGTGTGTACAAGATTTGGTGTGGACATATGTTTTCATTTCTCTTGGATACGTACCTAGGAGTAGAGTTGCTGGGTCGTAAGGTAACTCTACTTTTAATTTTCTGAGGAACTGCCAAGGCTCTCATTTTTTTAATCTGGTTAGTTACTTATCCTTCAAATGACACTCAGAAAAGTTGTCCCTGTTTCTATCTGCATTAGTTTCCCTGTTATACACCCTCACAGCACACAGTACGTCATAGCAATTGTTAAATTTGTGGTTTCATATTTAGTTGGATGAGGGCTCTGGAAGAGCAAGGATAATATCTGCCTAATTTACCCTGTCAACTCAGTCCTCAGCACAGTCCCTGGCACCTAGTAGGTGCTCAATAAATATGTATTGAACAAATGAATGAACTGAGTCATTATTCTCTCAAACTGTAAAGAACTGATATACCAAGAAATTTCATACATTAATAACACACCTAAATTTATTTTTCTTTAGCCTGACATTTCCCAGTAAGGATATTTTGTAATTAAATTTGCCCCGATGATTTTGAGGCACAATACCCAGCAATCACCAAATATACAATCCTAGAAAATCAGGATGCATAAGAGGGTGTAGCAGAACTGAAGTATGCAGCTCATGGAAAAGGAAAGGTTCAGCCCACACCTCCACTCACAGCCATTGACCCTGTCACACCCTGGGCCTACTTCTAGGACATAAGGGAATGCAAACTGCCTGATGCCATGAAGCTCTAACATGGCGAACCAAGAGAACTAGATACTATTGCCTTACATGGGGCACCTGCACATGAGAGATACTTCTTATTATTATTTGGTTTGAATATAACTGATTCATGTATCTATCTAATTTAAAAAATTGGAGTTGATTTGCTGTTGTTTATACAGACTGACACAATATTTCTGGAGAGCAATTTGATTAAATATGTATGTATATGTACAGATATACATATATAGGTATATATTTAAATTTGTATATTCTTCAGCTGGCAAGTCCAATGTTAGGACTTAATTTCAGAAGATCAGCTAAAAATTGTGTGTGTGTGTGTATAAATATGTGTATACGCCAAGATATTTATGGCAGTATTATTTATAAATAAGGAAAAATTAGAAATAAGCTCCAATGCCAATGACAGAAAATTAATAAAATAAATACTAATGTATCTCTTCAATTGAATATCTGCAGTTTCTGTGATTGATGCTTTCAAAGTGTATGTATTGACATGGAAGCACTATATTGTTAAGTGAAAATCAAAAAAAGTTACTATGCACTATGCACACACACACACACACAATACATAATTTTAATTTTAAATAATCACATAAGCATTTACTAAGAAAACTGCAGCCACAACGTTCCTTCATTAACATGATTTTGGGAATTACATATTTTTATTAGCAAATAAATAAATAAAAACATGAAAAATGAGCAAGAATAAAAAATGCAACCGCGTGTTGTTACTGCAGGGTAACCACCTAGGCAAAACACTTAGTTCTTAAGACAGTCCTCCCTCCTGATTATATCTGCAAGTTTCTGGAAACTTCTGGAGATGGCTCCCTGGTTGCTTAGAACAGTCCTTCTTGATTTTGGTGTTCTGTTTCCTGAAAGAAAAAGAAAAGTGTTATTATGAATATTGAAACATAAGCTTTTACACAAATGTTACTGTTAAGAGTGAAATCAGAGGAATTCATGTACTTTGATGATTTTCAAGTCTCGGATCTTCAGGGGAAGAATCTGAAGATGTTTTATTAAGGACTCAGTTGAGCTCTTCTGGCTGGATTGATAACCATGAGGTGTAATCCTGGGATAGGAACCAACACCCTTGTTACGGCGCCAGTGGCCCCACTGCCCTAATTTCATTCTTCGGTGTAGAGTGAGGATACCTTGATGTTGCTTACGTGGAATCCACGGCAAACTCTGACTCTGAGTTTCAGGGCCTGGTCAGCCTGGAAGAAGCAGGGGAAAAGCATGTCATCAAATTCTCGATCTTGAAAATAGAAAAAGTGTTTGAAATGGAGCAATGGTCCTTAAGATTGTCGAAAAAAGCAAAATTTGAAAAATTAGGACCGTTCTGAACCCTCAGATATACCGGGAATCCATGGAAGCCATCTGAATGCATCTGAAGAAGATTTGGTTGGAAAACAGAAACATACGCAAATATCATTTGTGGTCTAACTGATTGGAGATTAAGTTGCCATCTAAATGGACCCTTTACCCCTAAGCTATCAGAACAGCGCAGCCAACAAATTTGTCTGTGAGGGGGAAGCAGAGGAAATGTATTGGGTCATTTGAAATAAAATCCCTTGCAGCTGACCCATGAGAGGTGCTGATGGCTTCCAGATGGAGTTTTGTCCAATTCCCATTGGCCAGATGCTTGGGCCTGTCCGGCAAGATTGTTTTGTATGTAGAGTGAGGAACCATGGAAATAGTTTCAGGATTGACCAAGGGCTTACCCCTGGAATAAAAAAAATTCCAGCCAGAGGTGCGGTCTATACTTTGAAGCTGATTCAGTGCACTGACCGGGTTCAAACTCCAGCTCTATGACAAGAGAACTCTGTGCCTTTGGGGGAATTAGTTAAACTCGCGGAGAATGAGTTACTTCATCTGTTAAGATGGGGATAATAAGAGCCCTGCCTCACAGGATTATAGCAAAGAATGCAAAAGATGGTCGTGCTGACTTAATTGCTCTTAATGAATACTTGTTGTGGTGGTGGTTGTTGTTAGTTGCCATCGAGTCACCTCATGGCAACCTCTTGTACAACAGAACCAAACACTGCCTGGTCTTGTGCCATCTTCACAATCATTGGTATGCTCAAGTTAACTGTTACGGAGGCCAATGTGTATTTTGAGTGCCTTCTAACCTACAGGGCTCATCTTCAAGCACTATGTCAGGCAATATTCTGTTGTGATCCATGGGATTTTCACTGTAGATTGCCAGGCCTTTCCACCTAGTCTGTTTTAGCCTGAAAGCTCTGCTGAAATTTGTCTGTCATGGGTGATCTAGCTTGTATTTGAAATACTGGTAGCACGGCTTTTAGCATTATAGCAACAAGCAAGCCACCACGGTATGCCAAGCTGACAGATTTGTAATTATTAATATCATTGTGATTACATTTTGTTGGTTGAGTGGCTCTTACGTGTCTGGCACTGTGCTTGCTACTGATACAAAAATGTATAGAGCATGGCTCTGGCATCCTGGAACTTCAGTCTACTGTGGGAGACAAATAAGCAAGTAATGGCCCAAAACGGGAATGAGTATTGCAATTTCAAATGGGATGATCAGGGGAGACCTCACTGAGAGGGAGATATTTGAGCAAAATTGGAGAGTTGTAATGGGACAAGCCATACCTGGGAAAAGACAACGCCAAGCAGAGACGAGCCTATGTCATACCCAAGGACAGACTAAACAGTAGGCACGATACACACAGGCTTACTTGTGTTTACTTACTAACCTGTAGTGCACAATTTCACATGGATTTCACTACATCTTTGATGTGGTGAAAACAGTTGAAAATGTATGCTACAGATTAGTAAGTAAGCACAAGGAAGCCCAAGCATACCTTGCTTATTGGGTAATCCATCCCTGGACTCAGGCCAGAGGCAGGCCCACATTGAGTTGTCTGAGAACCACAAGGAGAGGACTGTGCTTGGAACCAGTGAGTAGGGGAAGAGTGGAGAGGCACAGGGACAGAGAGGCAACTCTAAGTTAGATGTGGAGGCCATAGGAGAGTTCTGAGTCAATGAATGACATGATCTGGCTTAGGTTTGAAAAGGTCCTACTCTGATTGCTAGGGTGAGAATAAAAAAAAAGAAAAAGAGTTGCCATTAAGTCTAATATGTGTGTCAGAGTAGAAATGTGCTCCACAGGGTTTTCGAAGGCTGATTTTCCAGAAGTTGATCACCAAGTATTTTTTCTAGGCACCTCTGAGTGGACTCAGACCTCCAACCTTTCGATTAGCAGCCATGCACGTTAATTGTTTGAGTCACTCAGGGATCCCCATGGTTAGAATAGACAGACATTAAAACTTAAACCAAGAGTAGCTAGATGCCTCACATTACCACTTGAATATCTAAATCAATGACTCTCAAACCACCTGACTATGATCCATTGGAAGAAATCCATTCTATGTCATGACCGGTATATATGTATATACCCTTATGACCAAAACAAAATTTACATAAGTACAATAGCTACTCATGGTTTATAGAATGGACTCTAATATTTTTTATTCTAGTTTGGTTTATTCTACATCATTTTTTGAATTCCTGGTTGTCATTTACTAAATTGATTTTTTGAGTTTATTGGTTACAACTTGCAGATGAACAAAACACTGGAAAACGAACCTTTGGACAAAATACTGCATAATGTATCTCAAGGTGGTGAGTATTGATCCATCTTGATTCTGAATACATTAAGACTGAGATCCATTCATTTTTTTTTATTTTATTTTAGTAAAATACATGTAACATAAAATTTGCCATTTTAACCGTATAACTCAGTGTCATTAATTATATTGGCAATGTTGTACAACTATCACCACCAACTATTTCCCAAATTTCTCATCACACCAAACAGAAAGTCAGTACTCTTAAGCAATAACATCCCATTTCCCCTGACCCACAGTCCCTGGTAACCTCAAATCTACTTTCTGCCTCTATAAATTTGCCTATTCTAGATATTTCATTTAGGTGGAATCATTTAGTATTTGTCCTCTTGTGACTGGCTTATTTCACTCAACATAGTGTTTTCAAGGTTCATCCATGTTGTAAAGTGTATTACAGTTTCTGGTGAAACAAAATGAGGAATGTGCATACAACAGAATATTATTCAGCCATGAAAAGGGATGGATCCATTAATTTTAATGTAATTAAATTAATGTTAAAGCTAAATCCAACAGTCTTATGATGGAGGTAGCTGTTGACAATATATACCTCATATAATTCACAAATATAGAGCCCCAAAGTATGAACTAACTACTAGATTAGATAAACTGATGTCAAGATTAAATGGAAATGAAATAATATAGCAGTGCACATTAGAAATCCTGTGGGGATAAATTAGATTAAAAGTTAAATTAATGAATGAAATTTTAGCATTTCCTGTGGCCATGCCTATTGCTGTTGTTAACTGCCTTCAAGCTGAACCCCAACTCATGAAAAAATGCTGCTTTGTCCTATGCCATCCCCATGATTAGTTGCAGATTGGACCACTGTGATCCAAAGGGTTTTCATTGGCTGATTTTCAGAAGTAGGTCGCCAGGCCTTCCTTCCTAGTCTGTTTTAGTCTGGAAACTCTGCTGAAAACCATTTGGCATCATAGCAACATGCAAGCTCCTACTGGCAGACAGGTGGTGGCTGCCCACAGCATGCATTGGCGCATTGACCAGGAATCGAAATTGAATCTCCCACATGCAAAGTGAGAATTCTACCACTGAATCACTGGTGAGCATGCCTAACTCACTATATATATTGTACCCTAACAAATTGCAGGATGCTGTTTCTTGTCTTTCCTTTTTCTTTTACCATAGAAGGACTTTTTAAATTATAGACACCATTTTCCATAGCCTTAAAACCAAAAAATCCAAATCAGTTGCCATTGAGTTGATTCTGACTCACAGCAACTCCATGTGCGTGAGAGCAGAATGTACTCTGCAGGGTTAGCCTAGAAGAAATTTTAAAATTGCAGACATTATCTTCTGTAGCCTTGCTGTTGT
Source organism: Loxodonta africana (assembly GCF_030014295.1). Classification (NCBI taxonomy): domain Eukaryota; kingdom Metazoa; phylum Chordata; class Mammalia; order Proboscidea; family Elephantidae; genus Loxodonta; species Loxodonta africana. The sequence goes on from NC_087349.1 coordinate 103,718,264, forward strand.
TATGTTGTTAGGTGCCCTTGACTCGGTTCTGACTCAGAGCAATCCTATGTACAACAGGACAAAACACTGCCCGGTCCTGCACCATTCTCACAATCGTTGCCACACTTGAGCCCATAGTTGCAGCCACTGTGTCAGTCCATCTAGTTGAGGGTCTTGTGCTCTTTCACTGACCCTCTACTTTACCAAGCATGATATTCTTCTCCAGGGACTTGTCCATCCTGATAGTATGTCCAAAGTACATGAAACAAAGTCTCTCCATCCTTGCTTCTAAGGAACATTCTGGCTGTATGTCTTCCAAGACAGATTTGTTCATTTTTCTGACAGTCCATGGTATATTCAAACTCCTTTGCCCAACACCATAATTCAAAGGCATCAATTTTTCTTCAGTCTTCCTTATTCATTGTCTAGCTTTCACATGTATGTGAGAAGATTGAAAATAACATGGCTTGAGTCAGGTGTGTGTTAGTCCTCAAAGTGACATCTTTGCTTTTTTAACATTTTAAACAGGTATTTTGCAGCAGATTTGCCCAGTGCAATATGTCCTTTGATTTCTTGGCTGCTGCTTCCATGGACATTGATTGTGGATCCAAGTAAAATTAAATCTTTGACAACTTCAATCTTTTCTCCATTTTTTCATGATGTTGCTTATTGGCCCAATTGTGAGGATTTTTGTTTTCTTTATGTTGAAGTATAATCTATACTGGAAGCTATAGTCTTTGATCTTCAACAGTAATTGCTTCAAGGCTTCTTCCTTTCAGGAAGAAAGATTGTGTCATCTGCATATCACAGGCTGTTAATGAGTCTTCATCCAATCCCGATATCACGTTCTTCTTCATATAGCCCACTTTCTCCAATTATTTGCTCAGCATACAGATTGAACAAGCATGGTGAAAGGATCCAACCTGACGCACACCTTCCCTGATTTTAAACAGTGCAGTGTCCCCTTGTTCTATTCAAATGAATGCCTCTTGGTCTGTGTACGGGTTCCACATGAGCACAATTAAGTCGTCTAGAATTCCCGTTATTTGCAATGTTATCCATATTTCGTTATGATTCATATAGTCGAATATCTTTGCATAGTCAATAAAGTACAGGCAAACATCTTTCTGATATTTTCAGCCAAGATTCATCTGACATCAGCAGTGATATCCCTTGTTCCAAGTCCTCTTCAGAATCCGGCTTAAATTCCTAGAAGTACCCTGTCAATTTACTGCTGCAATGGCTTTTGAATTATCTTCAGCAAAATTTTCCTTGAGTATGATATAAATGATATTGTTCAATAATTTGCACATCTGTTGGATCACCTTTCTTTGCAGTGGGCACAAATATGGATCTCTTCCCGTCGGATGGTTAGGTAGCTGTCTTCCAAATTTCTTGGCATAGACAATTGAGCACTTCCAGTGCTGCATCTGTCAGTTTCTGTAGCCTTAGAGCATGCCAGTTTAAACTGACCACGACCCCGGAACTGTGCTACCAGAGACAGCCAGGCAATAGGAAAAGCGCTGCTAGCAGGGCTGGACCCATAATCAGTCCCTTTTTCATTCATTCTAGGAGGGCATTATTTATGTCAGGTCGAGTGACCCATCTTCAGGCTCTTAGCCACCCTTTGAACCTCTGCCCATGTATATTATCAACCTTCAGTTGATATGGGAAGTATTTGGATGCAGAGTTTATAGCAGGGACTAAAACTGGGGGTGTCCAAAGCATGACAAGAAAGGGTTTTTCTTGTTTGATTCTGGCAGGGATCAAAGTGGAAGTGATGGAAGGCTTGGGAAAAAAGCCCAATCCTGTCGGTTATTCCAGCCAACTTGGCAAACTCCATAGGTTTAGAGTTCAGATGAGCTTTGTGTTCACAAACCTTTGGACACTTGGAGAGGAACTAATCTTACTCTATGAACTTTCTGAAATTCAACACGCCTAAAATGCTCTGTAGTCAATTTTCTAGCTACCACTAGAGCCCCTTACCTTCCCCTTTCCTCAAAAAAACATTGAGCTTTCTAATCACAGGTGCCAAACCTAAATTCACAAAAAAAGGGCAAGAAAGTTCATAGAGAATGAGCATGTACCTCACTGGGATTGTTATTCCTTCCCTATTTTGCTGTATGTTCTTGTTGTTGTTAGTTGCCGTCAAGTTGATTCCAACTTACGGTGACTCACGTTTCAGAGTAGAACTGTGCTCCCCAGGGTTTTCAATGGTGGTGACCTTTTGAAAGTAGATTGCCAGGCCTTCTTCTGAGGTATCTCTGGATGGATTTGAACAGCCAACCTTTTAGTTAGTACCTAAGAGTTTAATCATTTGTGCCACCCGGAGACTCCACCCAAAAACCATCTGGAGTGTTTTGTTTGTTTGTTTTGCTTTTGTGTTTTTAGAACTGTGAGAGCTAGGCACACTGAAAATGGTTTCTACTTGACATATATTTTAAATGAAAAAATATCTGCCTGTCCTCTGGAAGATTTAGGCTGATCTTTCTTATTCTCTCCAAGAGAGGAGATTATTTATTGATTTGTATTATATAAGTGAAGTGGAGTGAGTGAGCGTGTTTTGGTAAAGTAATTTATGGTCTCTAAAGCTTCCTAATAGTTAAAAAATTCATGATTCCAGTTTTTTGATATCTGTATTATAATTTGTCCTAGCAGACCCTCAGCAAAAATAAGATTTCCCAGAGAAACCACAATATCCGGCAGCACATAATATGGAGAAATGAAGTAGATGGTCGAGGAAAGAATATGAGCCTTTTCCTCTGTCCATTGCTTTTAGGTTATACAGATCACAGATATTCATCCTAGGGCTTTATATAGGTCTGTGCAAGTCTCCACTTAGATCTAAATTATCTCCAATGCACACATTTCCTTGAGAACATTCTTATTGAAACCACATTTTCAACCTTTAAGTCCCTGGTGTTACTGTGCCTCTGATGCTGGCTCAAGACCAGGAATATGTCTCACATATTACTGCCACATTTCCTGAGTGGATTCAGGGTTCCTGTTGTAGTCACATTTTCTCTGAACTGTAGATACATTCAAGAAGGACCATGTCTGATAGTCAGAGATAAATCACCAACAACCTCTTATTCTGGCAAGCACACTTCTCTATAAGGCAGGCATCGTCTGCCCAGCGCTACCACAGAGGCCTCTGGGTTTGCACATCTCCTAGCTTGGTTTGCCTGGCAGTTGGCATTCATTCCCTAACACATCCCAAATGTATAAGTAGGTCACCAGAAGTGGCCCCTCATGGACAAAAGCACAAAGCATTTACTGAGAGCAGGGGAATGAGAGAGCAGGCAGCGTATTGGTGCCCCTTCATTTTCCATATCCAGAATTCCTCAGTCAATTTCTAGCATTGAGCCTCACATTTCAAATATTGGTTGTGTGAAATGTTTATTGGAACACTTAGCAGGAATGTAATATGCTTCAAGTACCCAAAATAAACCAAGAACAAAGAATAAGCAATATGTACTGCTACATTTTTGCAAAGCTAGGCTTTCACCATCGTATCATTGATTCAACTAAACATTTGTCTTTATCTCCTTCTGTTTCTGCTCTATCTGGGATAGAGTTCTAATAAGTTTATGGATTTTGACAATACTCGGGTCCTTATCAATAGAATATTACACATTTTATTTTCAATTTGATATTAAATTTACTACATGAAATAAAATCTCCAAAATCATTTTTTGAATATGAAGAACTTCGGTAATTTTAAATGTCTTTCAATGTGCTCCACACATGAATAATTATTAGAAGGTATTTCAGTGATTTGCATAAAGCTTTCTTCTGTAGTGTCCAAAGAATTACTTACATAGTATCTCAGAAACATTCCTATTATGGCCACTGTATAAAAAACTGTATAGGCAAAAGAAATACATTAATGCCCTGCCTTATAGGAAATTATATTTCAAAATCTATACTTAACTGGATAAACTCTGAACCATAAGGAAAAAAAAAAAGGAAAAATTCTCACCCGTCCATAATTTATAATTTAGAAGGCCTAAATTCCGTTTCTTATTGGTCTTTGTTCTCACTGAACTGGCCAACCCCAAGGATATCTACATTTAATTGGGGGAGGGGTTTGTACAGAGTGTTTCAAGGTTGAAATGCCTTTCAGACTCAAAAGAATTAAGCCCTAATGGTGTACTTTCTGTAACTGGGGCTGGCAGTTGGGTGGAGATGCTGGAAACTGGTACATCTGCCCACTGGAAAGGTCAGTCATGTCTGTTCCTTGGCAGAGAGGACTGTGGCTTTTTCCCTACACCCATTTCCATTCCGTGGAGTCAGAGCCAGTTCCTAAGAGCATACCAGGCACTTAATGAACAATTTCTCCTTTATTGTTTCAAGAGGGCACTAGTCACAAATTCAAGAAGTTTGGAGGATTTTCCTTGGCTATGTTTTGGTGTTTGCCCTTTTAGACTTAAATGTACGTAGACAAAATGGCCTGTCATTCAGCCAGAAGCATGTGAGTCAAGGTACGGAGCAACATCTGTGTTCTGCTTTCTCCTACCTGGCAGCACTCATTGGGAAGGGAAGGTTGTACAGGCAGAGACTATGCCACCCAAGGAAGATCTGACAAAGAGCCCTACTTTTCAGGCTAAGATCTTAGAGGCAACTGATTTCCCTAGTCTCTGTATTTACTGAGCAGCACAACCAAACTCAGGTTATAAAATTAGGGAGAAGAATCAGTAGGGGAGCATTAATTTCAAGGATATGCCCATATATGATGAGGAAGATGAGACTACACAGCAGGAAAATGATACTGAGATTCTCTACAATTAGCAAGGTTTTTGTTTTTTTTTTTTTTTTTAACCATCTGAAAAGACTGCCACAATAATGAGAGATATCACTGTTACAATCCAGGGCTCAGCTTCCAGTGAGGGTTTAAACATCAGTACAATGATGAGCACAATTATATTGATAAGGACCCAAGTATTGTCAAAATCCATAAGTATGACAGAGAGGAAAGACTAACTTACGTAAATGGACTAGGAAGTCTTCATAGTCAAGGCAACAGGAAATTGCTTTGACAAAGGAAAAAAATGAGGTTGAAGAGGTGATAATGGGCTATGGGACAAGATCTCTGATGACATGAATGTGGGTGGATACACAACGAAAACACAAAACTAATTTTCCCGGGGGTGAGACTGAGCTAACCTTACTAATAGAGACATTATTTGGGGGAAATGATGCACCAAACCTTCAAAATGAAAAGGTCAAAAATAAAAAAAGAAGAAGAGAGATAGAGAAAAGAAACAGAAAGACAGTGTGACAAGAGAACAAAAGAAAACAGGATAAGAATTCATTTTCAGGATCTAAGGCAGCATTTCTCCTGATCTTCATCTTAGATGACTTATTTTTCAAACTCAAACAATGTTCACGGAGTGCTAAAATTCTGCTTCAGGGACTCGCATGGGAGGTGGAACTGGGATGGTTTTCAGGTCCAGGACTCCACTGCCTCCCCAAAAAGTTTCCACTGTATACATCAATGGTTCCTGTAAAAGTATTCAGCTTCTGCTACCTGTAACAAAAAACTCTATAAATGATCATATCCTATGGCAGCCATCTGCCTGATTCTTGAGATGATATCCAGGATGAGGCCTTCTTGTCATTCCTTCAAATCAAGTGGAAAAAAATGTAGAAGGCTCATTTACCAATCAACCTGTCTCTCTCATCTTCTATAACAACCAGTTACACGAATGTATTAAGCCAGGTAAGCAGCATAGCGTCTATTTCTTTGCTTGTCTTGGAGGGACATAACTGTCAGTGGAAATTATTTGAGTTATGTCAACTTTACAGGAAAATACAAGAACCAGTGCATTTAAACACCTTCAGTTCTACCCTTCACTCACTTTTCAACTTGTTCCTTCAAGAAATGGTTTATGAATTATTTTTATATGCCTAGTTCCTCAAGGAAACCTGCTACCCCCACCAATTTCCTATGTTTATTATAATTCTTTTGGAAGCTTGTTGTCTAAATTCAAAATAAAATGAATACTTACAGGTATCTTTCTTTCGTATTTACACGGTAAATTTCAGGCAAGACTACAAGGATTCAGTTACCAAACCTGGATTAAATAAAAACATTTTCAATTGCAACCAAGGCCTCCCAAATCAGTAAAATTTACAGAACATGTCAATGATAATATTGGCCAGAATTAACACATGTGGGATGGGGAGAGGAGCACTCCAAATCTCCTTGATTCTTGAGATAGTTTACTAGTCCCTTGTAGAACATTTCTAATCCGCTATGTTTAAGTGTGATTGAGATGTCTCAAAATGCTATATATTCCACAATTTCTAATTTTCAATAGATTTATAACTTGCTTCTGCACTATAATTAGAGTATTATACTTCTAAATCAAAAACATCCATCAATTTTCATATTCTTCTACCAGAATGTCTACATATAATAGAATTGCTTAGAAAACCCTAGATCTTTGCTAATCACATTAGCAAATTCTTCCTTGGTACCCTATCTTATTCTGGCAACAGCATGTGCTTCAAATTTTGGCTACGCACAACTTATTTCTTACAGAGGGAGGGGTGCACTACACATGTCTAAATGATGAGGATGTTAACGCACCGACATACACATGAACATATTTTCTGCTACTGGGACCTTAACCTATCAGGCCAATGAAAATTGTAGATGTGGATTTGAGGGCTGACTTTACTAATTCACATAATTAATAAAGCTTGTTCAAAATGGCAGGCTCACATTGTTATATTCACTAATAGTAACTCTATCTTAACTAATAAAGTCATTTATTGCTCCTGAATTTGAGTTGTGGCTTCTATCCCTTGGACTTTTTTGCTCTGAATCAATTGCAGTTTGTGACCACCATGCCTTTGCATATGCCCAGCTACAACCTTTCTTTAACGTACTGAAAATGTCAAACTAGAAAATATTTACCTTCAGTAGAGTTTCATCATTGCTTTGAACACCTGGTAAATTTGACAACCAGTTGTACAATATTGAAATTTCAGGTGTTACCTATTCTTAAAAATCAAAAAATATGAAAAGGTAACTATACAAATCTAACTGGGAATTGGTATATGTCTTAGGCTGGGTTTTGAAGAAGACCAAAACCAGTGAAGCGTATACATAAATGTATACCTTTGTTGCTGTTAATGTTGTTAGGTGCCATCCAGTCAGTTCCAACTCATAGCAACCCCATGTATAAAAGATCAAAACACTGCCTAGTGAAAGGCCAGCCTCACAATCACGGCTGTTTGAGCTCGTTGCTGCCGCCACCGTGTCAGTTCATCTTGTTGAGGGTTTTCCTTTTTTTTTGCTGACCCTCTACTTTACCAAGCATGATGTCTTTCTCCAGGGACTGGTCCCTCCTGAAAACATTTCCAAAGTATATACGATGAAGTTTCACCATCCTCACTCCTAAGGAGCATTCTGGCTGTACTTCTTCCAAGACAGATTTGTTCTGGCAGTCCATGGTGTATTCAATATTTTTCATCAACAGCATAATTCAAAGGCATCAATTCTTCTTTGGTCTTCTTTATTCATTGTCCAGCTTTTACATGCATATGAGGTGGCTGAAAATACCAAAGCTTGGGTCAGGCACACCTTAGTCCTCAAAGTGACATCTTTGCTTTTCAACACTTCCAAGAGGCCTTTTGCAGCAGATTTGCCCAATGTAATAATACATCGTTTGATTTATTGACTGCTGTTTCCCTTGATTGTGGATTAAGTAAAATGAAATGCTTGACAACGTCAATCTTTTCTTTGTTTTATCGTGATGTTGCTTATTGGTACAGTTGTAAGGATGTTTTTCTTCTTTATGTTGAGGTGTAATCCATACTGAAGGCTGAAGTTTTTATCACCATTCTTGAGTGATTCACTTCCTCTTTGCTTTCAGTAAGAAAGATTGTGTCAACTGCATATCGCAGGTTGTTAAAGAGTCTTCTTCCAATCCCGATGCCATGTTCTTCTTCATATAGTCTGGCTTCTCAGACTATTTGCTCAGCATACAGATTGAGTAAGTATGGTGAAAAGATACAACCCTAGCACATACCTTCCCTGATTTTAAAACACACAGAATTCCCTGGTTCTGTTCAAGCAACTGTCTCTTGGTCTACGTACATATTCTGCAGGAGCACCTGTAAGTGTACTGGAACTCCCATTCTTCACAATGTTATCTATAATTTGTAATGATGCACACAGTCTAATGCTTTTGCATAGTCAGTAAAACACAGGTAAACATCTTTCTGGTATTCTCTGCTTTTAGCCAAGGTCCATCTGACATCAGCAATGATATCCCTCGTTTCATGTCCTCTTCTGAATCTGGCTTGAATTTCTGAAAGTTCCCTGTCGATGTACTGCTGGCAGGGCTGGATTAAGGGGTGCAAGGGCTTTAAACAGTGATTATCTGTGGTGCCCTCCTTCTGGTTACTAACACATTCAAACAGGAAATGTAATATATATGTGCGTGTGTGTGTGTGTGTGTGTGTGTGTGTGTGTGTGTCTTAGCTATCCATGATGTAACTTCTTCTTAAATGGAACTATAATATTAGCAATTGGTGTATACCATTTTAGAGGAATGAGATGAACAGGATTATAAAATTTTTAGTGCATTTGGGGTACTAATATTTTTGCTATATACCACATTTTCTACAAAAAAGAATATCTCACATAGTCTACAACAAAGAAAATGAGCTAGTGAACTTAGTTGTTTCAACAATCAATGTAAAATTCTCATCTCTCTCAACAAAAAATTAACTTTCACCAATTTTGCTTTAAAAGGCTCATACTTCAGTTTTGATGCTTGTTTTGTAATAAATGCTAAAATCATAAATGAACAAAGGAAAAGATGTCATTAAAAAAGTTAATGATCCGAAAATAAATATTACAACAAATTGCTATATTTTATTTTTAGGTAGCTCCTTCATCTCAAACATATCATAATTTTTAAAAAATTCTTTCTACCTTTGCTCTTAAAATTCTTTAATGATATCATCACAGTTAAGCTGCCGAACAATATCTACTTCCATGCATAATAAGAATGCTGAAGGGACTCTTTCTTCAAATGTTGTTGTACACTGAGGGCTCTTGAATCTCTTTAGGGACAAACAGATTCATTTTGTGACCATTAAAGTTAGGAATAAGCTTAAAGCAATCAACTTTGGGAAATACAGTTGTATTTGATCTTCTATTATGGAATCATACATGCCTACATGAGTAAAATTTGCCTTTCCTGAATCTGTAAACTTAGTTCTCATATAAGAATGAAATTGTTGTACAAACTGTGAAGATTTGTATTTAAGTCATTGGGATAAGCCTGCACTAATTTCTTGGATGCCTTCATGCATTCTTCATCAGTTATAACCACATTGTTTAGGAAGGAAAATCTATTTGAAAGGACTTCATACACTTTCTCTCTTCTTTTCATACAAGACCCGAGTGTATCAATGATGATGTGGTATGTAATTACGGGAAACTGATCTCCGGCACTCAATATACCTCTAGAGCACTTCCATCATTTACTTGTTTCTTTCTTATGCTTCTGTGAAGTTGAACTGCTTGATAATCAGTATTTGACAGTATTTGTTTTGTTGTGTTTTCAAAATTTTCAAAATCTTCCCTTAAAGTGTGTAAATACCCTGCTAATAACTGGTAGAGATCTGTGCGTGTCTCTAAATTTACTTCTGAATCTTGAAGAGCTTGACTCATCTGATGGAAATGCCGCAGTATGTTATTCCACACAACCCACATGAATACACGCACTGGTGTTTACATTTTGTTGGCAATGCTTTCAGCTCCTCTCTTGGTATCTCCTTTTTGTGTCTGATCTTTAGCAGTTCCTAAGGCATCTAGAACCTGAGTGTACGATTCCAGCATTGCACTCTTTGCTACAACGTGCATTTCCCAATGTGTATCCTAAACCCTCAGTTGTTGCTGTTTCATTTTACGTGGATATAAAATTGTTACTTTTTAAATTAGGTTCTACCATAGCAAGTAAGCTTGAATGATTGAAAATAAATAAAATTTATAAAATAAAATTTACATTCAACTTTGGATGTTAATGCAAAAAATTATATTTGAAAATTGTTTTTGTTGTTGTTAGGTGCCATAGAATCAGTTCTGACTCATAACAACCTTATGTACCACAGAACGAAATGCTGCCCAGTATTTGAAAATTAGTAAGTTAAAAAAAAAAAGGAAGAAAATTGGTTTGGAACATCCAATTTTGCTCTTCAGGTCTGAGATAGTCAAAAGAAATAGTACTTACAAGGCAGTCAGAAATGATTTCTTTCATTCGAGAGAACTGAATGCAGGATTATATTCCATTTGTCTGGAATGAAAAGGAAAATATAATGTTATCATACACAAAATTTATAAAATATACCTTTTATTTCTTTGTGACATTGTTCAACTCCCATATTTGGAGATACATACATAATCGATGTAACAATAGCACTGCTTCTCGACAAGCAAGTTTGTTTTGTGAGTCATAACAATATCTACGGATTTCTAAAAGGAAAGTCGGTCTGAAGGGAAATAAAAAATTAATTATTTTATATTAATTTATTTAATTATGATATTGAAATATTCATTTATTTCTCTGATGAATTGTTTAGTTTCCTTACATGGAGATAGATAAATATTCTGATAAAATATAAATGTAAATTCTGACAAACACCTTTTGTTGCTTTCTCAGAAGATGAATTTAGAAGCACACTTATTGTTGCACAACAGAAACATATTTTGCATGATAAATAAATGCTAAATTTCGCATCCTCTTAAAGTGCCTAGTGTCTCATTTATTAGCATATATAAAGTAATATCATGCACTGTGTCCCACAAAACAGACCAAAAAAAAATGAAACTCACTTGATACAAATTAAAACTTTTCATGTTAGATAAATATTAATAAAAATCTCTAGTTTTTTTGGACATTTGCAAAGTTAATATTATATTCAATTATTGCTGGTGTTAGTATTATATTAAACGTATACAAGATTGCATCTGTGTGTATGCTAAACGTATTTTAAATTTAATGTTATAAACATTATTGTTTAAAACTTAGGGCATAACTCAGTATGTAAATGCGATACAGTCAAAACGTAACCTGATTGAACTCATTGCAGTATTCGACTAATAGGAGTTCCCTCACTTTTACACATCATATGGGACTCGAGTTCCCATTGGTTGTTTAATGGGACATGCACAAGAGCATACCCTTGTGCCTGTATCATGGTAAAGAGCATTGCTGACCCTCCTGGCTGGAGTTGCTGGATCAGCAGACTTGGATGTACAAGATGATTCTCTCAAAACGGATCAGAGACTTGCAATCTATTATATTCCGCACTTGCCCAGTAACCACTCAGGTTGCATCTGGTTGCGTATTGAGTGAATGTAGCAAGTCTAAGACTCAACAGCCAACTACCATCTCTTGTTTGTTAAAAAGAAATAGTATACTTCCATGAGAAGAGCCAAAATATGGAGTTTCAATTACACAGGAGGAGACTATAGGAGGCAGATATCAAGGAAAGTGTTAAAGTGGTAAGGGCCTAATAGCTTAAACAACCTTGTTCTTGGTTGCCTTCATGACCTTGCATGAACATTATTTCCAGCCAGCACATTCTCACAAATTAGAGCTGATACCAATTTCGCTTAGTGCCCTGCCAGTTCCCTTGAACAGTGATGCTTACTTCTCCTTGTGTCCTAACTGCTTGACATCTATGGGTCTCTGCTTAGAACAACTGGTGCCCCTGTTTTTTGATGCCCTAAGAACATCTTTTTTTTTTTTTTAAGAACATGCTTACCTTGCTTATTGGGTATTTCATCCCTCACTGCTGCAACCATTTTTAAATTATCTTTAGCAAAATTTTACTTGTGAGTGATATTAATGATAAAAAAAAATTTTTTTTTATACTGTTTGATAATTTGCACATTCTGTTGGATCACCTTTCTTTGGAATAGGCACAAATATTTATGTCTTCCAGTCAGTTGGCCAGGTAGCTGGTTTCCAAATTTTTTGGCATAGATGAACAAGCGCTTCCAGCGTTCCATCTGTTTGTTGAAACATCTCAATTGGTATTTTCCCAATTCCTGGAGCCTGGGTTTTCAACAACGCCTTCAGTGCAGCTAGGACTTCTTCCTTAAAAATATCATCAGGTCTAGATCATACGCTACCTTCTTAAATGGTTGAATATCAGCCAATGCTTTTTAGTACAGTGACTCTGCCTATTCTTTTCACCTTCTTTTGATGCTTCCAGCATCGCTTAACGTTTTGTCCGTAGAATCCTTCAATATTGCAACTCAAGGCTTGAATGTTTTCTTCAGTTCTTTAGCTTGAGAAGTGCCAGGTGTTCTTCCCTTTTTGGTTTTCTAACTCCAGGTCTTTGCACATTTCATTATAATAATTTACTTTGTCTTCTCAAGCTGCCCCTTGAAATCTTCCGTTCAGCTTTTTTACTTCATTGTTTCTTCCATTTGCTTTAGCTAGTTAAGAACAAGATTCAGAGTCTGTTCTGACTTCTGTTTTGATCTTTTCTTTCTCTCCTATCTTTTTAATGATCTTTTGCTGTGTTCAGTGTATACTGCCCTTGATGTCATTCCACAACTTGTCTGATCTTCAGTCATTAGTGTTAAATGCATCAAATCTATTCTTGAGGTGGTCTTTAAATTCAGGTGGGATATATTTAGGGTTGTACTTTGGCTATCACGGGCTATTTTAAAGTTCTTCAGATTCAACTTGAGCTTGCATATGAGAAGTTGATGGTCTATTCCACAGTTGGCTGCTGGCCTTGTTCTCACTGATGATATTGAGCTTCTCCATTGTCTCTTTCCAGAGATATAGTCAGTTTGATTCCTGTGTATTCCATCTGGTGAGGTCCACTTGTACAGTTGCCATATATGTTGTTGAAAAAGGTATTTCCAATGAATAGGTCATTGGTCTTGCAAAATTCTACTGTGCAATTTCTGGCGTCATTTCTATCATCAAGGCCATATTTTCCAACTAATGATCCATCTTCTTTGTTTCCAACTTTCACATTCCAAACACCAATAATTATCAATGCATCTTGATTGCATGTTTGATCAATTTCAGACTGCAGAAGTTGGTAAAAACCTTCAATTTATTTATCTTTGGCATTGGTGATTAGTGCATAATTTTGAAAAATAGGCCTATTAACTGGTATTCCATGTAGGCATATGAATATTATCCTATCACTGACAATGTTGTACTATAGGATAGATCTTGGAAATGTTCTTTTTAACAATGAATGTGATGCCTGTCCTTTTCAACTTGTTATTTACAGCATAACAGGCCATATGATTGTCCAATTCAAAATGGTCAATACCAGTCCATTTCAGCTCATTAATGCTTATGATATCCATCTTCAAGCATCCCACTACATTTTTGACAACTTGCAATTTTCCTAGGTTCATACTTCATATATTCCACTTTCCAATTATTAATGGGTGTTTGCAGTTGTTTCTTCTCAATTTGAGTCATGTCACATCAACAAATGAAGGTCCCAAAAGCTTTACTCCATTCGTATAATTAAGGTCTTGACACTTCTTCTTCGCTAGTTTCAATCAGCATAATGTCATCAATGTAATGGACCACTGTGACATCTTGTGAAAGGGGAAGACAACCAAGTTTCCTGGAGACTAAATTATGACATAGTGCTGGAGGGTTGATATACCTTTGAGGTAGGACAGTTAAGGTGTATTGCTGACCTTGCCAGTTTAAGGCAAACTGCTTCTGGTGATCATTCAAATCTAGAATGAACAACAAAAAAAAAAAGACATTGGCCAGATCAATAGCTGCATACCAAGTATCAGGAAATGTGTTAATCTGCTCAAGCAATGAAATCACATTTGGAAAAGCAGCTACAATTGAAGTCACCATCTGGTTAAGTTTATGATAATCCACTGTCATTCCCCAAAATCCACCTGTTTTTTGCACAGGCCAAACAGGGAAAATGAATGGGGATGTGGTGGGAATCACCACCCCTGCATTCTTCAAGTCACTGATGGTGGCAGTAATCTTTGCAATCCCTCCAGGAATGTACTATTACCCTTGATTTACTATTTTCCTAGGTAGGGACAGTTCTAATGGCTCCCACTTGGCTTTTCCTCCTATAATAGCCTAACTCCACATGTCAGGGATCCAGAGTAGGGGTTCTACCACTTATGAGTGTGTCTATTCCAGTTATACATTCTAGAGCTGGAGAAATAACCATATGACAGGTACAGGGACACACTGAACCCACTGTAATAATTTCCCACTCCATTAATAACCTGACCTCTATATGTCCTTACTCTGACTGGTGGGTCACACTGATGTTTTGGGTCTCCTGGATTTTGCATCATTCAGAGCCAGCATCCCATAATCCCCTAAAAGTATGATTATTTCCTTTTTCCCAATGAACAGTCAGTCTCATAAGATCCCATAGATCTCTTTGGAGAGTGTGGGGGAAAGGTTAACAGCATAAATTTTTGGTATTGTAGTGGGGTTCTTCCTCAAGGGGGCACAGTTTCCATTTCATTCAAGTCTGGGAATTGACCGATGGGACATGGCTCTCTAGTCTGATGAATCAAGTTAGACTGCCATTCAACTGACCTAGAATTCTTCTGCTTGTCAAGTCCATTCAACAACAGCCTCCACCAGCCTAAGCTCAGAAGAACTAGATAGTGCTCAGCTACAGCTACTGACAGGGGTCACAATAGATGGTTCTGGACAGAGTGGGAGAAAAACGTAGAACAAAATTCAAATTCACAAAAAAAGACCAGACTTACTGGTCTGACACAGACTAGAGGAACACCCAAGACTATGGCCCCTGGACACCCTGCTAACTCAGAACTAAAGCAAGCCACTCCTGAAGTACGCCTTTCAGTCAAAGATTAGGCAGGCCAATAAAACAAACAGTAACACACGTAAGGAAGATGTTTCTTTGTTCAACTAAGTATATGAGAGCAAACGGGCAACACCTGCCCAAAAGCGAAGACCTGAAGGCAGGAAAGGACAGGAAACCTGGAAGAATGGACGCGGAGATTCCAGGGTGGAAAGGGATGGGGGAGAGTGCTGACAAATTTCAGGGATTGCAACCAATGTCACAAAACAATTTGTGTATAAATTTTTGAATGAGAAACTAATTTGTGCTGTAAACTTTCACCTAAAACACAATAAAAATTAAAAAGAAATCAGGTTTTCTTTCAAGGCACAAGTGGTACCTTTCAAGCCTTGTATGCTACACTTGAGCTGTGTCTCTGGAGTTTTGAATTCATTCCTTTCTTCCACTACTTTGTGTAGCGAAAACGGGACCAACCAGCTTCTCTGTACTTGTCATTCTGACAAAATTATAGAATATCAAATACGGCATCACCCAGAGCCTTGTCTCTCACAAATATTTTATCCAATGGTGGTGATATTTTATGTATTTCTATTGCCACCTTGGAGCCTGGGTGGTACAGTGGTTAAGAGCTCAACTGCTAGCCAAAAGGCTAGCAGTTCAAATACAGCAGCCACACACTGGAAACCCTGTGCGACAATTCTACTTTATCCCATAAGGTTCCTATGAGTCAGAATTGACTCAACGGCAACGTGTTTGATTTTTTTGGTTTTTGCCACCTCACACCATTTTTTTTTTTTTCTTCTTCACTACTGGAGGCAGAGTCTTCAGTTCCTTTAAGACTAGCCAGACTTAAGAATCAATTCAGAAAACTCATCCTCATCATTTTGTCCCTGTAGAGCCACACTTGGTACCAAATATCTTAGACTGGGTTCTCTAGGTCAGCAAAACCAGTGAAGTATATATATTAATATATACAGAGAGAGAGAGAGTTCTAGGAAATTGTGTACACAGTTGTGGAGGCTGGCAAGTTCCAAATCTGTGGTTAGGCATCAGGCTGGAGGTTTCTGATTTAAGTGGTTGTAATGAACCCAAAATCGGCAGGTCAGGTGGCAGGCTGCTGGCTCATGTTCCAATAGCCAAAGGTCAAAGGACAACGAATCAGATGTAGGATTGAGAGAGAGCAAGTTTTGCCAGAACATCCATATATATCAGGTGCAGGCCACATCCCTATGCAAACTCGCCGTTCAGTGAATTGGCTGCTCACACCAGATCCCAAAATGGGGAATGATTACATAGCATCTGCCAAACCACTGAGAATCAGGGCCTAGCCAAGCTGACACACAAACTTAACCATCACAGTATAATTATTAAGTAAACTATTTAGTACACTACATGCTCCTGTTTTGTAATTTTATAATAAAGAAGGGATATTTGTATTTGACAACAAAAGAGTAGAACTGCCCCAGAGAGTTACTAAGCAGCAGCTGCTGGATTTGAACTGTCAACTTTTTGGTTAGCAACCTGAGCTCTTAACCACTAGGCTACCAGGGCACCAGTAGTTGGCTAAGGGTGATTTAAATACGGCTGCTTACCAGAGATCCAATTCATACCACAACTGCCCACCCTGGAACTCAGTGAAGTTTATTTCTTTCTGAAATTCACTGGGACAATATTTTTTATAAGCCACTATGGTAACAGAGTCTTTTGGTTAGAGAAAACTCCTCTCACGACCAAAACCAAAACCAAACTCATTGCCGTCAAATCAATTCCAACTCATAGGGACCCTATTGGACAGAGTGCAACTGCCCCATAGAGTTTCCAAGGAGCACCTGATAGATTCGAACTGCTAACCTTTTGCTGAGTAGCCGTAGCACTTAACCACTATGCCACCAGGGTTTCCCCCTCCCCACAACCACATGGGTTAAATCAGGACCATGTGGGTTAAATTGAGGCCTCCTGAAAGATATGTTCACATCTTAACCCTGGAACTTGTGAATGTGAACTTATTTTAAAAAAGAATCTTTGCAGATATAATTACGTTAAGGGTCTCCGGATGAGATCATGCTGGATTATTCAGGTAGACCCTAAATCCAATGACAAGTATTTTATAGGAGAAAGGCAGAGGGAGATTTGAGACAGACAGAACAGAAGACCCAGACACAGAGGAGGAAGCAATGTGACCACAGAGGCAGGGATTGGATTGATGCAGCCACAAGCCAAGGAATGCCTCATGTCACTAGAAGCAGGAAGAGGGAAGGAATGATTCTCCCCTGGAGTCGTCAGAGTGAGTGCAGCCTTCCCAGACCTTCACTGTGGACTTCTGGCCTCCAGAGCATGAGAGAATAAATTTACATTGTTTTAAGCCACCAAGGGAAACTGATACACCAAGACAAGTAATCCATCTGAAATAACAGATAAAAACCTAGGATCATTGAGCATCAACAAGCATCGCCTTCCAATTTAGGAGATAAACTAAAGCCTAGATGTGAGACTGGAAATTAGAAATTTCTTTGTTAGATGATATAGACTTGATGGTGTGGTCAGCTGTTCCATTTTGAACTAAGAGGAAACGACATACTGACACCTGTAGAGGAAAGCAAAAGCGAGAAAACTGACTTAGAAGGAAGCTTAACATAATAAGTCAGAGACATTCAATCCTCAGGACAGAACACTGTTAGAGATTCACTGAGTTGTGAGCAAAAACTTATAAAATCTCCAGATACAAGCCTGAATGAGTAACACAACACCAAGGAAGTAGGAGGAGGAGGCAAAAGATCCCCAGTGTATCTTGATGTCCCAAGATAGGGCATCCTGAGATGGATGTTATGCTCTCTGTTGCTCAATCCCACGTGTGTCTGCCCCCAGGCTGCACGCTGGGTGGTCTACCAACATAGGCACAAAACTCCAAAGCTCACCATGTATTTTATTATTTGTATTGTTCCTCCTAACTTTTAGAAATGCTGATTTTTAGTTCAAACAGCTTTATTTTAGGTTATGTACCATTATTTCTCATCAGTTGTGAAATAGGTAAGGTGCCCTTCCCACTGCACCAGTCTGTGAGAACTCAGTGCCCAAGCTACAAAAGCTCCAGCTTCCATTCTGATTGACCATGGGGAATCCAGGCTTTACCAGTGTCCCTCCTGCCCAAGAAGGATCTGTCATTCCATCCTCTTGTCATTTTTATCTGAGGGAGACATCTTGCTTCAATAGAGACTCTAGTTTTCTCTTGAAAAGGGTGCAGCAGGTCACCTCTTGCCACCTCCTTCCAGATGTTGCTATTGTTTTATGCATTGCTTTTTCCCAAGTTTGAGCAGAGGCTCTTGCTTCAATTTCCCAGAGTGACGGTGATGACTGGACTCCAACCTATAAGAGGTATCCCTGGAATTTGGGGGAATAACTGAAAGGAAGAACAATATGGCAGAAACTTGTGACTCTGACTAGTTGTGCTCCCAGAGCTCTGGGACATAGATAGGTGACATCACTGCCTTGCTTCCGTCATCTTGAATAGGCTAGTTTATCTCTGCCAAATAAGAATGTCTTCCAGCATGTTTCTCCCAAATTGCAGTCTCAAAAACTACTGCTAGACTCTGAAAAAAAGGAGTAATACCCCAATCGAGTCTTTGATATCTTCTTCTCTTTCCCATATCAGCCAGTCCTGAACAACAACAAAAAGTTGAAATAAAAATATAAAATTTAGTTAAAGTTAATTTCATTCAGTTGCAACTCCTCCATCCTTCCAGGTTTTCAGGCCAGAACTCATGACACCATCTCTGAGTTCTTCCTTTTCTTCAGAGCCCACATCCAATACATCCATACATTTTGCTAGCTCTATTTTTAGTATGGTTCGTGGGTGGCACAAATGGCTTGTGCTCAAGTATTAACCATAAGGTTGGTGGTTTGAACTCACGTAATGGCGTTGTAGAAGAAAGGCCTGAAGATCTGTTTCCATAAAGATTGTCTTTGTTGTTAGGTGCCATTGAGTCAATATTGTACTCATAGTGGCCCCATGTGATAGAGCAGAATTGCCCCATGGGGTTTTCTAGGCTGCCATCTTTATAGGAACAGATTGCCAGATCTTTCTTCCTTGGAGTTGCTGGGTGAGTTCAAACCACCACATTTCAGTTAGCAGCCAAGCACTTAACTGTTGCACCACAAGGGCCCCTCTGTAAAGATTACAGCCAAGAAAACCCTATGGAGCAGCTCTGCTCTGTAATACATGCGGATGCCATGAGTTGGAATCAATGGCACAGGTTTGGTTTTTGTTTTTGTTTGTTTTTTCTTATCGACTTTAGAAATAATTTACTTACATTTTTGTGTTGCTTTTGAGAATATTCACAGCAAAACACACAGCAATTCAACAATTTCTACATGCACGATTCAATAACATTTATTACATACTTCAAGTTGTGCAGCCATTCTCATCCTCCTTTTCCGAACTGTTCCTCCTCCATTAACATAAACTCATTGCTCGCTAAGTTTTCTATCTAATCTTTTGAGTTGCTGTTGTCAGTTTGATTCCACATAGATAGATCTTAAAAGCTCACAATGCTAAAGGCAGACATTCTTTACTAGCTAAGCTAAACTATCATTTTGATTTTAAGAAGACTTCAGGGAATACTTTTGGTTTAAGGTTCAAAGATTATTTCACAGCAATAGTTTTGGGGGGTTATCAGCTTCCACAGCTCCATGTAGTCTGGATTCCAAGATAATTTGAAATTCTACTCTGCATTTTCTCTCTTTTGATCAGGATTCTTCTATAGAATCCTTGATGAAAATATTCAGTAATGATAATAGGGCACCATTCAGTTCTTCTGGTCTCATGGCAAACAAGTCAGTGTGGTAGATATATTTGCAACAACTGAAAAAGAGCAGTGGCAGAGGCTATTTATGTACAGCCAAATACTTCATGGGATTTAGTTTCTTGGTTTGGAGGTTTAGAGTCATGATTAAATGAGGTATCCCAGTTAATTGGCCTAATATTATGTTTAGTGCTTCTCTTCTGCCTCTTAGTTCATTGTATAGTGCCTGGGGTCTTAAAATCTTGCAAGTTGCCATCTAAGGTACAACAATTGCTCTTTATTCATCCAAAGCAATAGAGGAAGGAGAGTCAGGAATAGGAGGAAGAAATGGAATGCCTGGCTAATTGGTTTATTTTTAATACTTATCCAGAATCTGAACTCCCTTCACAACTTTGACTACTACCACTTGCTCCAAGCACCCCTCTTCTTTTGCCTAGGTTTCTGAAAGAATCTCCTAACTGGCCTCTTTGTTTATATCTTCTCTACCACTCTCCCCCCTCCCCATGCCCCATCTATTCTCTACGCAACAGCTGAAAGGATCCTTTCATCACTTAAAAAAAAAAAACAAAAAACCCTCATTGCCTTCCAGTTGACTCATAGTGACCCTGTAGGACAGAGTAGAACTGCCTCACAGTGATACCTAAAGCAGGCTTTGCTCAGTGTGGCATCCCATCAATAAAGACACACTGAGGTAAGGAGGGGAGAGTTTATTGCAAGCACACAGGCAAGGAGCAAGGAGGTATATACCTCAAATCAAGCTCCCTGAACAAAGGAAGGCAGAACATTTTATACTATGTCTCACAAGGAAGTACATACAAACGTTATGGACTACATAGGTTATCGTGGCACACAGGCACAGTAAGAAAAATGGCATTTTTTTCTTTGGCATGTGGGCTAGTAAACTGATTTTGACGGGCTTGAGCCACACCCAAAGCTTTGTGGACAATGGACAGGAGGGGCAGGTTCCACTGGTCTTCGCAGCTCCAACTGAGCCACACCCAGTGCTATCACTTAAGGCTTTGTTTGATAACGGCTAAGCAGTTCCTTGCTGCTTTGGGTATCAACAGGGTTTCCAAGGCTGTAAATCTTTAGGAAAGCTGACTCCCACATCTTTCAAACACCACCAGACCTCTTAGCCATTGCATAACCAGGGTTCCTTCCTTAAAGATTACAAACAAGAAAACCCTATGGGACAGTTCTACTCTGTCATATGGGGTTGCTATAAGTTAAGATCAACTTAATAGCACCTACCAACAACAGCATACTTTTATGCACACATACACAGACATTTTTTTTTACACAGACATACAGAGCATAAAGTTAATGTATGCTTTCCAAAAGGGTAAAACTACTCATACAAATTTAAAATGAAAATGTGTCGAAGATTTTATTTAATTTATCAATTAATTAGTGAGCCAGTGTTGTCGGGGAAAAACATCATGAAGTTTAGGAAAGCAGAAAGAAAGTTTTATTTGGCATATGTTCGAACAGGCAAAGGTGGGAAATCAGACAAACATGCTTCCAGAGCCATGTCTGCCCAAATCTAAGGAAATTACAGAACACACAAAAAAGGGAAAACAGACAAGCCACAGCCACATCTGCCCGAGTCCAAGGAAATACTACAAAATAGGCAAGAATGGGGAAAAGGACAAGCATGCTGCTAGAGCCATGCCTGCCCGAGCCCAAGGAACATTACAGAATCATCAGTATACATTAACATTATAAATGGGCAAAACCATTGAAAGTTTCACCTTTTCACATCTGGCTAGAAACTGAGATCCTACATTTTGATTTGTCTTTCTTAACAATCATTGGTACTGGTTTCAATAATGACAGTCAGGAGGGTCCTCACTGGCCCAACAAATTTTCCATTCACAAAATGCTAATAAGCCTCTGGGTTCTGTTTGATTGGTTTTTGTGAAAGATTCCCTAAAAGGTATTTTCCAAGATTGTCCTAGCTATTGTCTTTGTACCTCAGGGCCCAACTGATGTGTCCTTGTGAGTCCTGTGAGTCTAGCTTCAGCTGGGTCACATTCTCTATGCTCAAGGACAGGGAATAATGACTCCAATATTATTTCCTAAATCATCATTAAAACATTAAAACAAGTTCATGGAGAATGTATTTTACAGAGATATGCATCCTCTATTTGATAAAATTCCTTTGCATTGGCATACCCAGGAATCATTTGCATTGCTATGGAAAGAAATATTTGTGTTGTTATCAGTTTCTACAACTTAAATTCTATCCTTATCGAGTTGTAAAACAGCCTAGTCAAACAAAGACAGTCCAAAGGGCACACCCTTATAGAATCAGATAATCCTCTGAGGGTCTGCTTAACAAGGCCTGATATGCCACTGAAAGAATACCCAGAAATCTCTTTTTCCCATTTCCAAGTCTTGGACACATTAAGTCCTATCAATAACTGCATACTTATATGCTACATTAATATAGTAATCAATATAGACTATATATTAATAGGAGCAAATATTGAAGTTGTCAAGGATTTCATTTTACTTGGATTCACAATCAACACCCGTGGAAGCAGTGGTCAAGAAATCGAAGGACATATTGAACTGGGCAAATCTGCTGCAAAAGACCTCTTTCAAAAGCAAAGATGTCACTTTAAAGACTAAGGTGTGCCTGAACCAAGCTGTGGTATTTTCAGTCATCTCTTATGCATGCAAAATCTGGACAATGAATAAGGAAGGCTGAAGAAGAACTGACCCCTTTATATTATGGTATTGGTGAAGAATATTGAATATACCATGGACAGCCAGAAGAATAAACAAATCTGTCTTGGAAGAAACACAGCCAGAATGCTAGGATGGCAAGACTTCGTCTCATGTACTTTGGACATATTATCAGGTGGGACCAGTCCCTAGAGAAAGACATCATGCTTGGTAAAGTAAAGGGTCAGTAAAAAAGAGGAAGACCCTTGATGAAATGGGTTGACACAGTGGCTGCAACAATGGGCCCAAGCATAACAACTATTGTGAGGATGGCGCAGGACAAGGCAGTGTTTTATTCTGTTGGACATAAGGTCTCTATGAGTCAGACCCTAACAATAACAACAATATATATTAATGTAAGGAGCCCTTGTGGTGCAGTGGTTAAGTGCTCAACCTGCTAACTAAAAGTCAGTAATTTGAACCCACCAGGCTCTCCGCAGGAGAAAGTTGTAGTAGTCTGCTCCCGTAAAGATTACGACCTTGGAAACGCTTTGGTGCAGTTCTACTCTGTTGTATAGGCTCACTGTGAGTCAGAATTGACTTGATGGCAATGGGTTTAGTTTGGTTTTTATACATTAATATACAACTGTATTCCCATACAAGGAGGCTTCATGTTACAGTGGTTAAGCACTTGACTGCTAACTGAAAGGTCAGCTGTTCAAACCCACCAGCCGCTCTGTGAAAGAAAGATGTGACAGTCTGTTTTCATAAAGATTACAGTCTTGGAAGCCCTATGGAGCAGTTCTACTCTGTCCTATAGAGTTGGAATCGACTTGACAGCAATGAGTTTTACATTCCAGTACTAAAATGTAAGCTCTTTGAAAGCTGGGGTTTTAGTAGTTTCACTCACAGCTGTATATCTTTTCTAGAAGAGTGGCTGGCATATAGTAAGCACTTAACAAATTTTTGTTTAATGGATAAATGTACGACTACACCAGTACAGGCAATAGTGCAGTATAGAGGCATGGTGTTGTTGTTACTAGTTGCTCGTAGTGACTTTATATAACAGAACAAAACATTACCTGGTTCTGTGCCATTCTCATGATAGATGCTATATTTGAGTCCATTGTTTCGGCCACTGTGTCAATCCTTTTCACTGAGGGCCTACCTCGTTTTCGTAGACCTTCCACTTCACCAGCCATGATGTCCTTTTCTAGTGATTGTTCTTTTTTGATGATGTGTCCAAAGTAATCAAGCCGAAGCCTTTCAATCCTTGCTTCTAAAGAGCACTCTGGCTGTATTTCTTCTAAGACTAAATTGTTCATTCTTCTGTCAGTCCACAGTATGTTCAATATTCTTAGCTAACACCACAATTTGAATATATCATTTTTCCTTCTGTCTTTCTCTTTCATTGCCTAACTTTGCACACATATGAGGTGATTGAAAAGACCATGGCTTGTGTCACAGTTGCCTTAGTCATCAAAGTGACATCTTTGCTTTTTAGAACTTTAAAGAAGTCTTTTTCAGCAGATTTGCCTAATGCAATACACCATTTGAATTATCGACTTCTGCTTCCACCAGCTGATTGTTGATCAAAGAAGAATGAAATCATTGACAACTTAAATTTCTTCTTCAAGAAATTTCTTCAAGAAATTTTGTGGGACTGGACGAAACCAAAAGCAAAGAAGTTTCCTGAATACAAACAAACATTTCAAGGGACACAGTGGCAGGGGCAGGGGTATGAGAACCATGGTTTCAGGGGCCATCTACCTCAATTGTCATAACAAACTCTATTAAGAAAATGTTCTGCATCTCAATTTGGTGAGTGATGTCTAGGGTCTTAAACGCTAGCACGCAGCCATCTAAGATGCATCAATTGGTCTCAACCCACCTGGAACAAAGGAGAATGAAGAACACCAAAGACACAAGGTAACTATGAGCCCAATAGACAGAAAAGGACACATAAACCAGAGACTACATCAGCCTGAGACTGGAAGAACTAGATGGTTCCTGGCTACCACCAATGACTGCCCTGTCAGGGAACACAACAGAGAATCCCTGAAGGAGCAGGAGAACCCTGGGATGCAGACCTCAAATTCTAGAAAAAAGACCAGACTTATTGGTCTGACTGAGACTGGGAGGACCCCAGAGATCATGACCCCCAGATCCTCTGTTAGCCCAAGACTGGAACCATTCCCAAAGCCAACTCTTCAGACAGAGATTGGCCTGGACTATAAGACAGGAAATGATACTGATGAGGCATGAGCTTCTTGGCTCAAGTAGACACAAGAAACTATGTGGGCAGCTCCTGTCTGGTGGTGAGATAAGAAGGCAGAGGGGGGACAGGAGCTGATTGAATGGACATGGGCAATACAGGATAGAGAGGAGGAGTATGCTGTCACATTAGGGGGACAGCAGCTAGGGTTACATAGCAAGGTGTGCATAAGTTTTTGTATGAGAGGCTGGCTTAATTTGTAAACTTAAAGCACAATAAATTAAACAACAACAAAAAAAAATTTTGTGGGGAAAAAAAAAGAAAGAAAATCTTGACAACTGAATCAATAAACACCAGCACACAGGCATGGAGGAGTCTCAATCTACATAGAGAAAAGTAATGGTTATTCCGTAAAATTAATAGTCTGCAGAGATGCAGCGCCTATGAAAGTTGCCCTCAGTTTACATATAATTAAGTAGAATGCTTGAGTGCAGGTCTTCAGCTTTCTTCAAAGTTCCAGTCAATCTTCAAAACAATGGGTGAATTACATTTGTAAAACAAACATACCCATAATGTTGTTTTTCCCAAAAACAACATTATGTTTGATTAGCATATTATTAAATTCAAGGTCTCACTCTTTGTAAACAAAAACTATTGGCTGGCTTTTGTCCTCCCACCCTCGCAAACCACGGGCTAGAGAAGGCTAGGGGGCCCGATAACCTATGTGTCTTTTTGTTTTGTTTTTTAATAAACTTCAGTGGGTATTTAGGGACATTAGAGAAGTTTTCCATAAAAACACTTCTATTTTTAATTTTCAGCAGTTCCCATCTTACAAAAGTTTTGACTATTACAGAGATAGGATCTATTTTCCTCCCTCTAATAAGGCATGAAGTCTCTATATGGTGCAAACAATGTGCACTGGACTATTAACCTAAAGGTTGGAGGTTCCAGCTACTGTGGACCCACCCAGGGGTACTGTGGTACTGCAGAAGAAAAAGCCTGGCAATCTGCTTCCATTAAGATGACAGCAAAGAAAGCTCTATGGAGCAGCTTTCCTCTTTAATACATGGGGTCACCATGAGTTGGAATCAACTCGATGGCAACTAACAACAACCATAGAGTAAGGAGAAAAGAACCAGTCTAGGTTTTCACACATTTTATTTCTTACCAGAAGGGCTCTTCTTAGCCAGATTAGACTTTCAGGGATCTGATTTTCCCTGTTCTTGGGTTGTCTCTAGAATAGAACCGCTGTCTTTACAAATCTCATTAGTAAGGATTGATAAAGAAAAAAGCAACAAACTAGCGAAATACTCTCTAGGAAAGTTTATCAATGCTCTAGCAACTTTAAAGAATGTAAAGTTTTTTATAACTAAGGAGTTCAGAAAGACAAGAAATTGAAAAGTACTCTGAACTTTGTGCATGTCCTTCTGTTAAGAAAAGAGGCTAGGCTTACTCTTGAAGCTTATTAGTTCATGATTGTCTTAGATGAAATTATAGGATGATCAGCGGAGAAGGAAGACTCTACATTCAACACTTAGGTGGGGATTATTTAGCTTAAGCTTTGAAGAAAGTTTGAAATTTTGATTGGATGCAATGAATACACCTCCTCAGAGTCAAGTGCTTCTTCCCTTCATTTTAACAAATGGATCACATGACTTGACAAGGCAATGATATCCCTAATCAGGTTGGATATGATGAAATGTGATGAGATAAAAGGAGAGACTATGAGTTGAGGGAAAAAAACGTTGCCTTTTATAAAATCTATAGAAGAAACAATAGAAAATCAATGAAAAAGAACTGCAGCCTTTTGAAAATCTGATTTTGTCTATAATGCTTATGTGCATAGGTCCATAGTTTAAAATAAACCTGAACATTTACCCAAGTCTAAACTTAGATCCTCTATTATTTGTTCTGCCTGTCTATATCATGATTTAAGCTTCATATTTCATTGGGTGGAAGAAGTATGTGGCAGGCTAATGGTCTAAATACCCAAGTCTCATTTTATAAATATTTATTGCCAACTGGTGTGTTCATATCTTTGAAGTCCTATGCAGGGCTCACTGTGAGTATATACTTCCCTCCCCTGCCTGTGGAAAATAACCTACCCAGCACTCTTGTTTACACAAGGATGGCTTCAACACCGAGTTAATTTTTTTATCTACATCTTCTCACATCACTCATCTTTGTTTTGTTATATTTTCTTCCCTCCTTCACCTCATATGTCAAGCAGTGAAGGCCCGAAGTAATAAGCTAAACAACATGTGCTGTGCTGCTTTTGAATTAAGGCAGTCGCCCAGGCCGAGCTGATGATTACTAATCTGCCCTGAGTGGCTGTAGGGGGCCTGCAGGGTCAAGGGAAGAAAAACAAACAAACAAAAAAAAAACCTCGGAGAAGATATTCAAAATAAAAGAGGTGAGTCTGGAGGATTCTGAACATCAAACTAAAACTCCTGGACATGATTCTTCTGGAAGGAGGGAACCATTGTGAGGATTCAAAGCAGGAGAACCACATTAAGAAACAGTTCTTCAGGAAAATTCATCAGTGTATGTTCCGGATTACTGCAGACTGGAGGAGAGATCAATTAGGAGGCAATGGCAATTATATGGGTGAGAGGGGATGAAGGCATACAAACAGTTCCACTAATATTTAGTTACTGCGTTATGACAGTGGGAATAGAAGAAGGTAGGTACAGGTGGGAGAGATGTCGACATGATAGAATTGATAAAACTTGAAACTATTGGATGCAGTGCAAAGACAAGTAAACAATAAAGCAAAAATATTGAGCTATTGTAAATACGAGGATGAGAATAATATTAAATAAAATTCAAAAGAGAAGCATGATTAGAACAGAAGGGGATATTAAATGTTTAGTTTGAACATCATAAATTTTAAGGAGCCGGCATCACTTGATGGCAATGGGTTCATGGGGGTAGCCTGCAAGTGGAGCCATCTACAGAAGTAATTGGTTAGCAAGGCAGGTATGAATTAAGTGTTTGGGTGGCTTAGATGTGATATGTGAGAGAAAGAAAGGCATGTATGAAGAGCTCCTGGTTTTGGGCTTGGATTACCATGTGGGGATAATAACCAGGATAGAGTAAAAAAGGAAGAGATATAGAAACAGGAGAGGAAGACCATAAATTCAGAATGAATATTTGCATTTCTCATGGGATATCCAAGAGAAACATCCAGAAAGGTGAGCTCACATATCTAGATCTCAGCGGACAGGTCCAGGTGAACAATATAAATTTGGAAGTAGCAACCAGAAATTTAAAATACTGTGAGGGGAGCACAGTCGAACTTCTGGAAAGATGAAGTAAGTAGATGTGCTTTTCCCTCTTCCTGCACTTAATAGAACTAAAAATCCTTAATATTTTATATATATATATATATATATAAAATAAGAAGACTCTGAAAGGTGGAAAGTAAAAGGCAGATCTTCTGGGAATTTGGGACCAGAGGAACAACCTGATGGTGATTTCTCTGGGTGTTCTTCTTGCTCCATATATATCAGACTTAGAGCTGAAGAATTTGTCACCTGGAAACACCAATGGATATAGACAAAAACAGGTCCAACAAAACCATGCTGTCTGTAACCAAAGGATCAGGAAAGGGACAATCTACTAAGACAGAACATTTTAGACAATAGCTGCTTTACTTCAGCCTAACATTTCATGCAAACACACACACAAAAAAAATTATAGCCCCATTCCAACTCACACCAAATAAGGCCAAGTGGGAAGCCTAACGTTCCACCTTTATGAGGCAGTAAAAAATGTTCCCCAATACTCCAATTGGGGTGTGGTCAGAGAAGGGCAAGTAGCGAGCCAGGACTTCCAACCCCACCAGCCAGTAATAAGCCTCACAGCCTGCAATATCAGTGGACACCACACAGGGAGACTAGACTTCCCAGGCACCCCTCCTGCTCCCTGCTGGATGATGTCAGAAGAGGCCTAGAGGAGAGTTGGGATATTTGCTATCACCCAGCAGTAACAAGGCCACCATCACCTCGGTGTCAGTGGAAACCTCATAGCAAGCAGGAACACCCACCTCCTCCCAGCAGTAACAAGGAGCCTCCACCTTGCATGTCACCAAAATTCAAGTGGAAAATCCAGCCTTCTACCTCCACTTGACAGTAATGAGGAGGCACCTCCTCTTACTCTGCTAGAGCAGTTTCAGAGAAAACCAGCAAAAATAGATTTTCTCATAATGTATCCCATAATTAATATCAAAGTGTATTTCATAATGTGATACAAAAATGTTCAGATTTCTCTCACCATACCAAGAACCAGGAAGATCTCAAACTACATGAAAATAAAATAAATAGATTCCAATACCAAGATGACAGGGATGTTAGAATTATCTGGCAAATATTTTAAAGTAGCCATTATAAAAATGTTTCAACTAGCAATTAGGACCATGCTTGAAACAAATGAAAAAAAAAAAAAAAAAAGGAAAGTCTCAGCAAAGAAATTGAAATTTTTGGCAAAGAAACATAAGAGCCAAATGGAAGTTTTAAAGTTGAAAAATACAATAACCCAAATCAAGTGCTCAGTGGACTGGCTCTACATGGAATGGAAAGGACAAAGGAAAGAATCAGTGGAAAAGAAGATATAAAAATAGAAATTACCCACTCTGAGCAGCAGAGAGAAAGCAGACTAAAATAAAACAAAATGAACAGAGCCTCAGAGACTTAAGGGACTATAACAAAATATTTAACATATGTGTCACTGCAGTCCTGGAACGAAAGTAAAAAAAGGCAGGGTTGAAAAAGTACTTGAAGAAATAATGTCTAAGCACTTCCCAAATTTTGCAAGAGACGTAAACCTACAGCTTTAAGAAGTTGAGAACCACAAAAAGGATAAGCTCAAAAAAATTCATGCCAAGAGTGTTATTGTTAAGATTGTGTGTCAACTTGGCTGAACCATGAGTCTCAGTGGTTTGGTAGTTATGTGATGCTGTAGTTTGACAGTTATGTAATGGTATAATTTGGCAGTTATGTAATGATGTAGTTATCCTCCAGTTTGTGTTATAATGTGATCACCTCCATAATGTAATCTGATGTGATCAGCCAATCAGTTCTAAAAGGAGTTTCCTGGGGGAATGTGGCCTGCATCCAATATACATGGACATTCTGGCAAAGCTTGCTGGATTTTTCTCACTCTGGATCCTCCACCTGGCTTGTAATCATCTGACCTCTGTCTCTTTGAGTTGAGCCAGCAATTCACCATATTGCCTGTCAATCTTGGGATGTTGGAATTCATCAGCCTTCACAGCATGTGAGCCAGCAGACTGCTCTCTGACCTGCTGATCTTGGATTCATCAGTCCCTGCAGCTACGTGAATCAGAGCAGCCTCCAGCCTGACGCCTGACCCACAGACTTGGGAATTGCCAGCCTCTACAACCAAGTGAACCATTTCCTTGAGATAAATCTATCTCTCTCTATGCGTATACATATACATAAACTCACTGCCGTCAAGGTGATTCCAACATATGTATACATATATATATCCCCCAAAACCAAACCCATTGCCATCGAGTCAATTCCAACTCATAGTGACCCTATAAGACAGAGTAGAGCTGCCCCATAGTGTTTCCAAGGAGCTCCTGGTGGATTTGAACTGCCGACCTTTTGGTTAGCAGCTGGAGCATTTAACCACTACGGCACCATATATATATGGAAACCCTACGGGGAAGCTCTACTCTACCCTATAGGGTCTCTGTGAGTCAGAATCGACAGCAATGGTTTTATATATATATATATACTTCACTGATATATATATATATATATATATGTATATGTATATATATATATATATATACTAACTAAAAAACTCAGTGCCGTCAAGTCTTCACTGGTTTTCTTCTATAAAGGGCTATGCCTAAGATATTTTGTACCAAGAGTAGTTCTAGAGAAACAAAATTGTAAGAATGAGTTTTCTAAACTGGTTCTCAGGTCTGATTAGTCTTAAAGATGTTGATGACTCTCCCTCCAGTAATAAAGATGGTACTACTTTTTCATGGCATGAGGTGGCAATAGAAATACACACTATATCACCACCAATAGATCAAATATTGGTGAGAGGCAGCCAGGTTTCATATTTTTCTACAATTTTGTTATAATAAGTAGGGTTAGGAAGCTGGTTGGCTGGTCCTACTTTTGCTAGACAAACTAGTGAAAGATGTGAGCTCGGGGCTTCAGAGTCACAGCTCATGCACCACATAATCGGCCAAAAAGTTGCCACTTGTGCCCTGAAACAAAGTCTTATTTCTTGTAGTAACAGAGCTGATACAGCCAAAAACCAAACCCAGAGTCTTATAATAAGAGTGGCTGAATTACAATATTGACTGAACTCCCAGCCTTAAATCATGTCTGGAGTGAGAGCATTGATTGGGAAGAAACGTGATCCTGAGACTTGGAATGGGGACACATGGGTAGATAATCAGGAAGCTGGGGACATAAAACCCCTAAATTTGGTTAAGTCTCTCCTACCAACAGAACCAGCCCTCTCACTCCCATCTGAAGAAATTAATCCATCTTCGTCTGCTAAGCTACCCTCACCAGGAAAATCATTATTCCTTCCACCCCCATCTGTTGAGATTAACCCAGCTGTGTCTGAAGAGCCTTTGTCTGAGATATCACATGGAGAAATGTCTAAGTCATTTCCTGGAGCATCACCTAAGGCAGATGCCTTACAAGACCTTGCTGAATGTTCTCAGAACACCTCCCAAGCACCCTTTTTTATCTAGACCTGTAACTATATTTAAGTTCCAGTGAGCCCCAAAAAGTGAAGTACAAAGTGTGATCCAGGAGGAGGTATGCTACACTCCAAAAGAACTGCTTGACTTTTCTAATATGTACAGACAAACAAAAACCTGGGAAATATGTGTGTGAATGGCTATTCAGGGTGTAGAATAAAAGTGCAAGGAATAGAAAGTTGGATTAGTCTGAGTTTATTGACATGGGCCCACTAAGCACAGATTCTTCACTGAGTGTTTCAGCTCAAGGGGTTAGGAAAGGACCTAATAGTTTATTTGGTTGTGTCACTGAAGCATGGATTATGTGGTAGCCTACACTAAATCGAGTTGAAGTACCAGGCCACCGTTGGCATACTATAGAAGAAGGTATCTAAAGGCTTAGGGAAATTGGCATGTTAGAGTGAATTTATCAGGCCCACAGACCCACACATGGAGTACTCAGAGGACACACCTTTTACCAGAACTGTGAGGAACAAATTTGTGAAGGGAGCTCCAGCATCCTTGAAGACTGCTGTGATTGCTATTTTATGTAAATCAGATCTGATGGTGGGAATTGCCCTAACTGAATTAAGACACACTACAATGGGCCTGATTGGACCCTGTGGGGGTAGGGATCAGGTGACGGCACTCAATCAACAAACACAAGGAGGGAGTGGTTATTGTTATGGACAGCAGAGTCAAAGTAGTAATCAGAATAGTCTGACTCGTATGAACTTAAGGCATTTGCTACTTAGTCATGGTGTCCCTAGGAGTGAAATTGATGGAAAATACACTAAATATTTACTTGATCTCTACAAGTGGAAGAATTCTAGGTCCAGTGAACCGCGGTTTAACTCAAATGACCAGAACAGGGAGCCATGGCCCTTCAATCAATTCCTGGTTTTGAGCCAGTTTATAGACCCACGACCCCTTGAATGAAGGGAAGGCCAGGTTCCCTTAAGGAAAGACCACACTAACCTGACAAAAACTTATACTGTTGATCTTTCTTCCAGCTTTCCCAAGGGGATCTATGGCCTTTTATGAGAGTGACTCTTCACTGGGACAGGGAAATAATCAGATTTTCAGGAATTACTGGATACTGGCACAGAACTGACAATAAATTCCGGGAGACTCAAAACATCACCGTGGCCTGCCAGTCAGAGTGGAGGCATATGGACGTCAGGTTATTAATGGATTCTTAGCTTCAGCTTAGGTTCATCTCACAGTGTGTCCAGTGGGTCTCCAAACTCATCCTGTAGTGATTTCCCCAGTCCCAGAATGCTTAATTGAGATATACACAAGTGACAGAACCAATACGTTGGATCTCTGACAAGTGCAATAAGGGTTATTATGGTAGGAAAAGTCAAGTGGAAGCCATAAGAACTGCCCTTATCTAGGCAAATAGCAAACCAAAAGCATTATTGCATTCCTAAAGGGATTTAGAGATTACTGCCACTATCAAGGGCTTGAAGGATGCAGAGGTAGTGACTTCCATTACATCCTCATTCAACTCACCTATTTGGCCTGTGCAAAAAACAGATGAATCTTGGAGAATGACAGTGGATTATGGTAAAATTAACCAGGTGGTGACTCCAATTGCAGCTGCTGTTCTAGACGCAGTTTCATTGCTTGAGCAAATTAACACATCTCCTGGCACCTGGTATACAGCTATTGATCTGGCTAATGCCTTTTTCTAGATTCTGCTTTCAAAGAAACACCAGAAGCAGTTTGCCTTCAGCTGCTAGCCAGCAATACACCTTCACTATCCTACCTCAGGTGTATATCAACTCTCTAGCCCTACGTCATAATCTAGTCTGCAGGATCTTGATTACCTTTCCCTTACACAAGACATCACACTGGTTCATTGCATTGATAATATTATGATGATTGGATCTACTAAGGAAGAAGTGTCAATAACTTATTGATAAATATTTGCATGCTAAAAGGTGGGAAATTAATCTAACAAAAGTTCAAGGTACCTTCCACTCCAGTGAAATTTCTAGGAGTCCAGTGTTGTGGGGCATGTCCAGATATTACTTCTAAAGCGAAGGATAAGTGGTTGCATCTGACCACTCCTACAATAAAAAAGGAGGCACAATGTCTTGTTAGGCCTCTTTCAAGTTTGGAGGCAACATATCCTTCATTTGGGCGTGCTCTGTTTATCAAGCAACTCTGAAAGCTGCTAGTTTTGAGTGGGGCCCAGAACAAGAAAAGGCTCTGCAACAGGTTCAGGCTGCCATGCAAGCTGCTCTGCCATTTGGGCCATATGATCTGGCTGCTACAACGGTGCTTGAAGTGTCAGTGGCAGATAGAGATGCTGTTTGGAGCATTTGGACAGCCCTTATCAGTGAATTACAATGCAGACCCTCAAGATTTTGGAGCAAAGCCCTGCATCTTCTGCAGGTAACTCCTCTCCTTTAGAGAAACAACTTTTGGCTTGTTACCAGGCCTTAGTAGAAATTAAATGCTTAACTGTGGGCCACCAAATCACCACATGACCTGAGCTGTCCATCACTGGCTAGGTATTGTCAGACCCACAGAGCCATAAAGACAGAAGTGCACAGCAGCGCTCCATCATTTAAATGGAAGTGGTATGTATGAGATCAGGCCTGAGTAGGACATGAAGACACAAGTTAGTTGCTTGAGGTAGTGGCCCAAATGCCCATGGTCTCCACTCTTGTCACATTACCTGTTCTTTCTCAGTCTGCACTTGTAGCCTTAAGAGGAGTTCTTTATGATTAATTGACTGAGTAAGAGAAAACTCATGCCTGGTTTACAGATGGTTCTGTGTGATATGCAGGCACCACTCTGAAGTGGACAGTGGCAGCACTGCAGTCCCTTTCTGGGGCCTCCCTGAAGGACAATGGTGAAGGGAAATTCTCCCAATGGGCAGAATTTTGATCAGTACACCTGTTTGTTCATTTTTCTTGGAAGAAGAAATGGCCAGATGTGTGATTATATACTGATTCATGGACTTTGGCCAATAGTTTGGCTGTAGAATCAGGGACTGGGAAGGAACATATTTGGAAAACTGGAGACAAGCAGGTAATGGGAAGAGCTATGTGGTAGACCTCTCTGAATGGGCCAAAGAAGTGAAGATATCTATGTGTCATGTGAACGCTCATCAAGGAGAGACTGCGGCGAAAGAGGATTTTAATGACTAAATGGATAGGCTCTTTTGTTCTATAGAAATCAGTCATCCTCTTACCCTAACCTCTCCTGTAATTGCCCAATGGGCTCATGAACAAAGTGGCCATGGTGGCAGGGATGGAGGTTATGCATGGGCTCAGCAACGTGGAATTCTACTCACCCAAGTCCAACTTGGCTACCGCCACTGCTGAACGCCCAATCTGCCAGTAGCAGAGGCAAAACAAAGTCCCTGATATAGCACTGTTCTTCAAAGTTATCAGCCAGCAAACTGGTTGTGGGTTGATTACACTGGACAGCTTCCATCACGGAAAGGGCAGTGTTTTGTTCTTACTGGAATAGACACTCTGGATATGCGTTTTTCTTCCCTGTACATGATGCTTCTGCTAAAACTGCCATCCATGGACTTACAGAATGCCTTATCCACAGTAGTGGTACACCACGCAGCATCACCTCAGATCAATGGACTTACTTCACAGCAAATGAAGTTCGGCAATGGGCATATGCTCCTCTAATTCACTGGTCTTACCATATTCCCCATCATCCTGAAATGCCTGGCTTGATAGAATGATGGAATGGCATTCTAAAAACACAATTACAGTGTCAGTTAGATGGGAATACCTTGTGGGGTTGGGGCAATGTTCTCTAGGAGGCTGTATATGCTCTAATCCAGCACCCAATATATGCAACTGTTTCGCCCATTGCCAGGATTCTTGGGTCCAGTAATCACGAGGTAGAAAAAAAAAATGCAAGTGGATCATTATCACCCATTTGAAAAATTTTTGCCTCCTGTCCCTGTGTCCCTGTGCTCTGAGAGTCTACAAGTCTTAGTTCTAAAGGGAGGAACAGTCCCACCAGGAGACACAACACTGATTCCATTGACCTGGATGTTAAGCAAGTCTCCTGGACACTTTGGGCTTCTCATGCATCTGGATCAACGGGCGAAGAAAAGAGTTACTGTATTTGCTGGTGTGATTGATCCTGATTAGCAAAGAAAAATTGGATTGATATTATATAATGGAAGTAAAGTATGTCTGGAATACAGGAGATCCCTTAGGACTACCATGCCCTGTGATTAAAGTCAATGGAAAACTACAGCAACCCAATTCCAACATGACTATTGATGGCACAGATTCATCAGGAATGAAGGTTTTGGTTACCCCATCTCTTAGTTATCTAGTACTGCTATAACAGAAATACCACAAATAGATGACTTTAACAAAGAGAAATTTATTCTCTCACAGTTTCAGAGGCTAGAAGCCCAAATTCAGGGTGCCAGCTCCAGGAGAAAGCTTTATCTCTCTGTTGGCAGTTATGTAATGTAATTTTGCATTTATGTAATGGCACAATTTGGCAGCTGTGTAATGATGTAGTTATCCTCCATTTTGTGATATAATGTGATCACCTCCAAAATGTGATCTGATGTGATCAGCCAATCAGTTTTAAAGGGAGTTTCCTGGACAGAGTGCCCAGCATCCAATATATGTGGAAGTTCTGGCAAAGCTTGCTGGCTTTTCTAACTTTGCATTCTGCATTTGGCTCATCATCATCTGACTACTGGTTCTTTGGACTTGAGCCAGAGGCCCACCATATTACCTGCCGGTCTTGGAGTGCTGCAGCCCCTGCAGCCTGTGAGCCAGCACCCTGCCATCTGATCTACCAATCTTGTGTTCATCAGCCCTTGCAGCTACATGAGTCAGGAGAAGCCTCTCGCCTGACCCACACACTTGGAAATTGCCAGCCTTTACAACCACATAAGCCATTTCCTTGAGATAAATCTGTGTGTGTGTGTGTGTATGTATCTCATGGGTTGAATTGTGTCCCCCCCAAAATTTGTCAGCTTGGCTAGGACATGATTCCCAGTATTGTTGATTGTCCACCATTTTGTCATCCGATGTGATCTTCCTATATGTTGTAAATCCTACCTCTAGGATGTTAATGAGGTGGGATTAGTGGTAGTTATGTTACTTAGGCAGGGCTCACTCTAAAGGTTAGGTTGTGTCTTAAGCCAATCTCTTTTGAGATATAAAAGAGAGAACCAAGCAGAGAAAGGGGGAAGCTCCTGAAAGCAGCACCAGGAGCAGGGAGCATCATTTGGACCCAGGGTTCCTGTGCAGAGAAGCTGCTAGACCAGTGGAAGATTGATGATAAGGACATTCCTCCAGAGCCAACAGAGAGAAAGCCTTGTCCTGGAGCAGTCACCCGGAATTTGGACTTCTAGCCTCCTAGACTGTGAAAGAATAAATTTCTCTTTTTTAAAGACATCCACTTGTGGTATTTCTGTTATAGCAGCACTAGATAACTAAGACTATATGTATGTGTGTATATATATATACACTTCACTGGTTTAGCGTCTTTAGAAAGCCTGGCCTAAGACATGAAGTATCATAATTATAATTCTGAAAACTAAAAACAAAGAAAAATACCTTGAAAACAGCCAGAGAAAAATGATACCTTTTCTATAGGGAAAACAAAATTAGAATGACAGTAGATTTCTCACTGAAATCCATTGGGGCCAAAAGAAAGTGGCACAATATTTCACAAGTGCTGAAAGAAAAGAATTGTCAACCCATAATCTTCTAAGCCATGAAAATATCCTTCAGGAATGAAGGAGAATTCAAGACAATCTGAGATGAAGGAGAACTCGGATAATTTGTCACCAGAAACCTACCCTGAAAGAACAGCTAAGGAAACTCTCTAAATAGAAAAAGGAAATGATAAAAGAAGGGATTGTTGAACATGGAAAAGGAAGAAAGAACATGATTAGAAAAATATGGGTAAATACGATAGAATTTCCTCCTCTTAATTTTGCTAAATTATGTTTGACAGTTGAAGCAAAAACTATAACACGGTCTGATGTGGTTCTAAATGTATATAGACCAAATATTTAAGATATACAGATAGCAAATAAGCAAATGGAAAGGTGTTCAATATCATTAGCCACCAGGGAAATGCAAATTAAAACCACTACGATACACCTATCAGAATGACTAATTTTTTTTTTTTTAAATGACAACACCAAATGCTGGTGAGGATGCAGAGAACCTGAGTCACTCATACATTGCTGGTAGGGATGTAAAACGGTACAGCCACTTTGGAAATCAGGTTGACAACTTCTTATGCTAAATGTACAACTATCATACAACCCAGCAATTGCACCTTTGGGCATTTATGCCAGAGAAATAAATACCTATCTTCACACAAAATCCTGTGCATAAATGTTTATAAGTAGCTTTATTTGTAATTGTCAAAAACTAGAAACAACTCAGATGTGCTTCAATGGATTGAATACTATTCAGCAATAAAAAGGAATAAACTCTTGATACACACAACAATCTGGAGAACATCCACAGAATTTGCCGAGAGGAAAAAAGTCAAACACAAAAGTTTACACCCTGTATGATTCATTTATATAACTTTCATAAAATGACAAAATTATAGAAAGGAAGAACAGACTAATGGTTGCAGAGGTTAAGGACGGAGTAGAGGTGGAAGGGAAGTGGGTGTGGCAATGAAAGGACAACATGAAGGTACCTTGTGGTGATGGAATTGTCTGTATCTTGACTGTACCAATGTCTACATCTGGGTTGCGATATCGTTCTATACTTTTATAAGGTGTTAATCTTCAGGGAAACTTGGTAAAGGGTACACGGGGTCTCTTTGTATTATTTCTTACATCTAAATGCAAATCTCTACCTCAAATTAAAATTTTTCATTAAAAAACTATTGTGCAAGTCAAGAAAGAGCTCATATGTTACCTTGCTATGACCCACGAGG
Source organism: Loxodonta africana (assembly GCF_030014295.1). Classification (NCBI taxonomy): domain Eukaryota; kingdom Metazoa; phylum Chordata; class Mammalia; order Proboscidea; family Elephantidae; genus Loxodonta; species Loxodonta africana. The sequence goes on from NC_087349.1 coordinate 103,756,419, forward strand.
TAATGGTTTGCAAGTCTCTGGTATAGAGTATAAAAGAAAAGGACACCATCAGCAGAACCCCAAGAAACACCAATTTTTAAGTGCCTGGTGAATTCAAACTATCACCCTTTTGGTAACACTTAATCACTACGCCACCAGGGTTTCCATTAAAGGAAGAGGATCCCCAAAGATGACTAAGCAGAGAGTCCTCTGAAATGGGTAGATCTAGGACAGCCAAAGAAAGAGGCTCTTAGAAAAGTGAGATCTAAGCTGATATTGGAAGTATAAAAGGGAAAAATGTTTACATTCAGCAGCACCCATCAAGTACCCCCAAGTTGCCAGTGTATATATAGATTTTTACAGAACTTGAAGAGAGGGCTGAGTTTCCAGTCTGGTCAATTCAATGAAAACTGAGGAAGCTGAGAAGGCCTGAGGTCAGAGCCAGGGGAGATTGTAAGACTAGAAACAAGCAAAAACCACCTCCTCCCCTCCCCCACCTCATATTAACAACAACAACCTTGAAGTGGTCTCTGGACATGGAGTTGGGATTCAAGTTGATCTTATTTCCATCTCCAGAGGCAGGTCATCCAAGCTGACCTCTGGGAAAAAACTTGAAATATGCTAAAATCGCTCCTTTAAAAAGATATTCCTCATTTTCAGCCTTTCTCTTATAACCATCTTATGCCTATCCTTCCCTTTACACCCTCTGTATTCACCTTTTCACTTCCCATTATCTTCTTAAATCAGAATACTCTGATTTCTGCTTCCGCTCCTCCAATGAAATGGCTCTCCTGAAAGGTGGATGTGATGTTGCCATTGCTAATCCCAACAGATGTTTTTAAGTCACTATCTATCTGGGGGTGTGGGTGTGTGCTTGCATGTGTGTGTGTGTGTGTGTGTGTGTCATTTGTCCCTTTGAGTGCTGCCTTTTTCTGTATACTTTCCTTTCATGATTTCTCTTACAGTATTCTTTCCTAGCATTTCTCTCATCTCTATGGATCTTTCATATCCTCTTATTTATTTTTTTTTTTACTCATTCCTTGAATTTTGATGTTCCTAGGAGCATCATCTCTTCCCCATCTTTCAGTGTCTCCTTTGAATTGTATCCTTACCTTTGATTTAATTACTCCCACATATATCTGCATTGGGCAGAGACCTCTCCCCTGTTCTCTAAGCCACATATCCAATTTCATATTGGACATCTTCATAAGATGAGCTACTCATTCATTCATTCACTAAGTATTTACTGAGCTTTTTATGTCAGGCACTCTTCAGTGCTAGGGCCAGTGCTCTAAACCAGGTTGCAATGTCAAGACCACTCAGATGAATCCCACCAGAGTCACCAATTGGATTAAACCAGCCCAGAGAGGCTGAGATCACCCACTTCTGATGCTAAATGTGTGGTAGATAATAAGCCTTACTCCATATGCCGATTGCAGAAACCTCAGCTTCCAGGCCAAATTGTTTACTGCAAGGGTGTTTCACACTTGCACAGGCAGGCAAATCCCTTGCCATCAGGGAGCTCAGACTCTGGGGTTAATACAGCATTTGTTGCGCGTTATTTCTGCTTCTCACCCAGGATCAGGAAAATGTTTACTTTCCCTCTTCTTCCCTGAGACCTCATCAAAGTGCCTCCTTGTGACATATCCAGAAAGGACCGTCCTCATTAGGTACAGCCATCCTCCACTTTGGGCTGTCCCCTCACCCTTAGGGCGCCAGAGCAGACAGTGGTTGGTGAACAAGTGCAGGGGCAGCAAAAATGGCTCTCTTTCAATTTCTGTACCACCAACATTAGATGCTTCTGCCCAAAATATCTCATTCAGTTCACCCAATAGTTTAAGTTAACAACTGTTTTTTTTTTTTTTTAACCACATTTTAGGGTCTGTGTTCCTTAAAACTGAAATAGCAACAGCCAGTTCTTCCATATGCAGCTCACAAGATCGGGTATAAGCTTTAGCTGTTCCTCTTGGACCCTCCATATCAGCCCATTCCTCCCATTCTTTCAGCCTTTTCTCTAATATTGCACTGTTGGGATCACTACCTTTCTTGCTAGGTTCACCTCACTCCCCTTTCCCTGTCAAGTTGAACTCTTCCAACTTCCTACAAAACCCTATCGCCAATTTTAGCAACTTTCCTAGCCGCGAGTTGCCTCACAGAACACCTGGCAGCCTCCCAGATTCTGGGTTCAAATCCACAGGAAGGTGCTGGTCCATCTTTCTTCTAGTGTCCTAGAAGATGTAGTGTCCTACATCAAGATCTTTCTCCATATTGCTAATCAGAACCACTCATCTATGCCAGCACATCTGGCTTCCCTCTCCTTGCAGCTATCCTCCTGACCCCATTTCCCCACCCTCTTCCTTTCTTATTCAAAAGCTGTTCTACCATGTCGTTTCCGTTCCTTTCACTATGAATTGATATACACCGTCTTTATTTTCTTCTCTATTTCTTTCTCTCTCTTTTCTTATAAGCATGCAATTCCATAAGGCTGGTTCTGTCCTTCAGCACTCTCATATGGTGCCATGCAACCCTTCATTCACCTAACAGGAGGTTTATTCCTAGAGGGGATCACCAGAGGAAAATTGTGAGGATCCCTATAACCCAGACAAATATGTAACAAGAAAGAGGAAATTTTATTCAAATCTCCTATGGCCATCTGTTAACATTAACATATAGATGACAGATATTGGGTTTTGGAGCTACACAGTTCTTCAGTTCTGAAATCTTTTCTTTGGCAATTACACACACACATACATACCCATAATATTAGTAGTAAGGATGATGATAAATCCAGCTATAATTGAGGGTCTACTTCTTTTCTAGAACTTTATATTTTTTATTTCTAAACTCTGTAATAACTCATTATTCTTTAAAATTTATAAATAAGAAATGAGGCAGAGAAGTTGGCTGGAGACTATAGTTTCTTACCACATGGCCCTCTTCCCAGGACTTTTCATGACATGGCAGCTAGCTTCCCCCAGAGTGAGTGATCCAAGAGGAAGAAGCAGGGAGAGAGAGAGAGAATGACAGAGACAGAGGCCAGAGAGTCTTTTATAACCTAATTTCAGTAGTACCATATATTACATCCTATGGGTCTCACACGCTCCTTGGAAACTCTATGGGGCAGTTCTACTCTGTCCTATAGGATCGCTATGAGTCAGAATTGACTCAATGGCACTAGGATTGGTTTTTTTTTTTTTTTTTTTGGATGAGTCTCACTGGCCAACTTGATACAACGTGGGAGGGAATTACACAGGGTGTTAAACCAGGAAGCAAGGTTCATTGAGGCTATCTTGGAGGCTGGCTACCAAACCGACAAAATCAGGACTAGCAGATGTTCCTGATTAACATTTTTATATTTATAAGAGTAAAACGTGTACATTATGAAAAAAATCAGAAGCAATAAACAAATAACAAAAAACAACAGTCAGCTACAAGCAGCCCACCCATACTACAATAGTCCCACTTTCCAAAGGCAATTGCATTTTTATATTTTTAGATCTTTTTCTGAGTAGTTATTCCAAAGCACTAAACAATGTACGTTTATATGATTATTGATTAATTAACTTTATACATTGTCCTGCTACTATGGATGAGATTTGGCATTCTTTCTCCTATAACCTCGTAAGCTCCTCCACCCCCCTACACACACATACCCATATACACCCCTCTGCTCTTTCATTCTTTCAGTATTCTATAAATGTATTCTTTCCTGATGTAAAGTTGGTTGGTTAACAGAAAAAGTTGATTAAAAAGGGCAGTCATTTAAAAAATGATATATACTTTTAACATTTGGTTTTAACTTAAACATGTCATTGTACATTCACTCACCAAACTTTTGATGCAGGCCAAGGCCTTCTCTTTGGGAGTGGATCTGCTGATTGGAGGTTGCCGCCATCTTTCTTGTGTGAACACATTCATAATATATTTTCTACAATTTCCAGTTTGGGGTTCTTTAATGTAGAACAGGAACTTAAAAGATACCTGCAAAATTCTCTGGATGTAATATCTTTCTACATTTTTGTACTTTTTATTCACTTTTTTTACAATTATCCCTACCCTGGCTAATTTAGGAAAACCCTGGTGACATAGTTGTTAAGTGCTATGGCTGCTAACCTTAAGGGTCAGAAGTTCGAATCTGCCAGGCGCTCCTTGGAAACTCTATGGGGCATTTCTACTCTGTCCTATAGTGTTGCTATGAGTCAGAATCGACTTGACAGCACTGGGTTTGGTTTGGTTTGGTTTGGTTTGGTTTGGTTTGGTTTGGTTTGGTTTGGTTTGGTTTGGTTTGGTTTGGTTTGGTTTGGTTTGGTTTGGCTAATTTAGCCACAAATGTTTTTAATGTATTTCCCTTAAAGCTTATAGAAGCAACTCATTTATTGGTTAGCTTGTTTTTGTTTTTGTTTATCTTAGAATTCAGGGTTTTATGTAAAATAATTACGAGTACAACTGGCATAAACAGGTTTGGGAACAAACACATTTACCTGGTCTTTAGAAGCATACAAGTCAACCAAAGGGAGCAAAAATGCACAGGTATGATACAGTTGCCCACTAGCAATATACATTCAGTCTTCTGAGAGTATCAGGCAAAGATTTTTAAATAGGAAATTGGGATCATACACCAACCCTACAACCCATTAAGAAATTTTCTGTGATATACTAAATCGTGAACAGTATTTATCATTGTGAAGTAGGGCTGCCATGGTGGTAGTGAGGGAACTGTATATACTTCCATGAATCCCTACGTGGCAGAAACAGTTAAGTGCTAGGCTACTAACTGAAAGGCTGGCGATTTGAATCCACCCGGAGGCCCCTTGAAAGAAAGATCTGGCAATCTACTTCTGCAAAGATCACAGTCATGAAAAACCCTACGAAGCACAGTTCTACTTTGACATACATGGTATCACCATAAGCTGTCCTTTGAAGGCTTCATGAGTATGTAACAGGGGAGAGAGATGAGAGAAGAAAGATGACCCTTGGAGGCTGGGACCATAAGGGTACGAGTAAATATTATTAGCATGTCTTGATGGTGGGCTTCCCACGTCAGACACTGAGCTCTGTCATTTACATGTCTTTCCACTTGAAATTTTCCAAATAACCCTGTAAGGTACAGTCTACTTTTATTCCAAATGTAAAGTGGAGAGGGAAAAATGATGGAATTTAAATAATTTGCCCAATGTCACAGAGCTGCTCAGTGGTGGACCTAAAATTTTTATTATCTAAGCTGAAAGATGTGTTCTTCACCACTATGCTATAACTTTTATTTGATTTATTTAATTTTAATTCACTGGCTAAGAAAAAGGAAAAAAAAAATATTTGGAAGCTTAGTTATCTAGTGCTGCTATAATAGAAATACCACAAGTAGATGGCTTTACCAAAGAGAAATTTATTTTCTCACAGTCTACGAGGATAGAAGTCCAAATTTAAGGGGTTAGCTCCAGGAGAAGGCTTTCTCTCTTTGTCTGCTCTGGGGGAAGGTCCTTGTCATCAGTCTTCCCTGGTCAAGAACCCTCTCATCCCAGGGACCCCAGGTCCAAAGGAAGTATTGTTCTCCTGGCTTTTGTTTTTTGGTGGTATGAGTTCCCCACACACATATCTCTGCTAGCTTCTCTCTTTTATATCTCAAAAGAAATTGGCTTAAAACACAATTAAATTGTGTAGATTGAGTCCTGCATCATTAACAGAACTGCCTCTAATCCTGATTCATTAACATCATAGAAGTAGAATTTACAATACATAGGAAAATCACATCAAATGACAAAATGGTAGACAATCACACAATACTGGAAATCATGGCCTAGCCAAGTTGACACATATTTTTGGGCAGCACAATTTAATTCATGCCAAAAACCAAAACCAAACCCAGGGCCATCGAGTCGATTCCGACTCATAGCGACCATATAGGACAGAGTAGAACTGCCCCATAGAGTTTCCAAGGAGCACCTGGCAGATTCAAACTGCCGACCCTTTGGTTAGCAGCAATAGCACTTAACCACTATGCCAACAGGGTTTCCCAATCCATGCCAGAAGCCAAAAATTACAGGGCATGCATAAACTATAATGATTAGAAATGTCTTCCAACACATTCCGTACTGACAGTTAACTCTCCTTCACCTGTTCTAATGGCATGTACCTTCTCATTGGGCCAGAGTAACCCTTCTATCTTTCCAAATAAACTAGTTTACTACTGTGAGTCTCTGGAAAGTGATGCTGTTGTTGTTAGGTGCCATTAAGTCAATTCTGACTCATAGTGACCCTATGCACAACAGAACAAAACACTGCCCAGTCCTGAGCCATCTTCACAATCATTGTTGTGCTTGAATCCATTGTTGCAGCCACTGTGTCAATTCATCTCACTGAGGGTCTTCCTTTTTTTCGCTGACCCTCTACTTTACCAAGGATGATGTCCTTCTCCAGGGACTGGTTCCCCCAATAACCTTTCCAAAGTACACAAGTCGAAGTCTCACCATCCTCACTTCTAAGGAGCGTTCTGGCTGTACTTCTTTCAAGGCAGATTTGTTCCTTTTTCTTGAACTCCATGATATATTCAATATTCCTTGCCAATACCATAATTAGAAGGCATCAATTCTTCTTCAATCTTTCTCATTCATTGTCTAGCTTTTACATGCATATGAGGTGATTAAAAATGTCATGGTTTGGGTCAGGTGCACCTCAGTCTTCACAGGGACATCTTTGTTTTTTAACACTTTAAAGAGGTCTTTTGCAGCAGATTTGTCCAATGCAATACGTTGTTTGATTTCTTGACTGCTGCTTCCATGGGCATTGAACTCATTGACAATTTCAGTATTTTCTCCATTATCATGATTTTTTTTTTTTTTTTACTTATTGGTCCAGCTGTGAGGATTTTTGTTTTTTTTATGTTGAGGTGCAATGCATACTGCAGGCTGTGGTCTTTGATCTTCATCAGTAAGTGCTTCAAGTCTTCTTCACTTTCAGCAAGCAAGGTTGTATCTACTGCATATCACTGATTGTTGATGAGTCTCCTGATACAGAATTCTTCTTCTTATAGTCCTGATACCAAATTTTTCTTCCTATAGTCCAGCTTCTCAGATTATTCGCTCAGCATACAGATTGAATAAGTTCGGTCTGAGAAGAGACAGGGCTATAATAAATGCGTTTGCAATTATTGTACTGGAGTGAGGTGGTCAATGTGCAGCATATTAATCCAAAGAGACTTTGAGATGGGCTCTACTTAAAAATTGAGTGGAGAAACAGCTACCAAGTTTAAAAATGGACTATCAGAAATAGTGCTTAACCAAGGTTGTGTTGCATGGTCAAGCTCATTCAAAAAAAAAAAAAATACTTTCAAACAGATTGTGTTTCATCTCTTGAGGAGCATTGGGTGATTAGATACAATATTAAACTTTTGGATCCAAAAAAATAAAATAAAGATTAGAAACAAGAAGTTGATGGCATGGAAGATTGTGTTTACCATATTTTTGTGTTTGTTTGTTGCCCAACCATTTTTTCCCCGCCTCCACCAAGGTCCTTCCATAAGCATGTTATACTCATTTTTTTTACAGCAACGTAAAAAAAAAAAAAAAAAAAATGGCATAGAGACACTTATGAAAATACCCAAGGAATCCAGGGTTACTAATATGGTATGGCAGGTTTCAATTTTTCTACATGGCCTATCTCCATCTGGTTGAAAAAAGGAAGAAAAATTTCCATGGATCCCCTTCCCTATATTGAATTGTTGAATAATTTTAAAAAAGGGAAGTACCAAGCTCCTGCTCCAGAACTTTTAAAAAATGTAGATTCCCAGGTCCCATTCCAGACCCATTGTTTCAAAATCTCTGTTTGGGTAAAGCAAAAGAATAAGGTTCTTGGTGATTATGCCCACTAAATTTGGAGAACTTTTGGCCTAGGGAACAAAGGCCCATTTGAAGCTTTTTCTACCAACATTTTTTTACTCTTGATGATCTCCCCTTCTGGCTTTTAGAAGAAGCTGGAAAAAGATTATTCAACAGAAATATGAATAATGATATAATAGAAAATAAAAACAGAAGCAAAAACACACACCCTCTTGATAGAAATTGAAAGAGAAAAGAAGCAGAAATCTGATGATGTGGAAAGTGAAACAAAGATCCCAAAATCTAGAAATACATGCAGAACTCATCCAGACAATCTATAAACAAATATAAAATGTATATAAATACATCTGTCTAATTGCAACCTAGAGTGAGATGTATTTCGTGTCTCCAAACTTCCTCTCTTTGCTTTGACCTCTTTTTAAAATCAACATGGACAGTTCTGAAGTAATTCTTCGACTTGGTTGCAAGGTTTTGAAAATTGTCTTTTCCACAAGTCATTAAGTCAAATGTTTTATTGTTGTCGTTATTAAAGCATAAGCACTTATTAGGTCTTCAAAGACAGAATAACGACCAGATTTAAAAAACATATCTGATGATTAGGTAGGCCCTTGTGGTAATGTCCATTTCAAAAAAAGTATTTTGGCCAAAAACCTGTGTCTAATCCATACCTAGCCACTTGGGATTCTAGACTCAACCGTAATGCACCTGAGACATCCTAACTCCATCCTTTTTACAGATGTGGGCATTGAAATCTACATCTTACATTTAAAGATGGAAATGTGACTTCAGTTGACATAGTTATATAGTGACTGAGGCAGGGTAAAACCTAAATTTCCTAATTCATGGTCCATCATCCTTTCTCCCGCACCACAATACATCCTCTTTGCAGATTTTCAGCTGGATAAGTAGTTGGTTGTATCAGCTGTAAACGTATAATGAATGTCAAGCCACAGGTAGAAGCAGAAGAAGGCAGTTGTGTGATATCAACAGAATTGCGGTGAAGGGCAGCCATGCTCTCAGTGGAGACAGTAGAGCACATGGCTGAGGGTGCACTTGGGGGTGTGGGATTTCTCTGGGTTAGAATCCTGGCTCTGCAGCATCCTAGGATTGACCTTGGAAGAGTCATCTATCTACTCTGTGCCACAGTCTCTTCAACTGTAAAATGATGGCTAAGGCCCATATTTTTTTTTCTCTCTTTTTTATTGTGTTTTAAGTGAAAGTTTAAAAACTTATATACACACTGTTATGTGACCCTAGTTTGCTCTCCCTACAATGTGACAGCACACTCCTCCTCTCCACCCTGTATTTCCCATGTCCATTCAACCAGCTTCTGTCCCCCTCTGCCTTCTCATCTCACCTCAGGGCGGAATCCACCCACATAGCCTCATGCCTCTACTTGAGCGAAGAAGCACACTCCTCACCAGTACCATTTTATGTCTTATAGCCCAGTCTAATCTTTGTCTGAAGAGTTGGCTTCTGGAATGGTTTTAGTTTGGGCCCAACAGTCCAGGGCCATGTCCTCTGGGGTCCCTCCAGTCTAAGTCTGGTCTTTTTACTAGAATTTGAGTTCTGCACCCCACTTTTCTCCTGTTTCCTCGGGGATTCCCTGTTGTGTTCCTAAGGCCCGTATTATTAAAGGTGGAACAAGGGCCCTACCTCATAGGGTTCTTATAAGGCTTCAAGCACCCTGAACAGCGCCCAGCACAAAATGACTTTGTAAGAGTTGGCTAAATCAATACGTACTATATCCGCGAACATTGTAGGTAGTTTCTCTCTGTCATCCTTGTTCTTGTTTCCAAGTCTGGCTGTCACTTTTTCAAGGTCCTCCCTTCTTGTCACTTACGCATGTTACTTGCTAAGGTTAATTTTTAAATACAGAATCTATCACAGTGTCAAAAAAATAAATTGCTCTTAAGGATCTCTTTTAGTGAAGACAAATATTTTTTGTCATTTGTTTGAATGTGGGTTCAACTAATTTTCCCTGAGGACCTACCACTTTTACCACCGCTTTCTGTAATTCTAACGCAAATTGAGTTTTTTCAACCTTATAAATCTATAAAAGCGGACAGGGTTGCATTAAGTGAAATAGGCCAAATTTCATTGACTCCTGCCCCATATTCTCAAAAATAGACCTTAGTTGGCCCCATCCCTGATCCCTAAGTCTTATCCAGGTTATGTCCAAGAAATCCTAGGGTGTCTTAAAAGTGCCTATAAATGGGCCAGTAAACTTCAGTTCCTACAAGGCATCTGTCGAGACCTGCCACACTGCCAAAGGCCACATTCTCATGGGGGTCCATCAACACTGCTACTGCTACCATAAGCCACTTTGAGAATACCAAAATTTGGTGAAGGTCCCATCCCCCATGATTCCCAAAATTTTGGGCCCATTTTCCATGCAGTATCCATGGTGCTGCTTTTGATGCACAAGTGGGTGAACTGGAAATGAGAAGGGCCTCTCCTTTGCATAGAGTCCTTGTTGTGAAAAGCTCCTTCCGTTTCTGCTTGCAGGCCCTTCTCTCCACTGATAGACACCCAAGTCCACTAAGCCTGACTAGTGGAATAGGTGCCCTCAGTCACCGACTCCTCCTTCAGGAAAACAACAAAAGAAACCCCATCTTATCTGCAGATCAGATTATACCCTGATAAATCCGAGTCACAACTGAGGCTGACTTCACCCTCACCATCTCTGGAGTCCATCTACTTTCCTCCCATTTTTGGTCATCTGAAAGGTGTTTATTATAATAATTTCTTCTCCGTAGAATTTACTTCCGGGGCTTAATCCATGTGTTCCCAAAACAAGACTCACTACTTTGAAAATCAGCCCTCCAGATGATGAGGGATCTAATCAGAATCATAATTGTGTATTTGATTAACATAAAATGGGGCAAGATTACATTTTATGTTTTGATGTTTAAAGCCCAAAGATAAAAGTTGTTCATTCGTCATTCTCTAGAGTGATTAGATGCCAGGGTGAGAACTGGCTATTCTGGAAAAAGAAGATATGATTGCTTGTTCTCTGGACCTGTTGACACTTGCCTTGCTGGGGACCTTGATAAAGCCCATTCCTCTTTAAAGGAATCATAAAGCCATCCTACCCACTAGGAAGCCTTTAGCTTGGAGACTGCTCTTTAGAGTCCTCTGCCCAGAGTAGTTCCATATAGTGGCTAAATGAGTGATTAAATCAACCAAATTAACTACATTTTAAAATATAATTTGCCTCTTATTATCCCAAGTCCAAAGAAAGGGCTATATTTGCTTAGGAGTTCCTGGGTGGTGCAAGTAGTTAATGCTCTCGGCTGTTAACCAAAAGGTTGGAAGTTCGACTCTACCCAGAGGCACCTTGGCAAAGGCCGGGAAACCTACTTCTGAAAAATCAGTCATCAAAAACCCTATGGAGCACAGTTCTACTCTGACACACATGTGGTCACCATGAGTCAGAGTTCACTGGACTGCAACTGGTTTCTTATATTTGCTTATTCCATGTTTACAATCTGAAAGGATTCATAGTAATTTCACAGCAGGAGGGACCAGTTCATGATCTGATGGAGACTGGTGGGAATTAGCTATTTTGAGAACATAAGAGTTAGTTGATCACAGAATTGTGAACTCTGTAATACTTGACATCATAATAGGCGCTAAATGTATGTTATTGTGATATTACCCCAAACCAACTCATCTAGTTGGCAACTGGGTCTTATTTAGGATATGATTACTCAGATGGAAAATTAGTTTTATCTTTCAATAATACCCCGTTTAATGACAATTTTACTGAGAGTCTTTGAGGGATAAGTAAATTGACCATGAAACACAAACATTTGTTGTTGAGATCAATGGCAAGAAGACTCCCTGGATCTGTTTTGGAAGGGTTTGATGAGTGACTTCAAAGTGTTTGGAAGCTCCAACACAATAAACACTTTGAAGCGGCAAGTCTTTGTCGTCCTCTTGCCTTAGGCCTACTGTCTCTGGCACAGATTAGCAGCATTTGTCTTTTTTTTTTTCTTTTCTTTTCTTTTTTTCTACCACAATGGAAGAGTTTTCTCTTAATAACTGCATGTATCCCATGTGAGTACCAAGATTTTCAAATGGTTCAGGCTGCAGTACGCAGCTTTGATGGGACAACTGCATTAATGAAAGGCGCATTCAATCCGATCTTTGTTGCTACGTTACAGTATTTGTGTTAGGACACTGTATCCCACATGACAGTGATGCAGGCGCTACCACCACCATGACAGGAAGAACTGGAGCAGTAAATTAACTCTTCCGCTGGGTTGCTGTGTTGCTGTTCTTTTCTGATAGTCACAGGACCCTCTCCCAATACTTCCTCTGGTTTCTTTCTGAGGAGAAATAGGTTTAAGAAGAGAAAACACCATCATTTTTATTCATCAGTTGGCCTAATATTTCCCAAGACCACCTCCAGATTTTAATTGCCAAATTTTCTGCAAGAAAAATGCTCCTCTTGTATCCCTAAGCAGCCCTGGTGGCACAGTGGTTAAGAGTTCACCTGCTAATCGGCAGTTCAAATACACCAGCCGCTCCTTGGAAACCCTATGAGGCAGTTCTACTCTACCCTATAGGGTTGCTATGAGTTGGAATAGACTCAACGGAAACAGGTTTTTTGGTTTTGGTTGGTGTTCCTAACGTGAAGTCAGGGTGGGACTCCCAGAATTGTGGGCTCTTGAAATTGTGCGTGGTCAAGTAATGCAATCATCCATTTCTAAAAACTCTCGAAACAACTCTGTGGTTCTTTGCTTGTGGATAAACCATTTGCCTTTCTTTTTCTTTTTTTCTTACTGTAAGTGCTAATTACATGACAATTAAAATAAGCCTTAAAGATGTGTGAATGGAGAATTTCTAATAAATCTTACTTTTTTCTTGGACCAAAGATAAGACTCGAAATTGGATCAATGTAGAAACTCCAGAACTCTTTTAAAGGAGCCAGCATTTGAGTTAATTTGAGGAGGAATTATTACACTGCTTTATTGCCTTTTGTCAGTTTGGACAACTCCTCAGATAATTGTTTTCTGAGAAAGGATTAAACCTCTATATGAAATCTCTAGATGTTTCCTTTAAAAGATAACATATTCTTTCTGTGTATATGTATACACACACACACACACAAGCACACACATATATGTGTATTTATATACATATTTATGCATATTCAATATATATTCCTGTACCTGACTTTGACTTTTTTCTTTCAGTTATTTTCTCTTAATTATAATAATGGTAATATAAATCTCATAACAGTGGTACTCATTTATAATTCAGTGGGGTGTTTACTTAGTTCCTAATATGCGTTCAGTGTTAAATTTGGCAGGAAATGAAGGCTAATGCGCACACACATACGTGCACATAAATATCACCGGGACCACAAAGTAAGATTTGTTCCCCACTTAGTACTTTGGACAAAAGATTTCTTTTAGTGAAACAGATGACAACACAAAGGCAAATGGATAAATATAGAACATAAGTGTAATAATTCTTACTAGAATTTCTCATTTTAAAAAATTGGGAGTTTCTGATTGAATAAAATAAAAATACCTGGACTTGGCATGTCACTTGGAGATAAGCACAAGTGAACTACCAGATGAGTATAAAGTGTCTGTGTTAAAAAGCTAGAAGTGTCTTCAACATGCTATTCCCTCTCCCCCTTTTTTTTCTCAGGACATGAGGAAGTTAACACACAAATAGAAGTATGGAACGTCAAAAAGAAAATTAACTTTAAACTTGAATGTAGACTTAGGTTGGAATCCTTGTCTCAAAGGGACTTACTTAACTGTGCCTCAGATTCATCTGTAAAAATGGGGAAAACAACGCTTACAGTTCAGGGTGGTTAAAAGGATAATCAGTGGGAACCCAATGAGCTGATACTTGCAGATAAGCTTGGTTTTCATATGGACATCTAAGAAGTGCTACTTCTTCCTTCCTATAACCTCTGGGTTGGGCATAAATGCTACAGAAAAACTACAGAAAGATCAATTCATTCTTGACTTAACTTTTGTGATTCCAAATTGGTTTTGTCGGCCCCAATGACAGAACTAAATTCTTTCCCATGTATATAGTTCTCTAGCTCAAGTTACGCCACTAGTTTGCAGTTTTCTACCCAGAAGGGAAAAGAGGAAGAAGGAAAATAAAAACAGGAAGGGATGAGAGGAGGGAGTAGGGAATGAGGGAGAGAGAAGGAGGAAGGGAGACAGACAGGAAGAGAGAGTGGGAGAAAGGGAGGGAGGAAAGGAGGAGAGACCTCTTATGTCCTGTGAGTAGTTGCCATTACAGTTTTAGAAAGGGAAAATTAAGAAAATAAATAAACTATAATATTGCTGGTCCAAGCATCTGCAACCCATTACAAACCTCTGCCGCAGAAATATATGTTCTTTCTCTCCTACTTGAGTGCCCACTTCAGCTCTTGTCCTCTCTCCCATTCATTCTGTTTCTCATACCCCTCCGGAAAACCACAGTAGGAACTAAATTATCACCCAGCAAAGGATGTGGTGATATGTGTGCAAAGTCGGTCTTGGAAAACCAATAAATAAGCCATAAAATAAAAATAAAAATAAAAAAATAAATCCCAAATAGGTCTTTTTATTTAACATAAGGCCAAAGAAGCTATCAGGCGCTGCTGAATACTGTCCACTAACTGTACAAAATATCAACTGCATGCCTCGCAAACACCAAAATATCCGCTGGAATGCCATAGAAATAAATAACTTCTGCTATAAACACATGAAAACATATCAAACTGTTATCTCTTTAAACATAATGTAAATAAAAAAAAATTACCAGTACTTCTACACAATAAATATTAAGAAACCATTGACATAGTTGAAATGCACTCATATAAATTAACAACTTTAATTACATTAGCCAAACAGACATTGGTTAAAGAACCGCATGTAAGATGCAAAGAAAAAAAAAAAATCCAAAATAAAAACAAACAACATCAACCAGAAAACATAAAAAGTTTTCGAACAAAACAGGCTTCAGATTATCTTGGCTTTCATAATTATATTTTTCTTTTAAAGAAAAATATCAACCCATTGTCAATGCACTGTTTTTCAAAGCATTTAAATAGAGGGTAAAACCCATTGGGAATTATTACAGAAGAAATGATTCACTTTATGCATAAAAAATAAATAATAATATAGCTGAGACATGTGGTTTGCTTCTGCTCTTGAAGATGTGAACAGCTTCTAAGCATTCATTTTCTCTGAACCATACAACAGCTTCTCAGTGATACAGGGTTTAATTTAAACACATACAATGTCCACCCCCAAACTTTCTGCCCACATCTACAAGTTTCGTTTATTGTGCAGGTTTTCAGGGTGACTAAGTTTCTCTCTGTGCTGAAAAGAGAAGTTGTCAAAAGGCCTACAGGAAATCTTTTTTTTTTTTCAAGTGAATATGATAATTTGAATCTAAGTTTAATACAACTGAGGCATTTTTGTTCTCTGTTCTTTTTTTTTTTTTTAGAGTCACCTCTTGAAGTCCAATCCCACAGGGGTGAAAACAAAATTCTACCTTACAGGAGAATGCAGGAACTCTCTTTGAAAATGGAATGTGGAATCAATCTTAAAGAAATATAAAATGGGCTGTTCTTCAGGGATAAGAAAATCCCAACTCAGTGGCCAGAAAGTCTCCTTACTTTTTTGGAAAAAAAAAAAAAAATATATATATATATATGTGTGTGTGTATATATATATATATATATATATACATGGAAACCCTGGTGGCGTAGTGGTTAAGTGCTATGGCTGCTAACCAAAGGGTCGGCAGTTCAAATCCACCAGGCACTCCTTGGAAACTCTATGGGCAGTTCGACCCTGTCCTATAGGGTTGCCATGAGTCTGAATTGACTTGACGGCCCTGGGTTTGATTTATATGTGTATATATATATATATATATATATATAAAATACCAATTGTGTCTACAATGTATTTATTATTCTCAAAAGACGTAGGAGGAGATGATTTTCTGAGATTAGTATGGGTAGATTTTTAAGAACCTAGATGTTCACCCTGGAGAAAGACTGGAGATATATTAAGGTCAGACAGAGCCATCCTTGTTTCAGGAAAAACATCCCATGAAAAACTCAATATGGTAGAATTCAAAAGCTTTTCCTTCTGGCGTTATGCTGCTATTTGAAAAGTGTGGTTGTTCACAAGGCTGCATACCCACCAACATTATTAAAAATTCTGTTTCGAGGCCAGATAAATTTAATGAAACTAGGTTAAAGTTTATGGGTGTGTGAGAACCTGATCATTTAATGTCCAATTAAAATATTGTCATATAGGTTTTCATTTTGCTCTGCTTCTAATTACTTTGGCCACTAATCAAACCCATTTTACCCCTAATGCATTTAGGACTTAGGGCTTAAGAAGATGGCATCCATATTTGAGATGAATTGAAACCACGCATGGGTATCTGCTGTCTTTCTAACCTCTGGATTTTTCCACTGCCTTGACTATCTTTGCCATACCACAGTGAGCTGGGACTGTTTCCTCAGGCTCTTTTCACAAGTTCCAGGGTCAGTTCTGGTACCAATGAAGAGACGGTTCAAAACGCTTTTAAAGTTTTTCATGAAAATTTGGAGAGGTGAACGTGGCCATCAACTCCTATCCTTAGAATGTTCCTCCTTACACCTACCCTCCTCACATGCAGGATTTCCTAGCCAATGGTTAAGAGTGAGGGGAAAAGTACCAATTCTGTGTGTTCTCCCTCTCATGTCTTGATTAGAATCCACTTTTGAGCTCCTAATGCAGAACGTTAGGGGTGGACCACTAAACCTAGAAAGTCTATTTGCCCTATAATGAGATTAAATTAATTTGCCTACATATAGACTAGTGTTATAGTTTATTAGCAGTTTTTCAAGAAGAGCTAAATCTTCTTTGTAGTGTTTCTCACTGCTATGTATTTTCCTATAATTTAATTTTTTAAAAGTCTACAAATTGATGTAGAGCTGAAAGCCTCATATTTTTTAGAGTACTGATCACTATAATTCCACCCCCTACTCCAATCATTAGCATTTTTATCCCAATTTTCTAAAGATTTTTGCTAACTTCAAACAGGGCAGCAAAAATAAGGCTTGCATTTTTTAAAAGCACAGGAATGAATAACTTTATTAGTTGTTCTAGGAAAGCTAAGCACTGTGGGATAAATTAGATAGAAACAGCTTTAAGCATGAACTTCGATATCTATAAAACAATGCAGTTCTTTTGTTTTTTGTTTGTTTGTTTTTGTTTTGCCTCTGATTCAATGCATACAAAGTTCTGCACCAAGAGTTTTGGCTGTAAATCAAAATATTAGGAATTTATTATTGTTCCCATCCTTGTCTCTTCTTATTTGTTCTCTTCCCGCCCCCCACTCTCTTAACACCTTCTCCCCAATTTCTTTAACTTTTAACCATTGACAACAACAATATTTAGACCAGCAGGTATAAGTAATATTTCTCATAATTAAACTTTAATCATAAAAAACATACTGAACTTTTTAGTCTAGCCCAAAGAGTTATTTTTTTTTTTTCCCTAAAAGAACATCTGATTTAAGATTGATTCCAATAGATAATATCTTTAAATTGGAAAAAAAAAATCAGCCCAGACTTTTGGTTAATATGGGTTTCCTGTTTTCCTCTGCAGGTGATAACTTGTAAATGTGGGGAATCTGGGGAAGAGAAAGGAGGAAGTTTAACTCCTTTAAATAAAGAGGGCCTTTCCAAATAGTCTCTGGAATTTCCAGGCTTTTGTTTCCCATCTAAATTTTTGAAATGTGCCCACCTAGTTCAGAGTAAAAGCAAAAACTATATAGCCTATCCTTCTTAAAAATACTGTGTTTTGCACACAAACATTCATTGCTTTAAGAACATTAAAAAATGACAGCCTGAAGTGCTTAAATTGTATAAGGACATGATACAATACATGTATATATACACACAGGTATGCATATGCACAAGCAATGTATATATACACATACAAGCATGTAGCATTTCATGAATTTGATTGAACTTGTTTTCCAACAGTGTACAACTACTGTACATCCAGTATGAAATGTCCTGTTTCATGGATGTAAAAGGAGTCAAATCCCCCATCCTCAACCTTGAATCCAAACCCCTGACTCATTAATGGTGAATGATACCAACTACAGACAGACTGTTTAAAGGCTCACACAAATGTCTTTGGTGTATGTGTCTATTTTTTAAGGTACAAAATAATAATAATAATTATAATAATAAAAATAGCTATTTTGTGTGCTGTAGCAGTTCTTTTATAGCTCACATTAAGTGCAGCTCTTAACCACCCCCCACCCGCCCCAAGAAAATACTTGTTAAATAAGGATTAGACAGGTCAAACACCATTGTAGTGCAAATAGTAAACGATAAAAAAAAAAAAAAAAAAAAACATTTACAAAATATAGAAATGTTTGGATCCAACAGATGGACAAACATATTCCTTTCAAGTATCTCTCCTTGAAGAAAATAAAAATTAATCAGGTTACTTCCAATACAAAAAAGTCTCTCTTTTTGTTCTCTCTCAGGTAAACAGTTTCAAACCTATTAGGTTGCATAGTTCTAAGATCAAAAGCACCTTAACGAAATATAACTTGGTATTCTTTTCTCCTTGATCCTTTCACTCTTTCCATTCTTGCTCTCAATTTTTTTTTTAATGTTGGTTTTTTGTTTTGTTGCAAAAGTGGTACAGAGAAAGAAAGTGTGCCCACCTGCACGATATTGTTATTTCACCAGGATGCGTATGTATGTGGTGTGCGGAAATGTCTGTGTATGTCTTATGTGTGTGTGTGTGTCTGCATTGATATAAACAGATAGTGTCACACAGACATACCTTATGACCTAGGGAAATTGGGTGGGAAAGTGCCTATGAATGGCGCTTTCGAACTCATAGCTGTCTGGGTGCTATTTGGGATGTGATAGTCCACATTATTGCAGACCAGACCAGTTGACTCCAAGGCTCACGCTGGAAGGGAACCAGAGGGGAAAGAGTACCAGCCCCGTCTCAATAACCGACGTCATCAGTTTGACGCTGGAAGAAATGAAGGGCACACCATTCTCCCTTTCCCTCCCTATTTCCAGTTCCTTCTCTGCTTCATCTCTGAGCCCTGGCTAAGGATTTTTCCACATTTTCCTTCATCTGTTTCAGGTTTTGTTCTTACTTTAGGTTTTTTTTTTTTTTTTTTTTCTATTTTTCTGGTCACTTAACTCAGAAACCTTAAAGAAATTTCTTCATTTTGCCACTGTCTTCTCTGGGCAACACTTGTTCCCTTTCCCCCTGTGCCAGGCAGCCCTATGAGCAGCCACACTCCTCCACTATCATGTTCTGGATGTCCTTTTTGATGATGTTTTGACCATCATCATAGTACAACATGGACATGGGTCTCAGCTTGGTGGGCACACAGCACGACTTGAGGTTGGCGAAGGGGCTGTGGCCCCGCATGCGGTAGTGGTTGATGACTGTCGAGTGGAAGGAAAGTGAGGAGCCTGACGTGCCTGCTATATGGCTGGGGCACTCACCCTCGCAGTAGTTGGCATGGTAGCCAGAGGGAGCGATGATCCAGTCGTTCCAGCCAATGTCCTTGAAACTAACAAAGAACTGTTTCTTACAGCAGATGTTGACCTTGCCATCACACTCCAAGCCCCGCCGCCGCCGGCGATGAGGGTGGTCTTCAGACTGCCGGGCCTGTAACATGAGGAAAGGTCTGTGCGACTGCTCCTTCTCATCCTCCCCTCCGTCACTGCCATCCTTCTTCTTCTTGCCCAGGAGCACCAGGCTGGCGCCGGTCTCCTGGCACTGCTCACAGGCAATCCGAACATCCAGGGAGCTCTTGCCCTGGTCCAGCAACCGCTGGATGCTGCTGGAGGCGGGAAAGATGTGCCAGGTGCTCTTCCGAGCATCTACTACCTTCTCCGATATGAGCAGTTCACTCCTCTCGCCCTTCAAGCCCCCTTCCTCTGCCTCCTCCCCTGCGTCCAAGCTGCCCTGCGGGTGCTTCTGCTGTTGGAAGAGGCGGATGGTAACTTTGGTCCTGGTCCTGTTGGCCTTAGGGACTTTTAGGAAGAGCCATATTTCTGCACGCTCCACCACTGACAGGTCACTGCCTTCCTTGGAAATCTCAAAGTGCAGCATCTTCCTGGTTGTGCCTGAAGATGAAACACAGCAGGGGCACGCATTAGATCCTGAGTTAGCATTTATTCCCTAATTTCCAGCAAGTATGAGTCTTCTGTTATTGACCATCTAGAACAGGGCCCAGCAAACCATAGCCAGTGGGTCAAATTCAGCCCGCCACTTATTTCCATATGGCCAGCAAGCTAACAACGACTTATTAAATGATTGAAAAAAGAAAATAATATTTCACAAGTATGGAAATGACATGAAATTCCAGTTTCATTGTCTAAAAAGTTTTACTGGGACTCAGCAATGTTCACTCCTTTATGTGTTCTCATTGGCCACTTTTGTGCTACAACACACAGTTGTGTAGTTGTGACAGAACCATTCGGCCTGCAAAGCCTAAAATAACTCCTGTCTGGCCCCGTACAGAAATGTTTGTCGATCCTTGTTCTAGAAGGGGAATGGCCTAGACCTGCATGCCTGCTGCAGCCCCCATCAGCTGTGTGTCTGGAGACTAATTACTTTGTCTCCATTTCACCTTCTGTAAAATGGGAATGGCACAAATGACTTTGACCTATAATCTCATAGGTTTGGAAGAATCAAATGGGAAAACGCAAACTGTAAGCTACAACAAGGTACGGAAATAGTATTATTCTCATAATAATATTATTATTCTCTTGGAAATTTTACTCTCATGAACATACACAAACACACCCCAGCTGTGTCTGCCATGTGCAGATGGTAGGTTAGCCTCTTCTTCTCTTGCCATGCCCTGTTTAGCCCCCCACCTCCGCCATCATTTCTTTCCTGCATTAAACTAAACAAACCCTTTGCCGTGGAGTCAATTCCAACTCATCGTGATCCTATAGGACAGAGTAGAACTGCCCCATAGGGTTTCTAAAGAATGGCTGGTGGATTCAAACTGCCAACCTTTTGGTTAGTAGCTGTAGTTCCTAACCACAGTGCCAAATCTCAAAGTGCAGCATCTTCCTGGTTGTGCCTGAAGATGAAACACAGCAGGGGCATGCAGGGCCCCTGGATTACTCCTCTTTAATTTGCCTGTCTGGTATTGAGTCAGATCTCTCCTCAATCATTCCTACATTAAGCAACCAAAGGAATATTTTTCACAGGCACATCTGATCATGTCAGTCCTTCTTCAAGGCCCTTTAGTGACATCCTATTGCCCTCAGGATAGAAGAGAAACTGCCCAGTACTCCGGGGTTCTGCAGAAGCTACTCTTTCCTCCAGTTCTCTGGGGCCTAATTACATGGTGTTTCTTTGAGGTCTTTGAGAATCTGATGCTCTCTTGCCTGCAGATAGTCAAACATGCTGCTCCTTCTGCCTAGAATATTCCTGCTCCCCACCACCACCACCACAAAACACACATCAGTAGTGGCCAACTTTAATGATGTTTCAGTTATCAAATTGAATGGCATTTCCACTAAGAAACCTCTCCGGAAATCTCCCCCACCCCCGCTCCAGCCAGCCCAGTTTAGGTGCCCCCAAGGTCTGAGGTCCTATCTGTCTCATTCACTGTCATTGCCCCAGTGCTTAGCAGAATGTAGTCAATTACTGGACAAATTCCATTACCAAATGGAGACTTTCTTACAATTGAATTAGATTAAGAGAGGCACCCCTACCTCTGAATCCTTCATGTTTGCCTCCTTCCCTTCTGACTGCAGCTTACTGAGCACCAACAGCATGTTTCAAATAGCAGTTTATACTAATGCTTTGTCCCTGGGCGGTGTAAATGGTTAACATGCTCTGCAGCTAACCGAAAGGTTGGAAGTTCCAGTCTACCCAGAGGCACCTTGGAAGAAAGGCATGGCAATCTACTTCCAAAAAGCCAACGATTGAAAACTCTATGCGGTATAATTCTACTCTGGCTCACATGGGGTTGCCATGAGTCACAGTAGCCCTAATGGCAACTGGTTATCTACTAATGTTACAGACAAATCTCTGCACTGTCAAGCAGTTGTATTCAAGGACCATTCAGTTCTTGCCTAGCTCTCAAATTAGAATGGCATCTGCTTACTTCCTTTTTCATAAGCACCTGTATGTTTAATAAACATTGTTTATTCATCTAACCATGTTCACCATAGGGAACAGGTGTCCAGGCTACAGTGGTCTGATTCATCAAATATTTCCCCTCACTTCCATTTTGGCCACTGGGTCAAAATACACAAAGCATGCCCTCTATTTACATGACCACCTCCTGCAAGTACCTGCTTCCAATTATCTGGCTGTCCGTACCTTCACACATATCCCATGCACAAATCTGAGGACAATATTAAAAAGTTTATTTTGTAACTCACAACTCCCTGGGAAGATCTCCCTGCCTAGATTTCTATAGCTAGCGGAAATCCAGGCATACTTATCACTCTCGGGCTCGAGATGTTTACGGTACTATAAATTTTAGGCACAGTTTCAAGTTCTCTGCAGCAGAAGGCAGGCTTTTCTGTGCACTGCGCACTGTCAGTTCTGTTCCTAATTTAACACACTCTGCACACTGTGATTATAATAGTGGTAAATTTACTGAGGGAAGGGCCGAGGAGAGCTGGACGTTTATAAGAAAGGCTCTCTGGAGTCTTTGCATAAGCTTGGTAGGACGCTGGCAAGGATGATGACGATGATGATGGTGAGGGGAGTTCCTCTGACTCCCACCTCATGTCCCTGGCAGGAGTTGAAATGAATAATGAAGCTGGGTTTATGATTAGATCACCAGAGTGTGGAGCCGTTAGCAAGGGAAGCTGTCTTTTTTAAGAAAACATGATGACTCTTTTTTAAAAAACGTGAATCCAGTATTCCTCTTTGCAAAGGAGGGGTGGGTGGTGGTTTGGTTGTTGTTTGTTTGTTCAAGAAAGCAAGAAAGAAGATTCCGGGAAGGAGAGCTTAATCATTTAAACCTAAAATACAATCAGCAGCAGAATCATAAGGGGTTGGCTCTCCCAAGACCAGAGAAAAAGGCCGACCGAAGCCTCCAAGACGGGGCGGTGGGAGAGTGGGCAGGTTCCTCCCAGGCAGCATAGGAACGCCTGCCCACCCTGCCCACCCTGCCCACCCTGCCCGAGGAGAATGTTAACAAGCTACCTGCTGTTTCCCCTTCTGCCTCTACACAGGCCAGCTTCTGAAATCCTAAACTGCATAGAGTGTCACTGTAAAGACAGAGAGATAGTAGCTGCTAAATTAGAGAAGGCAGAGGGCACAGGCTTGTGTTTTATTTTTTGAAGAAAGTGTGTGAAACTGGAGCTTCAGACTGATCTCCAGGATGCGAAAGCTCCCTGGGTCTCAGGTAGCGCATTCCTACAGGCTCTGCTCTTACCCACGCTTGACAGGCGGGGTTGAGGGTGAAGGTAGACAGCCCTCAGGTGGATAGAGAGTCCAGATGGTAGTGCTGACCGGCACACACTGGTCTTTCTATGAACACAGCCCCGAGAAGTCTACAGATGCTACGGAGAGGGGGTGCCAGGCAGTGCGGGGAGGGAGGAAGGGCTAATTGGCCAAGCTGAACAAGTGACAGCGGCATCCAAATTGCTCTGGTGGGGCCAGCGAGGCTGCTTGCAGTCACACAGCCCCCAGGACAGCCCCTCATTTCCTGAGAGCAGGTTTCTAATGTGTGAGAGAGCCCCACCTCTTCTTCACAAGCAGCTGTACTTGGAGGCAAATGATTTAGTGTTCCTGAGAGAGGATCATACAAAGAGAGTACTCATTCGAGGGGGCTCAGTCTGTCAGGTGCTGTTATATCAGGATCAGAGAGTTATCATAAAATTACTTTCATCCTGGACTTGGCTGGTAATTAACTGCCTGGCATGGCTGGCGTGGTTTGGGCAGGCACGCACACTGATTGATGCACCGTTTAATTATCTGAACTCAAAGACACTGCTCCCCGCATTTGCCTCCATCGCCTGCCTGCCTCATCTCTCCCCCATATTTCTGACATTTGGATTTTCCCCCTACTAACTGACATGCCTGTCGCCTCCTTCTCCTGGTGTCCATTTCTGGAACTGCTGTTTGTACATTGCATGATATTTTATCAGGCAAAAAAATAAAAAAAACTGAGATCCAATTTCAAGAAAACGCTGTTGCCATAATGCTCAGGAGAACAGGGGGAAGAGAGAGACTCAAGTCTTCCTAATGTCTACCTCATGTGCAGGTACATTTTACAAGTTTTATTGTATTCTTACTTGTTAAGCAGTGTTTTTGTTTTTTTTTTTTTCCTGTTACAATAGCTTTCATTGCAGAAGGGGGCGGGGAGAAGGAGACTGCTGGAAGCTGAGAGGAAATGATATTGATCAGGTCTGCAGGCTTCAGAAATATATAAAAACCCTGAGATTTCTTAGGGATGAAAAATGTAATAAATAACTGGTCAATTTATGATAGTCCCTTTATCTGTATATTCCCCGAGAGAGACTGCTGTACTGCAGTGAAGAGGGTCAAGACGCCCCAATCTTCAAATATCTACGCAGAACAATTGGGAAACAGGGAAAACGTTGCCTGAAGCTGAGGTTCAATTTCTAATCAGTTTCAGGTTTGACTTAACTATCTCTTGCTGTAAAATCCTGAAATGGAAGCTCTCCCATAATGCTTTGTGAGCAGGTACAGCATTAGTTTATACAGGTGTGCCCTGGGTTCCTACACTGTTACCTATCTAGCCAGATATAGCTGGTTGCTTTGCTAACCTTTCATTACCTACTCTCTGATAACATTCTTTTCATCTTCTGTGCTATTTTTTCCCTCCTGAGGGCTTGTGAGGCAAGGCGTGTATCACAGCCTGCTGTGCCTGAGTAATTCACTAAGAAAGTCCCACGCAAACCCATGTGGGTGATAATATTTCATCACTTAAGCTTCTATGAGCCTGGTGGACATATATCAAAGAGCGAGGAAAAAAGGTACAGGAAAATGGGCACCAGGGATAAATGTTGCACCTTACAGGAAATTCCTTTGAAATGCTGTCGGGTGGGAGGCATGGCACAGAGGAAAGATTGTGTAAGCTGGAGGTAAAAACCCCTAAAAGGATATTTGCAGCAGATTTTCCTTGGCTTTCAGAATTATTCACATGTTTTTTAAATCACTTAATCATGAAGGAATGCCAAGGGTTAAGCAAGCAGCCAAGCCTGGTTGTTCCCTTCCCCTCACTAAGATGCAAAAAGCTACTCATCCCAAAGGCCCTACATCTCAGAATTGTGGGTGCGTAAACACTTCCAATTAAATAAGCAACCCACATGTGCAGCGTTTCCAGGTTTGTGTTTCCTCACCAAGGTCAAGCTTAAAGTATGCTGCCCTTCTACATATGGGTCATAATTACGTCTCTAACGTTAATATGGAAAGCCTTGTTGTTTATATGAGCATTTAAACTCCCCATTGAGGGGAAAGCTTCACTGTAAAAAGCGACTGTTAGTTTAATTTTCCATTCTTCACCAAGGTTTCACTGTGCCTAGTTGTGGGGTTGTCACTAGCCAGAGAATTCCCATTTACAACATGTGTGTTCTTTGAGGAACTAGCTTTGCTTTTGGACGGTATTTCTAGGGGTTTCTGCAGAGGGCAATAAGTCAGATCTTAAAGGTTATTTCTCCTCTAGCTTCCAAAAGAGATTCTTGCCTGTAGTAGAATCACAGGTTTTGGTCCCAAATTATCTTGGTTAGTTTTTTAGCCTTAATACCTTTCCTTGGGACCCGCTATGAAACTGTAAACACTCAACCACATTCATCATCCGTGCCTACTATTTAAATGGTGATTAAAAAAAAAAAAAAGTGAAATATTTAGAGGAAAAAACAGGTTTTAAGTTCCCAAAAGAAGTAGAGAAAATAACCTAAGGTCCAAGCCACTGAGTTTCAGAGACATCTTCCATTCCTGAAAAAAGTTCCTGAGAACTTTTATACTTGGGAGTTTTGGATCTAGGAGCCAGTCAAGTATAAAGAATTCTGAACTTCAGCTAAGAGATCATGTTCAAGTAGATTTTAGCAGAAGAGGGGCCAAGATAAATATGTGTTTTCACAAAAAGTGCCTGGGAAGGTATTACTTCCAGTTCCCCAGGATATCCACCCTAACACTCCCCACCCCCACCCCAATACACCTACTTCACAAGTGCAAACCACGATTAATCTCTTTCTACATCGTGTCTCCACTATTTCTCTCCACACACTCAGTATGGAAATAAATGCATCTTCAGAAGCTGAACACCATGTTCCCACAAGGCGCTAAATAAATAGCTTTTTTTCCTCCCTGTTCGAAGTCACTTGTCATTTGTTGTTGGTGAAAAGTGTTGATAAGGCAGGCAAACTGGGCAAAAAAACAAAACAAACAAAACAAAAAAATCATGGGGGATGGAGGCCTTTTTTTTTTTTTTTTTTTGTAAAAGCCCAGGCGACCGTATTAGGGAGAGACGTGAGCAAATCAGTATTGCTGATGATTCATGGTCACATTTCTCCACTCTCTGCTTTGTTTGCTTTTAAAATTTATCACTCCTCTGCCGTCCATAGAGCTCCGGAATGTTCACATGTATCACTAATATTCCCATGTCCATCCCTCTGTCTCCTTTAATATATTGTAGGTAGTCATGTTTTCCCCATCCCATAAAATGTTAACTTTCTCTGGAGGATGAGAGGAAGCCAGAGGTAACTGATAATCACTCACATCATGGGCACTGCAGACGGGGGGTAGGTGAAATTGCATTTCCCTGGGAGATAAACTGGCAAGCAGCAAAAGTCTTTGGAATGTGCCCCCTTGTGGCCAATCATTTCCCGTTACTCAGAGAAGAAAGTGTGTAACCCCTAAAAGCATCCTTCAATGAGGGGTAATTCACAGGGAAGTTCAGAAGGCTGGCATGGAAGTAGTAGAAGTCAACTCCATTCTGAGATGGTTTTCCTGAGGTGGGGGAAAACAGTCATCCAAGCAAACCTTCTCAGACTCCTATTTAAAAAAAAAAGCACTGCAAAATTCTAACTCAAATCTTCAGTAAGTAGTATTTTCCAAAAGAGAAGATTTACGCGTTGCTGTCACCAACACCTGGGCTATATGAGCAATTTCCATATCTTGGTGTTTCATTTGTCTTTCTTTCCCTACCCTTTCTTTAACAAATGTGATCAGTTGCTAAGTTAATAATCAGAATCAGCATATAAATTTGGCAGCATATATAATGTTGGAGACTCAACATTATGTTGTTATTGTACATTAACTGGCCAACTATTGTCATGAATAAAAATAAGATAAAATACGATTCAACAGCCAATAAACTCCCTGACAACTGGAAATTATAGTGGTAGCTGGCTTGGGTTTACCTATCCCTTCTGCCTTCCTTTCAAAGAGATGACATCCCTTTAAAGTCTTAAGGTAAACACTGAGGATTCTGTCACAGCCAAACGAAGATCACACTAACCTTGGCGAGCAATCTTGGGTGACATACATAAAAAGAAAAGCATTTTTGTTTATTGAAATAAATGTCAGAGAGCCTTGGAGCATTCCCTGCTTCGCATTCAATAACAACTCATGTTAGCTTTACAAAGATGGGGCGCTTTCTACCTGAGCATGGTGGGACAAACTCAGTTAAAAGAGTTCTAGGCACTTTAGCTTTTCTAGTCCCTCAGCAGTGGTTACCATGCCTTGGCTTTATTAAACAATCAAAGAGGCAAAAATTAAACACGTATCCCAAAACTGAGGAATCTTATAGTAGATATGTGTCTATGGCATGCGAATGAGTGACAACTTTATTGACTAGATTCTCTGCTATACAAAACAGTTTATAAAGAAAAGGAAAATACATGCCCTGTCCTATTCTCCAAAAATCTTGACATTCCACAGAGTTGGAATATTATTTAAATTGAATTATTCCAAAAGCCACAGAGATAGATCTTTGCTATTCCTTTTCATATGTTCACTACAATCTTCCAGATGATAAACCTCTTTCCTGGGTAGCAAAAACTGCATGAAAATGCTCACATGGTACTCTACTGGGAGAGGAAATTGTTTACTATATATGGACTCATTAAATCTGTGAAATTACGCTAAATCAACTTGAAGGTGATGTGTGAAACTTCTTAGAGAGGAAAAATAAGCAAATATACAAAACTTTTTCTGAGAACCCAGCAGCTCACCCAAAGTCAGGTTGGAAACTCTTCTGGGAGGAGTTTTCCATTACAGGCCTTAAACTTTAGTCAACGTATAAATCAAATGAATCACCTTTTTAAAAAACAGCTCGTTTCATTCCGATTAAACACCTTACGGAAAAGTAAAAAGGACACGACCTCGTATAACTGAGAAAAAGATCAGCACTGAGATGAGGGCCAAAGTACAGAAAGAATGGAAATGGTCAAATTCTTTCACTGCAAAAGTCCCCAAATACCAAGAGAGTGATTTGCTATGAACGTCCAAGAAGTCAAAAAGAGGAGCGTATTGCTAGCATCAGGTGTATAGTTAGATGATTGACGGTTGGGTTCGTGGTCAGTCAGTGGTTGAGGGCATTGGTATACTTTGTCACAGGATGATGTTAAACCCAACTGAATAGGCACTTGCAACCGAGGCCATCACGGATGGTACTCAGTATATAAAATCATATATGGGGTCCCTTTGTGTCAGGAGACAGTATCCATTCCATATACAGGGCCCAAAGCATAAGTGTTTTCTTTCCGAACTTACGACGATTAAAAGTTGAGAAAAATTGGGTGGCCGCTTGAAAACTCCAACCTGACTCTTTTCCTCAACAAGCTTCAAAAGATAAAGTCATAATTATCATGTCCTTTGAAGCTGCATGGACCAAAATTTTTAGGGAAAGAAAGAAAGACCGCCCCTGCATGAGAGGCGCTTCTGGGGAGAGAGTTTTACTGCCCTGGAAGTTTATGGGGCACTAGGACTTCTCCAAGGGGACGCCATGAAGCCAGCAGACTATCAGCCCCCCAAAAAGAAAGTCCAGGTCTTGCATGGTTTTCTTGAAAACAGAACATCTGACTCAACAGGTTTTCAGGGTTGGAAATTCTGAGTGTTGCCTTAATTGTTTATACTGCTGCAGCAAACTTTTAAACAAAAATGCTGCGAGTCCCTACACATACTTTACTGGCCATATGCTCTACCAAACAAAACAATGGCATTCCTTTCAAAGGGATTTGCCAAAGGGTACAATTCTCTGGAGCCTGGCACTACCACGAAAGTAACATGGCATTAACACGTGTATGTTGCTCAGTCGTGCATGGGCTTGCTGGCATGCAAAGGAATCTGTGTCACATAACTGTACAAATAACCTGGCTCCATGCTTTTGACAGGTATTTTTTCTATTCAGCAACAGGTTAGTGTGTTCCTGGGCTAGTGATTAGGATCTATTTATTAAAGTTCTTCCTCTTAAGGATTGACTGAGAGTTCAGCGTAGTATCCGAGAGCACTTTGTCAACGTTGCATTCCTTGGCAGAGAGCTCTCAGTAACTTTACAGAGAACAAAACTCTTTTTTTTTTTTTCCTGGTTCAGTCAGTTTTCCAAAAGTGACTGCTGATTCAATGTCAACTGTCCCCCAAAGCAGCTTTTTCCTGCCTCGAATGTGGTGCCTGTACCATCGTGGACAGTTTCTCAAGGTAAAAATGACTCTCACTAATAAATATCCCCTGTTTCTTCTCTGATTGGACTTTTAAAGGGGAAGGGTTGTTTTAAGACCATGACTTCATCTGTGCCATTCCACCCCATCACCCTACTCCCACCCCACCCCACCCCCCATAAAAACTTTGGATGGGGTTCGGAAGCCTTCTCTGCTTCCATGCACCTGAATATGCCCCGGCTTGCATCCGGCTCGGCTCAGATCTGGTTTTATAGGCAGGGCGAGGGAGCCCCTCGCAGACCGGCTTCCAGCACCATTGGCCCCAGAGCTTCCTCCCAGGGTGACCGGCTGAGTTTAGCAAGTGTAAGCAAGTCGCCTGCAGCCAGAGCTCGACCTAGAAGAGTCCCTTCTGAGGAGCCCTCTCCCCTCCCTGCCGCCTCTGCGTCCGCTCCCAGCACCTAATCACTAATAACCTCGCCAAGCAGTTTCCAGCTGGAGGGAGAAGTTCCTCCCGGGACTGTCAAAGACAGACCTGGTGCCCCTTTTTTCCTCCGCGGCTGCCAGCACCCACCTGATTCCGCGAACGTGATGATCTCCGAGGTCTGCTCCAGGAGTTCATTCATTTCTGCCCTCCGCCCGATGTCGTCCTCGATCTCCACGTACCCGTTCTCCCCCACTTTGCCCACATGAAGCTTCCTGATGGCGTTCAGAAGCGCCGCCTTGGGCACCGGCTGGGTGACATTGGGTCTCTTCTTCAAGTGCAGCATGTTTAAAATGTGCTTCTTGACGGCCTCTACCATCTCCGGCTGAGAGTTGGGTACATCCTTGGGGAGGGTGGCCAGGGCACAGGCCGGACAGTCGGGGTCTGCACTGTGCCCCTCGGATCCCGGGGTGGGGGAACTTCTCACTATAATCCAGCAACTCGCCAACAAAAATCCTCTCAGCCAAAGCAAGGGCATCCTGGCAGCAAAAGTTGTTGTGATTGCCTTTTTCAAAGGCCCTGCTTTTCCTCCCCCCTCACGCACAGGTTTTGTGTGTGTGTGTGGTTTTGGGTTTTTTTTTCCTTCTCCTCTTCAGTAAATTCTCTGGAACAAGAACAAAAAGTTTTCTGTGAAGTTTTGTTTGCAGGTCCCCTCTCTGAAAGCAGTGAGTGCTGTAGGTTTGTGGCTGTCAGGGAGGAGAGTCCTGACTGTCTCCGAGTAAGAGAGAAGGAGGGAGGGAGGGAGAAAGGGAGGGAGGGAAGGAGGGAGAGACAGGGTGGGGGAGACAGACAGAGACAGAGAGAGGAAGGGAGGGAGAGAGACAGGGAGAGAGGAGAAGGGGAGAGAGAGAAGGGAGAGAGGGAGAGAAGGGGGAGAGGGAGGGAGGTAGGGAGAGAGAGAGAGAGAGAGACAGGGAGAGGGAGAGGGAGAGGAAGAGAGAGAGAGAACGGATTGGCCCTAAGTGAGTGAGTGAATGGAAGAGGGAGGGAGTTTGTCTGTGAGTTAAGGCTGTGATTAGGGAGGGAGGGAGGGACAGCCCGTTTTCTGACAGGCTGCCTTCCTTCTGCTCACGGCTCCCTCACACACCTCTC
Organism: Loxodonta africana; assembly: GCF_030014295.1. Lineage (NCBI taxonomy): Eukaryota > Metazoa > Chordata > Mammalia > Proboscidea > Elephantidae > Loxodonta > Loxodonta africana. Next base: position 103,787,434 of record NC_087349.1, read on the forward strand.
TTCAAATATCACCATTCTCGGGGGTTCTACTTTCCTTTCTAAAGACATTCTCCTAATTTGTTCGACTTCTTTCTTTTTCTTTCTCTGGCCAGTCCCCTTGCTTCACCTTCTTCCTCTTTTAGCAGAGGGGGAAAAAACCCAAACCAACACACTATCTCAAACAGGGATGACTTGATGTAAAAAGTATGCCCCCTGTGCTCCTCCACCCGACCTAATCACAGTCAGAGGTGGGGAGACACCCACCTGGCCCTGAAGGTGGGGACAGGGGGCTGGTAGGTCCTGACTGACAGGTAGTGGAGGTCAAGAAGAGCGGCTGGGGAGCAAAGGTAGCTGCTTTGGCCAATAGTTCTGGCCTGAATGAATCTGAGAAGAGATGTTCCTTTTCCCCATTCATTCATATTTAAATGTCCAGGGTTATCAACACTGGCAGGGGAACTGAGGGGCAATGCAATAAACTTTTGTTTGGGATCATATGATACACTATACTTTTCCCAACTGCAGAATGTGGCAGGGCATTGAAAAATCCCAAGAGCAAGCAGCGTTTGATATGCCCTGTCCTGTGAAGCTGTTTTCCCCTCTCCTCTTCAGCCTCCCCCTCGTGCCCTGCGCACATTCACACTCACAAATTACAGCCTACCACTGCTTGCCCTGACTTCACAGATAAAATGCAAAATGCATTCGGCCTTTCCCACATAATTTTATACAAATCGTGCACTCCTAAGACTTGAATAACTGGCCCTAGGGGAAAAGTCTCTCTAAAATATATTGGCAAGTCATTTTCTCTGTCATGTGGTAGTTTGTTCAGCCTGTCTCCTACCCGGTCCCCAGCAGTACATTCATGGACAGGCTCCTATACTGCTGCTTTCTGCCTCAAAGGAACAGCACAGAAGAAATCATCACAGATTTTAGTGTCCACAGAAAAAAATGTGAATTTTTAAACAATGACTTTCTGAAGGTTTTTTTTTTTTTTTTAATCTCCCCCCTCCACCCCAGTTTCTCATTTTCTGTCTTATGGCTTTTATCTTGCAGAAGTATCTTTAAGAGGTCCATCTGTTAAAGCTTTCCTTCCCTCTCAGTTTCTTTCCCACACATAAGCCCTCTCTGTTTCTGTAGATACAGTCAGTTTACATCTGACACCTAGTGTGTTCACAGCATTATAGTCAAGCAATGCAGTTTAGGTGGAAAAAAAGTAATAAATATTATTACTACAAGTGTCAGAACTGAGGACAAGGAGAGTGAGAAAATTGTGACACTAAGTTCAAGTTACAGTCCAGTTTGCACAGGTAACAATGCTTTTCTGAATGGTATACACTGTTTCCCTTTCTCAAATCAACTGTTTGCAGGACTTTTTCTGCTACCAGCCATCTATCATCACCTTTGGGGTTTTAGTTCCAAGAACATCAGTGACTCTCCTATGATTGCTAAGACTTTATCAACATTGCCTAAAATGCCTCAAGTTTGGTGGGAAAGAGTGAAAAAGCATTGGGGAGCGTTTGTATCATAATCGTTTACCAAAACATCCATGTAATATAATATTTAACATTATTGACCCATTTGGAGTCACATGTACAGTACCCAAAGCATTTTGTAGTCCAATTAAATTTTACGGGAGACTCTGAAATAGAACTAAAAGCTTAATAACTCAGAACTACTCAGAAGTCCTAATAGTGGCATTAAGATAAGTACAACTTATCAGTATTTGGATTCTCTCTGTATGTGAGGATGTGTGTGTTCTCTAAATTTATTGTTTGCGAATGCAACTCTTAAAAATAGTTTTCTCTTTGGCATGGGTACTTGTATATATGTGCTGAGTGGGTTGCATAAACACACAAATCTATTTGCATGTCCTAGGACTACTAAGAGCTGCATTAACCTGCCTGAGGAATAGAAAAAGGCACAAATCACAACTCCCAGAGACGTGCCAATAAGTTGTAAAACCCCTTCTAGCCCTTCTGATTATGAATGTAGAAATAGCTCAGAAGCAAGAGTTAAAAAGCATTACCTTTCTGGTCCTCTGTCTTTCAGCAGACTCTTGTATCATGTGGTAAGAGCTGTCTGAGTTCCTCTTCATGGTATTGGCACTGGCAAGTTTTATACTGTACTACTTATTTGTACACTCACACATTGGTACCACTCAAACAGAGAGGGCTGGGGCTTTGCTGGGGATTGGTTAGAATCAGCATGACATCAGCGGATGACTGGTTTTTCCAGGGTGAGACATATTTCATAATTCATTATCTAATGGAAAGCCCTGCTAGCCTGCTTATGACAGTGCTGGGTGATACATGGAGCCAGTGAATCCTCTGGCTGTGACTAGAATCCAGCAGATAGAGCTCCCTGAGTGTCCAACTTTCAACTTTTCTTTTACTGCTCTCAGACACACGCGTCTCATTAGATTCGGGTTCAGTTTTATGTCTTCACATAAAACATCTGTTACCTCATGAAGTTGCCTCCGTTTACAAAGTATTGTTTCTTACAGAGATTCCAGTATATATTTTTTAATAAGATTCTGATTTTGCTTTTTTTTAATAAGATCCTTCATCCAGGATGACTCTGAAAAATAGGGACGCTCCTAAGGCGATAGGCTTTCCTCCCTTGACTTACACTATTATTCTATGTCTTGAAACTGAATGCCTGCTTCATAAATCATTTATCACCAAGAGCTCTGGAAATAGTCATTCTTTGCAACTGAACTTTTTAAGTATACTTCCCAGGTTTTTAGCATCACAGCCTCGGCACTAGCAGAGGGAAAACAACAACAACAACAATCTCATAGATCATTCTTCTTTACCAGAACTTCAAGTCCTATGATTTCTAAATTTTTATAGATATAACATGAGATTAATAAAAAATGGTTAACGCTTCTTGACATAGGGATAAAGCTGGTCAGTTTGGTTTTGTTGGTTTTTTGGGAGTTGGGGAGGTTCGTTGGAAGCCTGGGAAATTACCCAGGAGGGAGGAATCCTCAGGCAAATGTGGTGGAGAAGGGCTGTTTGAAGGTGTATAGTTGCAGCATAAGCCGGATCCTCATGACAAGTTGGATAAAATGTGCAAAATTGGGAGCTAATGAAAGCCATATGACCCAATATGTTGTTTTGTATGCAGGATTTAACGTGCATAAAATAAACTTTTCACTGTGCCCACAAGCAAAATCTAGAGGCTCTGGGCTCCTGATGTGCGGTTTACACAGGTTCCTTTAGGACACCAGAAGTTTCTCTGTGAGAGGGTCTCTCCTGGCTAAATATACCAGAAGTGTGTATGCTGAGCTATAGATAGCGGTTGAAAAAAACCTAAGAACTGGACTTGCAGAAATGAAGTAGGACATAAAATCATTAGATTGTAGAGGAGCAGAGGGGATCTGAGAGGAAAAGATACAAATAGGTGAATCCCAGACCTGCCCACCATTTTAGAATTGGATGAACTTAACGCCTCCATAAGAAAGGAACTTCACCACCTTCTAGATAAGCAGCAGGGACAGCAAGGATCTGCGGGGTAGGTTTAGGGTGTCCCTTCCCCCACCCAGGCACCATGGTGTCCTGTAAATGCCAGGGTGTTTATGAGTTTGAGGGCACAAAAGGAACCTGGACCAGTCCCCAGTTCCACTGTTCAATAACCATACAATTTCAGGCCTCAGTATTCTCATTTATAAAATGGGAGCAATAATCCTAAACTGCAGGGTCAAGCGCAGTCCTCAAAAAATAAGATATTAGTTCTGTGTCTAAGGTTTGCTTCCCAAGAATCAGCAGTGCTAAAGGAGCCACCCTATAGCTGGGATTCTGAAACCTCATTGGTCATCTGATGTCACAGAAGTACCCACCAGCCAGGGCAGCTGGGCCACCAGCTCTGATCTAATGCTCTACCTGAATCTCCAGCCTCAGACATAAGCCACAATTGAAGTGACTTTCTCAATAGAAATTAAGGTGGGGTTGGGAAAGGAAGCAAAAAAAAGAAAAACTGTTGCTGAGAAATCAATTCCGAATCCTGGCCACCCCATGTGTTACAGAGCAGAACTTCTCCATAGGGTTTTCTGGGCCGTAATCTTCATGGAAGCAGGTTGCCAGGCTTTTCCTCCGAGGCACCATTGGATGGGGTTCAAACCGCCAACCTTCAGGTTGGTAGGCAAGCACAAACCGTTTGTGCCACCCAGGGATCTTTTAGAGGAAGGAAGCAGGTTAAAACAACTTCTGGCGATTATTCTGAACTGGGAATTATCTTTGCCCTTCCAAACTCCAGGGCCCCGGGGCGTAAACTCGTCAGCCTTGCTCCAGACGCGATTCTCTTTTTCCTTGCTCTCTGGTTTCTGTTTCACTTCCTGCCCCTTCCCAGGCAGCTTCCCCGCACCCCAGGCCCTACAGATCCCGGGCTGCTGGGCCCTGCTACTGTACCTTGAGCAACACCTGCTGGCAGCTTCCAGGGAGCACGCCGAAGGCGGCCGCTGCTCTCGCCCAGCTCTGGGATGCCTGGACTCAGGGCCAAGCGTTCAGAGCTGCCGCCTCTATTTTTACCCTGAGCACCAGCAAGGGCAACTTCTTTTAAGAGCTGCTCTTGATTTTTCCCCCTTTTTGGCAGCTAAAGAATCGAGCGAAAGAAAAAAAAAAAAAAAAGCGCTGTTCAGTGAGTGCAGCTGCGAATCTCAGAGCCCGACAGGCCCTCAGTGCCAGGGACAGAAACCACAGCAAATGTCAGCCTGGGACGGGGACCTCCAGTTTGGCCAGCGGGCGGATTCCACCTCGGACAGAGGCGAGCCAGGGAGCGCACCAGCAAACTGTCTTTTCTAATTGTGGATTTCCAGCCTACCAGCGACTATCCTAGCAAAGTGGCCCGCTGCCACCGCGTTGTTCACCTCGTGGAGGCCGCTTGATTTACTGGCCACTGCACAAAGCTCCCACCGACACTCGGGAGCATTTGCTTGTCTCTGTTCTCGCCTTGAGGAGCAGCCATGAGAGAACCCGGCAGAGCAGCTTGCTGCGAGAATGAGCCGGGAGGGAAACGGCGGTACCTTATTTTACTATAATTGCAAAAGGAATGAATGATGTGCCAGAGATTTATATTTAGAAGTTGTATGTTTCTACTTTTATGTAAATGGAGCAATTAGGGCCTGTCTTGCTGCTGCTAACGCCAATGCCTGTGCATTGCTCGGGAGCTAGTGTTTTCAATCACAATTAGTGAGCTGGTCAAAAACCAAAGTTCGTTTAAGGATAATAGCTCAATTGTGCGAAAGGGGGGTGCAACCAGTGTCCGCATGCCTCCCTGTGGCTTGTGGTGACATGTACCTTAGGGGCACCCTTGGCAGCATCTGTCCTCTTAGACAGAGTTGGCATGGATCGAGAGCAAGAATGTTCATTTTTCTTCTCAAGCAAACCTTATGTCCTGCTTTCATCCATGCCATTAATTGGTCTCTTTCCTCACTACTCCTGGAACAAGGAGGCAGGCCTAGAAAGGGGACCTTTTTTTCATGGCTGTTATTTTAGCCGCGGCTCACGCATCCCTTATTCAGTCAGAAATAAAAGCCAGGAGCCGTGAACACCCCAAGCAGGTGCCTAGGAGGATGTCATCTGATTCAGCTGAAATGACAGGCCGGGGGCTCAGAGGCACGGACAAGGCTGCTGACGAGTCAGGGTGTTTTAGCTCCTTCCTCTGAAAAATCTGTTTCCAAAAATGCACGATTTCTGGTTCATCCCGTCTGGGAAACTGAGCATAAAACGTGACTGTGGAGAGAAATCGAAAGGACCCGAGGTGTTCTGAGCAGCTGATGTGTTATTCTAGGCTTGAGGCAGGAAAACCTTCCCTGTTGGTGAGAGGGTGACTCCCCAGGGAGGGAGCTCGGAATCAGGAGAACGTGGACATGGTCCAGAGTGATATTCCCTGCAGTGCGATGGCAGGAGTTTGCAGTGAAGGCTGTCCTCAAGCGGTTTAAACTGATACAGGATTGGCAGAGGCTGTCTGTTTCCTGGACAGCCGCAGCCTGAAAACCGCTTGGCCTGCATGTTAGGTAGAGAGATTCTGGACAAAGAGGAATGAGTATTTCACATCCAAATTTGAGTTGGGAACCTGTTTTTGTTGTTGTTGTTTAAGTCAATGAACGAATAGTTCTAAACAGGGAGGAAAGGGAAACATGGCAATTCCTCCAAAATTCATAAGAAAACAACAGGGTCAAAAAGAGTGAATCTAAAACACTCTTCCTAAGCCTCACAGTTCTCTAAAACCACCCACATAGACCACAAGGCCTAGTGCTACGGATGGGTGCTCTGTTTTCAGAAAATTTGCAAATGCCGTTTGTCTGAACCAAGGCAATTCAGATGCTAGAACTAAAATGATGTAGGAAAAAAAAGTCCGACGAGTGAACTGTTGTTATTCTTCAATATAGAGACATGGTTCTCAACGTGAGATGATTCTGCCACTCAGGGAATATTTATCAATGCCTGGAGACATTGTAGGTTGTCACAACCGGCAGGGGGGATGGGTGGTCCTGGCGGCTAGTGAGGAGAGGCCAGAGACGCTGTAAAAATTCTGACAACGCACGGGACAGCAGCCCACCACCCCCCCTACACACAACAAAGAATTATGCAGCCCAAAATATCAATAGTGCTGCCTTTGAGAAACTGGTTTAGAGATACAATTTTAATGTCTCACCTAATTCATTTCCCATCCATGCACCAAGAACCTTGGCCACCAAGAAAAATACTCCAACTATTCAAAATAATAATAGTCAAGTGATTCTGCCTCCTTCTGTGTCTTGTGTTTCCTGATTAACGGAGTTCCACATCACACCACGGGGCAGCGGTGGTTCAGCGGTAGAATTCTCACCTTCCATATGGGAGACCTGGGTTCAAATCCCGGTCAGTGCACCTCACGTGCAGCCACCATGTGTCTGTTAGTGGAGGCTTGCGTAGTGCTATAATGCTGAACAGGTTTCAGCGGAGCTTCCAGACAAGACAGACTAGGAAGAAACGCCTGGCGAACTACTTCCAAAAAATCAGCCGATGAAAACCCTACGGATTGCAATGGTCTGATCTACAACTGATAATGGAGATAGCACAGGACCTTTTGTTCCATTGTGCATGGGTTCGCCATGAGTCGGGGCCAACTCCATGGCAGTTAACGACAATACACCGCAGATACCAGACACTGTAAGAGTGCCTCCTGGGCAGCATTACTGCTCCCACCAACCTTCTAGTATGGTCTCAGTGCACTTCCTGCCGGTTTTTGGTTCCAACCAAAATCAGAATCTTAACGGCCAGCAACAAAATGAGATGAGCTGGCTCTGACCCAAGTCTTAAGTGTCAACTGACTCATGAAAAAGGGTGAATGAATAAAGAATTGAATTGTTCATTTTAGCAATTATGTGTCAGATAAATCCATGCAACAGAGGTTTCCCCAAGGTAAAGTTTACAAATGTGAGATTACCATGTCTTTCTCTCAGAACACACAGATACAATGGAGCTCTATTTTATTCATTTCATACCTTAGGGGAATGACACATAATCGATAACCAAAGAGATTAAAAAAAAAAAAAAGTGCTTTTCTAAATCCTAGAGCTTGTACCAACTTCCTTTTGAAAAAGTTGTGATACGGATGTTAAAGGAAAGGCATGAGTCTTCAGGTTTTGCTCTCCTATGAGGGCTGGGGATACTATTGTGGAGGATTCCATATGAGGGAAAACAAGAATCAACATCACCAAATATTTGTGAAACCCTCAAAAGAGAATTTGCCTGGATTGAACTAGTTTAGATGTGAAATGCTGTTGTCTAGATTTTTTTTTTTTTAGACAATCAGGGCCAGTTCTTTCTTGGTTCATCACTTAGTCCCTTGAGTCACTTGGGTCATCCAGAAAGGAGACAGTGGGTAAGAGACCATTTTAAGAAGAAGAGCCGTGAAGGGAATGTCTTAGACACTCAGACGCCATCTCGTCTCCTCCAACATGTGAATCACAATCTCCTCAGGTAAGTGGTCATTTTGAAACCAAAGGCCTCAATCAACTTCCCAATGATTCAGAAATGCCTGCATTTCTTCCCAAGAAGTAACCATTTAGTACTTTAAAAAAAAAAAAAAAAACTCAATATTTAAAGAAATAACCTTTTACAAACTCATTAAAAAAAAAAAACACGTATTAAGAAAAAAAAATGAACACTAACTCAAACTGAATAAATATCTCCTCGAAGTTCTTCCCAACTCACATTAAATAAAAAATAAAAAAAAAAAACCGTTGCTGTCAAGTCAAATCCGACTCATAGCGACCCTCTAGAGCAGAGCAGAACTGCCCCATAGAGTTTCCAAGGAGTGCCTGGTTGATTCGAACTGTTGACCTTTTTGTTCGCAGCTGTAGCTCTTAACCTCTACACCACCAGGGTAAATCGTTAATCATAATTTATTTCGAGCCCAATCAGGAAACATCTGATACAGAGTTTGCTCTTCCTCTGGCCCCAGAAGATCATTGAAAAATACTCCCCAAAAAGACATAACAGATTACCATAATCATTTTTTCTCACCTGGATCCCCTTGGGTAATAAATTCCATGCTGCTGACTTGAAGGCATATAGGTTTAACATACAGATTCATGGGACTGATAAGAGAGCAGAAATATTGATTTCAGTCCAGTTTTTCCAGTCCACAATGACGCCCGAACAACCTGTTCCGAAATCGTACCTTCAGAGGGGAAGAGACACAGAAAAGGCTGGGGGCGGTCCAGCGTGTTTTTTTTTTTTTTTTTTAAATCAGTGAATTGCTGCCTCTGTCCTGGCCTGATAGAAGGAGTCCAAAGGTCCTGCCCCTCTGTGGGAGTACCTCCGGGCACAGCGAGGCGCACATGGTGGAGGCCACTGTTCACGGGCACTCTGTACTCGCACGTCCGCTGGCAGCGTGCTGGAACCCACGTTCAGCTCAGTGAGTAAATATTCTCAGGTGCCCTGCTCTAAATTTAGGAGGGTCAAGTTTGCAAAGGTGAAATAGCAAACAGGACTTCTGTTAGTCTTCATTTGCTTGGAAAAGCAAACTGTAATGAAGCCCAGTATTCTTGTGGAGTTTAATTGGAATCGCTGCATTCAAAATTGATCTTAAACTTGCAAAAAAAAAAAAATTACTTATGGCTACAGCCCATTTCCTTAAGACTCGTTGAGTTTCTTTTAAAAGATGGGCTAGAATGATGAATGAAGGAAGAGCCATAATATGAGCAGGAAAAAAGCTTCAGAAAACCTCTCTCCCAAAGGCCAGGGGTTAATTTGTGATCACTTAATGAACAGGGGCAGAAAGCCAATAAAGTAATTTTGGCCAACTCCAACATCATTTAACTATGAAATGAGAATAATTAAAATGGTGCTCCCTGTAGAAAAGAGTTCACCCAATAAGTTCTCCAAATTTCAAGGAGCTTTTGTTTTATTACATGCTGTTAGCTTCATGTTAGTCACAGGAAAAAAAAAAAAAAAATGCCCACATACACACGCACGACTAAATGTAGTCAGTTTGCTCAGCTGCTGCTGACGTCACTGCTGCCCACTAGGAGTTAGTTACTGTAATAATCCCTCTTTTATTAATCATAGGCTGGAGGAAGCAGAAAGTGGGTGACATCATTAGGCAAAGGACTGGCTAACTCATGCTCCAATTTACTCAGCTTTTTATTATAACATTTCTCAAGTGTCATATGAAAGTGATTTCACACTTTCCCCCTCTGAGCAATCATCCCTAACCTTCAATTCAAACTCCCATAGAAAAGCTTAACTTTTCAGATGGAGGCACATAAAGGCCAAGTCTCACTAAGGATCCTTGCCCCAAGAAGGTACGTCTTCCTCAGAATGGCTTCTCCCCGGGCTTGAAATGTAGACAGTCTTTAGAAGTACAACCTCTCAAATGACCCAAGGCATCTGACTGGAGAAGACAGCCCATCCGGTAGAGGGCTGTGGTGAGCCGGATGGCCGCAGGCACACGTGGTCCCTTGGCAACCACGAGTTGAGAAATGGGAAAAACTCCACCGGACAAAAAAAAAACTGGAAGGGGTGGTAAAATGCACTGTGCGGGTCCTGGAGCTAGACTACCTGGGTTCAAACTCAGGATTCACCCTTTTTGAGCTGGGGAATGCTGGGCAAATTATTTCACCTACCAGTATCTCACTTCCAGAACTAGTTAATGCTAACATAATAGTACCTACTGTGGGAATTAAATGAGTTAACTCATGTAAAGTACATAGAACAGCGCCTGGTATCTAGTAAGTTTGTTGTTGTTGTTGTTGTTACCTGCCACTGAGTTGGCCCCCCATGCATGGCAACCCCATGCACAACAGAACAAAACACTGTCTGGTCCTGTACCATCCTCGTGCTCAGTTGTGGATCAGACAGATTATTGTGGTCCATCGGGTTTCAACTGGCTGATGTTCAGAAGTAGATCAACAGGCCTTTCTTCTTAGTCTGTCTTATTCTGGAAGCTCTACCGAAACCTGTTCAGCATCATAGCAACACCAAGCCTCCACAGACAGACAGGTGATGTTGTACGTGAGGTGCGGTTATGCATGAGGGGCGTCGTCCAGGAATCGAACTCCAGCCTCCCTCGTGGAAGGCAAGAATTCTACCACTGAGCCATCATGGCTTCTGTAATAAATTTACTTGCTAGCATTACTTCTCTTCTTCTCCTTGAAAGGCTTTGCTGGTTGAACCAACCTTCCTTTGTCCCGTTCTGTGCTGCGTTGGAAAGATTGGCAGACATTCTGTGAGAAACCTGTACTGAGGAGACTCAACTACACATTTTGTCTCTGTCACTGGCTGGAAAGTTGCAAGTCAGCCCACCTGTGGCCCGGTTTCCCCACCTATTACTGTGTATCAGAGGAGAAGCTTCTGGGGGGAAAAAAAAATCGATTAAACCCAAAAGAAGACATTGATTTAGATTCTCACGAGCCCAACAGAGCATGCTGTGTTGTTTCCTTAAAACATTTTGAACAGACAAAATTGTCAGGCTGTTCAGTGGCTACACACACACACACTCACACACGTATATACAGTCAAGAAAGGAGTGCCTCCCTAATGTTGTTGAGCTACACTTCGTCCTCTTGTACTAGCATCGTGGGCCCCTTACAGAAACAGTTTTATCGATATTTTCACTCATCCCCTTCCCTCAGTTCCATCCTGAGTTTATGTCAGGGAGTCAGAGTAAAGCTTCCTTAGGCATATGTGTGACAGACAGAACAATAGTTGCGAAAAGAAGGCCGGGACTTTGTAATATTTAGATAATGATGACACCGACTCTGCTGAAGCAGAGAACAGTAATCATACAAGACAATTTATTACTTTGTTTCACCTTAACTCACTATCGAGTTATAAGCACTCCACTAGGTGAGAGGTCTGGTTTCCAAAAACAATCAGCTGGTGCAGTAGGGAACTGCCAGAGCAAAAAACATGGTAAATGAAATACTAGTACAATATATAGCAACTCTGAGATCTCCAAATTGGAAGCTTCCTTTAGACAATGAAGGATGCCAAGATATCTGCTGCCCCCTAACTGGTACTAGAAGAATTGGATGCACTTTAAGAAGCAAAAGAGGCTTCAAGTACAGCTGGGGGCCCAGTCAACCCTTTAGGCTGTAATTATAAATTTGGCCACATCTGTTAACCTGTTTATTACTGGTGAGGCAAAGCCATCAGGTAGATTCGTGTTTTACCTGGAAGAGTCTTAATCTTTTCCTGATGAAGATGTGCTGCTGATTTCCAGCAGGTGTCTAGATGGAACTGGGGTACAGAAATGACCAACGCAAGTTATCAACACAGACTTTTTGTTAATGGTGTGGCCAGAAGACAGTCTCAAGGTGGGGGTGGGGGATGGGGAGTGGAGTATCCAAAGCCACATATCCTTCTCCTTGTTCTACGGAAATGTCCGAGAGGCTCAGCAAAAAGGAATGGAACTACCAGGAAAAGTACAGCACCTCAAGTGAGAATATTACTGACTACCTACCAGGCAATCTAGCACCCTCTTCTGGTGCTCCTGTATAGAAATAAACCCTATAAAGGCAGCAATCCAGGAGAACTTCTTTCTGATCTGTCCATTCTCAATACTAAAATCATAGCTTTTTCAATGCCATTCGCCCTGTGTATATTATATATTATATGTATATATATTCCACCTTTGTATAATATGGAAAATAAAGACAAGTATAAAAAATTGGACAGGATTACCAGAAAAGACAGATTATTGGAAAACCTTGGATTTGAGATAATACTGAAAGCTGTCAAGCATGAAACAGGAAAGGAGATGCTAATTACCTTAAACTTTCATACTTATTTATGTCATCTACCATACTGAGAAAACTCGTGTAATGCCGATATGTATTAATAGATATCGTAAGAACACTAAAAATGAAAAAAAAATAAATAAAATTCAGGAGTGCCTAGTTCAGCATGGGGCCCCAGTTGGCTCCATGATTAAGAGCTTAACTGCAAACCAAAAGGTAGGGAGTTCGAATCCACCAGTTGCTCCTTGGAAACCCTATGGGGCCGTTCTACTCTGTCCAATAGGTCACTGTGAGTTGATCCAACTGGACAGCAGCTGGTTAGTTAGCTAGTTTAGCACAGTAGCATTCAACTAGTGCTAATTATGCCTGTTCTTATGAGGATATTATACAAGATAAAAACTTCCAGAGGCATTCAAGTAAGAGTGGAGATGAAGCTAAATCTACCTACCCAGGTGTTTAAGATAGGTAACTTAATTTGTTTTTCTATAATTGTAGCAGATTTCTACCATGAGCTTTCACTTTGCCATATGCTAGTAAATTAATTTCACTCTGTCTAGAGTCTCCCAATTTTCCCCTGCACCAAAGTTCTGGTACTGTGGCTGGGGGTGGGAGTGGGGATGGCAGGAGGGATTGGAGACTTTATCTACTTTCACAGTCTTTTTTTTTTAATAATATTTTATTGTTTTTGGTGAAAGTTTACACAGAAAATTAGGGCCCCATTTAACAATTTCTATACATATTGTTGGAAACCCTGGTGGTGTAGTGGTTAAGTGCTATGGCTGCTAACCAAAAGGTCAGCAATTCAAATCTACCAGGGGGCTCCTTGGAAACTCTATGGGGCAGTTCTACTCTGACCTATACAGTCGCTACGAGTTGGAATCGCCTCAATGACAACAGGTCTTTTTTTTTTTTTTTTAATACATACTGTTCAGTGACAATGGTTACATTTTTCACAATGTGTTAACATTCTCATTTCCTTTCTGGTTTTTCCATTTCCATTAATCTAATTTCCCTGCCCCTCCGCCCCCCACCTTCTCATCTTTGCTTTAGGGTAAATGTTGACTGTTTAGTCTCATATAGACGTTTTTTTTAAGGAGTACATTGCTCACAGTGATATTGTTTTTGAGCCAATCTGTTATTTAGCTGAAGGCTGACCTCTGGGAATGGTTTCAGTAAAAAGTTTAAAGGGTATCTCAAGGCAATAGTCTTGGGAGTTTCTCTAGTCTCCACCAGTCCAGTAAGCCTGACTCTTTTTAAGAATTTGAGTTTTGTTCTACATTTTTCACCCATTCTATCCTGGACCATCTATTGTGTCCCTGGTGAGAATAGCTGGTAGTGGTAGCCAGGCACCATCTAGTTCTTTTGATCTCAGGATAGATGAGGCCGTGGTTCATGTAGGCTATTGGTCCTGCGGACTAGTTTCTTCTTTCGATCTTTGGTTTCCTTATTTCTCTTTTGCTCCAGTTGAGTAGAGACCAACAGTTGTATCTTCAATGACTGCTCTCAAGCAGACATTACTCACCAAACATTACACATCAAACTAGGATACCGAACATAAATGTTATGAACTACATTATGCCAATTGACCAAATTGTCCCGTAAAATTGTGGTCCTAAGCCTTCAATTCCAGCAAACCAATCCCATGAGGTGTTAGGTTATGTCTAGGAAGTATTCATAACTGTGCTCCCTCTGTACTTTATCACACATATGAATACCTATGTAGCACACACATACATGTATAGACATATACCTATAGATGCACCTACACGTGCATACATACATATACATGTATTCCTTCCTATACACATATATGCATACAGATCAGTTTCACAGCTTTTGTAGGCTGAGAGCACAAGGTGGAGATCCTCATCTATCTCTGCTGGATCCACTAAGATATCTTTCTTTCTGTTTGGTCCATGCAAGTTACAGAAAATTGTTCCTCATTCTTAACTGTTAGGCCTTTTGTTATTTCACAAGTTCTGGCTGGTATAATAAGAAAAGAAACAAAAAGAACGTGTAACACTCAGCACAGAGGAGACAAAATTACATGTATTCATTGGTAGATAGCATGAGTGTCCTGCAGGTGACATCCTTCAGTGCACAAACTCATAGGCAAGACGCATACATTTATTTATTTATTAAATTAACACAAGTCAGAGGGACATCAAACCCCTGTGATGATTTTTGCTCACCATCCCATTCCAAAGTTTCCCAGGTCTAAGCCCAAGGAAAGCACCTTTTTGTATAGATCTCGGATCCCCACTGGCTAGTGCTGGGAAACCAGTGTCTTGGTATGTGGTCCCACAGGGACTCTTCTTCCTCGTGCCCTGAGATCTTACTTCTGTCCAGGGCACTGCTGAGCCTCCTGCAGGTCTCCACCACTCCCATGAAGTGCCAGCCTCCCAGCCACCTCTCCTTCTCTTCCCTGGGCCATGTCCAATTCCTTCTCCTCTCTCCCCTTCCTATTCCAGCTACCCACCTTTCCCACGCATTTAGGTGTTTACAAATGCAGGAGGAGTCTGCCCTGTAGAAGTACTCAAGGCAAAGTTATACTGAAGCCCTAGCTTTCTGACTTTTGCAAGGGAAAAGAGAATAAACACTAACCAATATTGACACATTTTATTCACCATTGTACAAACAGAAAAAGAAAGTAAACATGTTGGTTTTTAAGCTAATATGAGAATTCAGCCTGATGACAGAACACACATATTCAAAACTTAATATACCATTCATAATAGGAAAAAAATAATATACAATAACTAAAAACAAGTTTATGCAGTAGATACTTCTCCATTCCCATTTTACAGATGAGAGAATAGAACCTTGGAGAAACTAAGTGACTGGTACGAGTTTGTGTAACTACACAATGACAGAGGCAGACTACAAACCCAAGGCTATCCAGGTCCAAAGTCCACTCCTTTACAGGAGCAGATCACCAGGTCTTTCTCCTATGGAGCCAATGGGTAGGTTTAAACCACCAACCTTTTTGTTAGGAGTTGAGAGCTTACCCATTGCACCACCAGGGTGCTCTCTCTCGATGGATGGATGGATGGATGGATGGATGGATGGATGGATGGATGGATGGATGGATACTCTGCATTTGTTGAGCATGTATCGTATGCCAGTCACTCTGCAGCCATTATTTCTTGTAACTCTACAATATCTGCTGCTATCCCATTGCCCTGGAGTTGATTCTGACTCAATAATTAAGCACTTGGCTGCTAGCCACAGGGCAGGCAGTTAGAACCCATCGGCCATTCCTTGGGAGAAAGATGCTGCAGTCTGCTTGGAAACCCTATAGGGCAGTTTTACTCTGTCCTATAGGGCCCTATGGGTATAAGTCTGCATCATTAATCCATTTGTACACATTGTACATGACGCAAATGAAGAGCTTGATGAATTTACTCATTCTTATTCATTCCTTAGCTGTAATCTGGTTTATTCCCCAGGATGCCATTAAAATTGTTCTGACAACTATTACCAATAATTCTCTCTGTAGAAAATTCCAGTGAGTTCTTTTCAACTTCGGATACTCCCTCTCTTTCCTTTCTCTCTTTTCTTGGCTTTCTTGGTCTTCTTGTCTCACAAACCCTCGCCTCACTGAACGCTCCTTCCAGTCTCTCTGTTGGGCTTCCTTCTCCTTGGCCTCTCTCCTGCTCTTCTCATCTAGACTCAGGCTCTCTTGAATGATCACATCCACTCTGGTTTTAACTGCCATGTTGGTGACTCCTAAATCGCTACCTTCTAAACTTTTAACTTTCACCCAACCTTTCCTCTGAGCTTCAGATTCATGTATCCAACCATCTTTGTATCTTATCCATTCAGATTTCCTCTGTTGCTGTTGTTGTTAGGTGCCATGGAGCCAGTTCCAACTCATAGCAAATGAAACACTGCCCAGTCCTGTGCCATCCTCAGTCATTGCTATGCTTGAGTCCCTCATTGCAGCCAAGGTCAATCCATCTCCTGAATGTCTTCCTTTCTTTCACTGATCCTCTACTTTCCCAAGCATTATGTCCTTCTCCAGGGACTGGTCCCTCCTGATAACATGCCCAAAGTATATGAGACGAAGTCTCACCATCCTCGTTTCTAAGGAGCATTCCAGGTCTACTTCCTCCAAGACAGTTTTGTTTGTTCTTCTGGCAGTCCATGTTGTTGTTGTTAGGTCCATCAAGTCAGCTCTGACTCCTAGTGAGCCTATATACAACAGAATGAAACACTGCCCAGTCCTGTGCCATGCTCACAATTGTTGTTATGCTTAAGCCCATTGTTGCAGATACTGTATCAATCCACCTCTTTTTCGCTGACCCTCTATTCTACTAAGCATGATGTCTTTCTTCAGAGAATGATCCCTCCTGATAACATGTCCAAAATATGTGAGACATAGTCTCGCCATTCCTGCTTCTAAGACTCATTTGGATTGTACTTCTTCCAAGACAGATTTGTAGGTTCTTTTGGCAGCCCATGGTATATTCAATACTCTTCAATACCACAATTAAAAGACATCAATTCTCCTTTTGTCTTCCTTATTCATTGTGCAGCTTTCACATGCATATGAGGCAATTAAAAACACCCTGGCTTGGGTCAAGTGCACCTTTGCCTTCAAGGTGACATCTTTGCTTTTTTAACACTGTAAAGAGGTCTGTGCAGCAGAGTTTTCCAATGCAATACGTTGCATTGATTTCTTGACTGCTGCTTCCATGAGCCTACCACGTGTCGGTTAGTTTGTCGTACTGTGGAGGCTTGCATGTTGCTGTGATATTGGAAGCTATGCCACTGATATTTCAAATACCAGCAGTGTCACCCATGTTGAACAGGTTTCATTCTGTTGTACGTACGGTTGCTATGAGTCAGCAATGACTCAAGGACACCTAACAACAACAACAGCTTCTATGGGCATTGAGTGTGGATCCAAGTAAAATGAAATCCTTGACAACTTCAATCTTTCCTCCTTTTATTGTGATGTTGCTTACTGATCTAGTTGTGAGGATTTTTGTCTTCTTTATAAGTGTAATACATACCGAAAGCTGTAGTCTTTGATCTTCATCAGTAAATGTTTCAAGTCCTCTTTTCTTTCCACAAGCAAAGTTGTGTCATTTGCATATTATAAGTTGTTAATAAATCATCCTTTGGTCCTGACACCATGTTCGTCTTCATATAGTCCAACTTCTTGGATTATTTGCTCAGCATACAGATTGAATAAATATGTCGAAAAGGTACAACCCTGATGCACACCTTTGCTGATTTTAAACCATGCAATATTCCCTCGTTCTCTGTTCCAGTGTCTGCCTCTTGGTCTGTGCACAGTTTCCACATGAGCACGATTAAGTGTTGTGGAATTTCCATTCTTTTCAATGTTATCCATAATTTGTTAGGCTCCATGCAGTCAAATGCCTTTGCATAGTCAATAAAGCACAGGTAAATATCTTTCTGGTATTCTCTACTTTCAGCCAAGACTCATCTGATACTAACAATGATACCCATCCTTCCATGTCCTCTTCTGAGACCAGCTTGAATTTCTTGCAGTTCTCTGACAATGTACTGCTGCAAGCATTTTTGAATGATCTTCAGCAAAATTGTATTTGCATGTGATATTAATGATTTTGTTTGATAATTTCTGCATTCTGTTGGATCACCTTTCTTTGGAATGGGCACAAATATGGATCTCTTCTAGTTGGTTGGCCAGGTAGCTGTTTTCAAAATTTCTTGGCATAGATGAATGAGCACCTCTAATGCTGCCTTTGTTTGTTGAGACATGTAAATTGGTATTCATTCAATTCCTGAAGCCTTGTTTTTCACCCATGCCTTCAGTGCAGTTTATACTTCTTCCTTCAATACCATCGGTTCTTGATCATATGCTACCACCTGAAATGGTTGAATACTGACCAATTCTTTTTCGTACAGTGACTCTGTGTATCCCTTCCACCTTTCAGTTCTCTTCCAATTCAACATTCTAATTTTGATCTCATCTTTCTCCCAAAACCAGCTCCCCGGACCTGTATTTCTGATCTTAGTTATTGGTGTCTAATCACCCAAGTGTTTCTTCTTGACTATTTTCTCTGCCCCACAACTAAATACAACAGATGATCATATCCTAATAATTTGCCTTCTAGATAGTCTCTGGTCTAGCCTCTCTGTTCCATAACAAATTGGTAGGATAATAAAACAAGACATTGTGGATTAGGACCTTAGCCCAAGTTCCAGCACAATGAAAACCCACAACAAATGTTAGCTATTATTTTTGCTAATACATAAACAATAACAACCATGACCGAAATAGAAGCACACTGTGCCACTGCAGACCACACTGCTAATCAGATGGTGGATCTTTTGAATTAAAGCTCCTATCATTTCCTTCTTTCTTTCTTTTTTTTTCATATTTTCTATATCTTTGCTCTTTCTTCTGGGAGATTTCTTCAACTTTACTTTCCAGCCCTTCTTTTACTTTTTTTTTAATCTTAAATAAAACCAAAAAAAAAAGTTGCTCTCCAGTCAATTCTGACTCATAGAGACCCTATAGGACAGAGCAGAACTGCCGCATAGAGCTTCCAAGAAGTGCCTGGTAGATTTGAACTGCCAGCCTTTTAGTTAGCAGCTGTGGCACTTAACCACGACCCCACCGGGGTTCCCAAATCTTAAATATATGTTTCTTTTTTTTAATTTGTAAAAGATGCTATATTATTCTATTTATTTTTTCTATTTGAGTTTTATTTCTTCTAAAATGTTTCTAAGGATACCTAGAAGAATGTCCTTAAAAAAGACAGGTTCTATTCTGTGCCTTGAATAATTTCTGTTCTCTACACAGTTTTTTTTGTTGTTGTTGTTCATCTATCGTATTATTGGTTTTCCTCCTGCATGGTAATCTTAGTTTGTTCCTTGATATTTAAGAAGGTGTTATGTTGTCATGTTAATTACCATACCTGACATGTTAATTATCAGAGCTGGAATGTGTGCTCATTGCTATAGTCTAGATGGGTTCGTTTCCCGAAAAAGCTGCTCCTCTAACTCTTGTTTGTAGAAACCATGTGCATATGATTTTGTTTGGTATAGTTCTCTGTATCCTAAACACTAGTGCTTACAACAGTGACTGGCAAATAAGAAACCAGTAAGAAACCAGTTGTCATCCAGTCGACCTGACTCATGGTGACCCCATGTGTGTCAGAGTAGAACTGTGCTCCATAGGGTTTTTAATGGCTGGTTTTTCAGAAGCAGATCTCCAGGCCTTTCTTCCAAGGTACCTCTGGGTAGACTTATACCTCTGACCTCTCTGTTAACAGCTGAGAACACATACCGTTTGCACCACCCAGAGATTCCAGGCACATAATAAAGACCTCAAAAATGGGGAGCCATTCTTTTCAAAGGTCTCTACCTGTTGTGGAGCCTTGGTGGTGGCATAGTGGCTAAGAGTTTTGCTGCTAACCAAAAGGTCAGCAGCTCAAAACCACCAGCTGATCCTTGAAAACCCTATGGGGCAGTTCTACTCTGTCCTATAGGGTCACTCTATGAGCCGGAATAGACTCAATGGCAACAGGTTTGGTTTTTTTTTTTTTTTTTTTGGTTTTTTCCTGTTATAGTTGATAAAATTACTAGTGGAATCTAAAGAAAGCTTCTAATAAAACTTAAACACTAACCTATTCCTGGGAAAGAGAAAAGGAATTTAGTTAAGTATGGTCAATCCTTCAAGCCAATTTTGTTTTTTGTCTTGTTTTGATTCCAGAAACTTCCTAAAATTAGATCAAAATAGAAAGAAGCAATGCTGATAACTAGTGCCCTCTGCATCAAGAATTAGAAGATATGAACCCGAATGAATTTGTGTTGGTGAAATTCTGAGACAAATCACTTAATCTCTCCAAATCCTGGGTTGTCTAAATATAGAGGTCATAAATCTCGCCAATTGCTTTTTCCCAGGGTTTTGTGGGGATATAAGTAAACATCTGAATAAAACATTTCAATCACCGTAGACAAAATGAATACTTATTGCCAGCCTTCACTCTTAAACTCTCAATTGTACCATAGCATATGCCTACAAATAATTTTTCAAAAAAGATGTGTGATGACAGGTTTTGTTAACTTGTACATACCTGAGACTGTCTTTCTGGATTGTCACACGTAAATAACAGCATGATTGAATCAGATTCTCAGGTAGTAATCTCTTAATCTCAATACTCTCTCCATGTTCTCTCTCTGTTGTCTTCTAGAGGATTCTGGAGAAGTCTGAAGCCGGCCTGATATTGTTTGTTTCTCCCAAGGTTAGCCTTGTACTGTCTTTTTTCTTCATGGATGCTTAAAAGCTCCATTGTGTTTTTTGTTTTTTTTTTTTATCCTGATAACTCAAAAACTCATGATGGGATGATGTGCAATCTTCTTATGAATATTTCCTGAAACATCATTTCATCTTTCCATCTATACACTCTGGTGTTTCTTTTAGCTCTGTGAAGTTTTCTTACAGTCATTCTGGTTTCCTCCCCAGGAACATCTATAGTTCCTCATTTGAGTTGCCATGAACCGTCTATCTTTCCTCTCTCACTATTCCTCTCTTGTTATGTTTCTTCTTTCGGAAAAACTACTCAAATGGGTCACTTTCATCCCTGTTGAAGCTTATTCCTTATCGATCTAGTTCTTTATAGCATCTAATACAGACAAAAACTCTCCTATTACAACTTTAGTTTCTTTGCGATCTTTTTCATCTCAGTCCTTTTCTCAGCCTTTATTTATCTTCTAATAATTCTTTTTTTTTTTTTTTAATCACTTTGTTGTCTCCTTTCTGGCCACTTCTTAGGCTGTTTCAGGATACCAGATTTCTAAAATGTTCTTCTATTAGTAAATAATTTCAGGAAGAATGTTTTTCCATTGAGTCCTAAAGATCGTGGCCATGTTTTTCTTTTTCAACTGCACAGGTCTCATGTTTGTCTTTTCTTTTTGTCTGCTCATCTTTAGTTGAAAATAAAATCTACTCATATTTGGTGTTTGCAATTAGACGGGGTGTATGAATTCTTTGGCTCTCTTCTTTGAGTTCTGTGATCTGGTGAAATATCCTAAAAGAAAGGTTATTTGTGATTTCTAGAATCTAGCAAGCATTCTTCTTAAGATCACTCGTTCTCTAATATTCTGCATCAACTTGCTAGCTGCCATCAAGTTGATTTTCAACTCGTAACGACCCCACATGACAAAGTAGAACTGTCCCATAAGGTTTTCTTGCCTGTAATATTTCCAGAAGCAAACTGCCAGATCTTTCTCCCACGGAAGGGCTGGGTGGATTCAAACTGCCAACCTTTGGGTTAGCACCCAAGCACTTAACCATAGTGTATGTAAAAAATCTACAATTCCCAAGATATGTTTTCATAGAGTCTCTACCCTTGCCTGGGGGCTTTACAAAAGGGATGATATTTCCAGGAATCAATGTGTAAGTATCTGTTCCTTTGTTCTCTGGAAGTGACAATCCCCAGATTGATGCAGAAAGATGAAAAGGGCAGGAAAGGCAAGGAGAGAAGAAAAGGCACAGTATCTTAGCCTCTTTGGAAACCTACACAGCGGAAGAGGAAAAGTCTCAGTTTCAGCAAGGAGTCAGAAGATCAGGAGGGATAAAGTGTTTCCCTTTCTTCTTTCTGATGAAAGGTGTTGCTTTATCTCATGACCCAGTGTGTTGGTTGGTCAGTCAGGACCCAGTGAAATCAGAGCGAATGAAAATATTCCTCAAATGTTTGATTTGGTTGTCTGTGAGTATTGAAGGTAACCAGACAGGAAATCAGGGTGGTGGTTTGTTCTGTGAAACACTGAGACAGCTCAAATATGTCCCCATTTTCTATGCCCTGAAGTGATTCTATGGAAAAGTAGATTTCTACGCAATGTATTTATAGAACACCTTGAGTAACCAATTTCTCCTGTTTCTAATGTCTGATGGGGTCTCTGGGTGATGCAAACAATTAATACTTTGAGCTGCTAACTGAAAGGTTGGAAGTTCAAGTCCACCCAGAGGTGCATCAGAAAAAAAGGCCTGGCAATCTACTTCTGAAAAATCAGCGGTTGAAAACTTCGTGGAGCACTGTTCTACTCTGACACAGATGGGGTCACCATGAGTCAGGGTCAGCTCAAAGGTAACTAGTTTCAAGGGATGAGAAGGTTCTGGACAAGAACAAAGGCCTCCCTAGACTTCCCTTACCTTTCTCTCTGCCTTATATAAGGCTTTCCAGCCCACTCCCCTTATTCATACCATCTATTTTAACCATCTTGTTCCTAATCAAAATGCAGCAGTCTACATCATTCCATAGTTGATATTCCCAATCACAGTTTTCTCTATCAAATACCCAAGAAAATAGATTTGTCTGATTTAGTAGTATTTTAAAACTCTATGACAAATAAAATAACATGTAGAATTCTAAATGTACTATCAGGGTTACCATCAATAACCTCAACAATAGTTAATGTTTCCATGTTCACAACCAGCCCGGGACATGGGCTTCTGAGCAGGAGGCGGCCCAGAGTTCCTAAACTTGCCACAGAGTCACAGATTCTGACAGCCAGCAGGGTCTTCATGAGTCATGAGTTCCTCCACAGCCCCAGAGCTGCCAAAATGCAGTTCTTCCCCCTCTTTTCCACAGGAACTGGGGGTGCCTCAGCACTTGGAAAGCTACCTCGTACTCTGTCTGCACTCAATAAACTCTGCTTAGTAATGACAAAGAGAATATGTGTTCCATCTCACTTTTCTCCCCAACACCTCTATTTGGGGAGCCACAAACGTTTCTCCAAGTAATTTATTCCACTTCTTGATGGGCTGCACAGTCAAACATTTTTCCTACTGTTGCCCTTGAATGTTTCCATCTTGAGCCCTGAGCTTGTATCTTCCCCTAAACTATGTTGGTGGTTCGGAAATCATTCTGGGAGGACCTGGCTTCAAGTTTCTTGTTCCCAGGTAGCCAAGTCCAAGAGTATGTTCCTGGATTCTAGGTATAAGTTGAGTTTGATTTGCAGCCACTTAATATTAGAAAAAAAAATTCTCTGCTTATTTCTGTTTTTATTTTATTTTAATTGTTGACACTCTGCGTAGACAGAGGACGAGGAGCTGGAAATTGCTTGGAGCGGCAGAGACTGACCGAATGTTTCTGTGGTTGTGCAATGGCTACCGTCCTGATAACAATCAGAGGGAATCTACCAGAAGCTAGGTGACTTTCGAAGTCATTCTTCTGCCCAAGGAATGCTTTCCAGAAATTCTCACTAAAGTGCCATGGGTGTGCACATCAGCCCCATAGATGGGGTACGTGTGTATGTCCTTGTGTGTGAGTGATAGAGTTTATAGGCAAGCCATATTTTAGGGAGGTTGGTGCTGCAAACAGTTAACGAGTTCAGCTGCTAACCAGAAGGTTGGGGGTTCAAGCCCACCCAGAAGTGCCTTGTAAGAAAGGCCTGGTGATCTACTTCTGAAAATCAATCATTGAAAGCCCTATTGAGCACAGTTTTACCTTGGACGCACGTGGGGTCACCATGAGTTGGAGTTGACCCCACGGTAATTGGTAAAATGCTAATCATTTAGGATCTGCTTTACCCAGGAATTCTTGTGCTTACTTCTCCAGCATTAGTTTTTCTTCTTATATTTGTAAGTAGAATCAACCTTTTGAGAGGTCTGAGTCAAAAACTATCTACCTTTTAAGTGGCCCTAAAAGCATCCCTTTTCCAAAATACCTCCCCCTGTCACAGGTAGTACTGCCTGAAATGACATCTTGAGAAATTTTTTTTTTTTTTTTAGGTTCAGGAATTGCCTTTCTAACCTAATCTGTCGACATGAAAATATCCCTGACATTAAAATTCATTAAATTCCTATTGACACACACGAACTACTGTGCTTCGTACTGGGAATACAGCTTTGAATAAAACAGGCAAGTCCCTCTTCTCACCTAGGGAAAGGCAGGCATTAAACAAGTGAGTATTTGATTACAATTGTAGTAAATGCTCTGAAAAACCGGGTATTTGAATGTTCAAGGAGTCAGTATTTGCCTATACAGCAGGGTCAGATTTTCCTAAAAACGTGATCTAAGGGCTGAAAGCCAAAGAATAAGTAAGATTCTCTCTATAAAAACATCCTGGGATCACAGTAATAAGTTTAAAAAAATAATATATTGAATGTGAATACAATTGATACTTCCAACAAAGAAGATCTAGTTTGAGTGTTCCAACGATGCCCTACCACCACTATGAAGTGGAGTGGTACTATTTTTCTCCCCTATAGTGAGTAAACCGACCTTGGGGTAGCTCAGGGAATCACTCTAGGTCACACAGCTATTAGGTAAAAGAACAAGATATAATACGCAAGCCTTCTAATTCCAAGTCCGGGAACCTTCCCGGTACAGCATACAGAGACGTTGGTTGGGGAGCAGAGGGAATTGGAGAGAGTAATGTAATGTCAGATGTCCAACTCTGCCAGGGGGCCCGTTTTATGAATGATCACCGTTCCTCTAAAGTGGTATAAATGATCAGACCTGGGTTTGGAAGTCAAACTCCAGCTCAAGTCCCTGCTCGGCCATTTACTAGCTCTAACCTTGGGCAGACGCTTGAACTTTTTCAAACCTCAGCCCCTTCAACTGTAATATGCGACTCCCTCATAAGCCAGTGGGAAGATGAACTGAGCTACTGGAAAACACAAAGTCAGCACCTGATAGCTTGTGAATTCTCAATAAATATATCTGTCTTTTTTCTCCCTTAACCTGAAAAAGGAAATAAACCAAAATTGTTCATTCACTCCATAATAATGGTAATAATAATAATATGCCTACAGATATTCAACAATTATTTTTCCCAAATATGTCTCTTCACAGGAGAAACACTGAAAGCACCTTCCAAGTGGTTGATCACTTGCGCCGACTTTCACACCGAGTGGTGGCTGAGGTAACATTTGGAGGGAGGAGGTGACCGAGGACTGGGCACTGGCCCTCCAACTGTTTTTGCTCCAGGACCGGGGAAGAGCTCATTCCCACCACACCTGGAGGGAGCCTCATTAGGGTCTCTTTTCAAGGAAACATGAGACAGAAAACAGGAAAGAGAAATGAGACAAGCAAATGGAGTAGATGAGTGGAGGACTATACTTTAGACTCTTTCTCCAAATATTTGTTCTGGTTTTATCTTATATGCCCTCTGAATTATGTATGTAACTGACATGATTTTCCTTTTTGACTGGTAAAAACCGGTTGCCATCAAAATGATTCCGCCTCTTAGTGGTCTTATGTGTGTCAGAATAGAACTCTGCTCCATAGGGTTCTGAATGGCTAATTTTTCAGAAGTAGATCACTAGGCCTTTCTTCTTTTTTTTTTTTTTTAATTGAACTTTAGATGCAGGTTTACAGAACTAGTTTCTCATCCAACAGTTAGTACACACATTGTTGTATGATGTTGGTTAACAACTCCACAGCATGTCAACACTCTCCCTTCTCAACCCTGGGTTCCCTATTACCAGCTTTCCTGTTCCCTTCTGCCTTCCAGTCCCTGCCCCAGGGCCGGTGAGCCCCTTTAGTCTTGTTCTGTTCCATGGGCCTATTCAATCTTTGGCTGAAGGGTGAACCTCGGGAGCGACCTCATTACTGAGTTCAAAGGGTATCTGGGGGCCATTCTCTCAGGGCTCCTCCAGTCTCTGTCAGGCCAGCAAGTCTGGCCTTTCTTTTTGAATTAGAATTTTGTTCTACATTTTTCTCCAGCTCTCCGGGACCCTGTATTGTGATCCCCGTCAGAGCAGTCAGTGGTGGTACCCAGGCACCAAATTGTACTGGGCTCAGTCCGGTGGAGGCCATGGTAGATGTGGTCATTAGTCCAAGGTGGAGGCCATGGTAGATGTGGCCATTAGTCCAAGGTGGAGGCCATGGTAGATGTGGCCATTAGTCCAAGGTGGAGGCCATGGTAGATGTGGCCATTAGTCCAAGGTGGAGGCCATGGTAGATGTGGCCACTGATCTTTCCCTTGTGTCTTTAGTTCTCTTCATTCTTCCTTGCTCCCGAAGGGATGAGACCAGTGGAGCATCCTGGATGGACGAGGCCTTTCTTCTGATGAGCCTCTGGGTGGACTTGAACCTCCAAGCTTTCTGTTAGCAGCCAATCACATTAACTGTTTGCACCACAGAAACTCCTTTTGACTTATAGAAAGACTGAAAGCAGATCTGGGGCACACCTATAGTACACATTAACATCCACATGGACTGGTAGCCAAATTCCTGCTTCTAATTTGCTTTCATCCTTCTCGTTCCAATTTTAACTCAAGTTATTTTGTGATAATTTATATACCTTTATAAGTTCCCTGAAATCCCTTTGTGAAAAGATGAGTATAAATAAAGAAAAATAAAAGGGCAAGAAAATAAATCAACTAGATTTTTTAAGTCCTTTTCAACATTTATACATGCCAACCCTCAGACTGTTTCTAAATTCAGTCCTTGAACCTCTAGGCTTCTACTATTTTTCAAGGCTGTTATGGCAACACAAAGTTTTGTTTAAGTAATAAAACCCTATAAAAATGCCCAAGTTAAAACAAACAAACAAGATCTTGCCTTTAGATCTTAATAGTTTCCCTGTGTCGGACCTTTCTTGTAGCAAGGTGTGGCAGTCATTGTTGGCTGGCTTACCCCAAGTCCATTCCCGACACCACTCTCCCTGCCCACCTTTTCCACAGAGGCTGAAAAAAATTAAAAACACACTTTCCCAGCTTTCCTCACAGCTAGTGATGCCCATGTAACTTAGTTCCAGCCGGTGAAGAATATGCTTTCCTGATAAAAGGATGGGTGGTGCTGGCAATTTCTTTTTCAGTTTCTTCCTCCCTTGAACACAAATGAGATGGATGGAACTGGAGCAGCCATTTTTTGACACTGAGGCAATAAGCCATCACACTGACAATGGCAGAGCAAAAGACAAAAAAAGGTGTTCTTAGACTGACTCCAGGCTTATTGTAAACTGAGAAATGGCAAGCCTCAATTTGGTTAAGTTACTATCAATTAAGCTTTTTATTACTTCAAAGAGAACAAAGCCAAAAATCTTCTCGAATGAAACTTAAAGGCTTTTTGAAAAACTATTCTGAGTTTTTTTCTCAGGACCACACAAATAGAAAAATCCAGCTTAATCAGTATACAGTGGAGTCCCTGGATGGTGCAAACAGTTAAGTGCTCGACTACTAGCCAAAAGGTTGGTGGTTCAAATCCACCCAGAGGCTCCTCAGAAGACAGACCTGGCGATCTGCTTTCAGAAGGTCATAGCCTTGAAAACATTGCAGAGCAGTTCTACTCTGCCCACATGGTGTTGCCTCATGGCTTATGTCAGAATCCACTTACAGCAACAAACAACAGTAATCAGTCTACACAATCTGAATCTGTAGACTAAATTGTCATCCGAACTCAAACCTATATGTACTGTGTCTCCACGTTATTTCTTTGTGATGCTTTACAAAATACTACTTCCAAATTCATAGCAATAATAGAGAGGCCCATCCAAAAACCCAGTGCCACCGAGCCGATTCCAACCCATAGCAACCCTATAGGACAGAGCAGAACTGCCCCATAGAGTTTCCAAGGAGTGCCTGGCGGATTCCAGCTGCCGACCCTTTGGTTAGCAGCCGTAGTGCTTAACCACTAAGCCACCAGGGATTCCAATAGAGAGGCAGACACAATAAATTCTACTTCAACTTGTTCTTCCCAATGATATGGTTTAATTGCATGTAAATAATGATCTCCAAGCCTGAAACAACCTAGAAAATAATCTTGAGCAAGGTGAGGTTATAATATCAGAAGAAGGGCGTTGTCAACATCTCAGATTATTCTCGGAATAAATAGATCTAGATTCCAAAGCAACCACCATGAAATTTGAAAAATTAGAAGTGAGTTCTTGTACTCATCAATGCCACTCTCTAAACCCCAATAATTTGATGATGTAAACTATTTGGAAGACTCTCTTTATCCAAACTGCACCTGCTTAAGCCAGACTGACTGACCTTTATCTCCGTTAATTACTGAGTTCCCCTTCTCTATTTGCTCCCCTACTCCTGGCGTGCATTCTCTTGCTCACACCGTCCTGGCTCTGAATTTTTTGATTCATTCCCCAACTGACATCCACCTCTGCCCTGCTCCTTTGACTGTTGAGAACATCCTGATTCACCCTCTGCTGTTTTTCACTTCAACTCTCTTGCCATTTGTGAACTCGATTGTTCTTCCAACCTGACGATGTTCTAGAACTCCAAATTGTAGCCCAGATGGACTTAGACGAGGAAGAACTCTAGCCCTACTCTAGTGGAAAAGCCCCATTTTCCCTCCATCCCCAATAACAAAAGGGTTTCCGGGAAAGTTAAATGACAAAGAGTGGGAGTCACATGCATCTTTTTTTGCTCAGAAGTTATCCCTGGTTTCATCTGTGTTAATATGTTCAAG
The DNA here is from genome assembly GCF_030014295.1 of Loxodonta africana. NCBI lineage: Eukaryota > Metazoa > Chordata > Mammalia > Proboscidea > Elephantidae > Loxodonta > Loxodonta africana. The sequence goes on from NC_087349.1 coordinate 103,816,020, forward strand.
AAAGGAAGGGAAGACAAAACGTCATGTTGGGCACAAGTAAAACCATTATGAATTGAAGAAGCTCCCTAAAATGAAAAAAGGGGAAATCTTTACTAAAGAGGGGCTTCCAAGCTCTTTTAGGAGAAAGGAAATTCTTGAACCGCAAGGGCAGTAAAAGTTGATTATATAAAGTTTCTAATTTCACCATGATGAAGCAACCCTAACACTCCCGCCCCCTCCCCTACCAACACCAGTTAGTAAGGCTCAAGCAAGAATGATGGAGCAGCTTTCACCCTAAGGTGTGTCATGGAGCCCCTCGTTTTTTCAGTATTTAGTTACAGGAATCAAGGTACAGTTCAGTTAAAGTAGGTTTGGGAGATCCTGCCTGAGGAAGTTGATATGCAGGACCTCGCGTATGCTCATAAGTGCTTTGACCAAATTGCAAATACCTTCAAAAAAAAAAATCATTTTCGAGCTATGGAGAAAAAAGGGCAGTTTCTAACTAATGGGCTCATATTAGGTGAATAGAGAGATTTATCATGTTGGGTATTCACTGGACTTTCAGGCCACTCTGAAACCTGTAAGGAGTAAGTTTTTGTATGCGTGTTTTTGTGCAAGGGTAGAGAGAGCAGAAAAGACGGATACGGTTGTTTGTTTACCCAGCAACCACTTGCCACTACCCTTCCCTCACTGAACCCTGATTGTTCTAATTCTCACCTTGTATTCAACTCAGGCTGGGACTCTCAGGCTAACTATGATCATTCTACTTCTTGTGCCAGTGATCCATGGAGGGATGTACGTATCACACAATACTGATCAATGAGACATGAGGTGAGGTCTGGAAATTCTGGAAAAGTATTTTTTTTTTTTGCCCTAAAGAAAATGAAAATAAGAAAAAAGGCCACTTCACTATCTCTGAAAGCTGTTGCGTAAGGATGTGCTACAGGGAACAGCCATCTTGTGACCACGAGGAAGGGTAAACCAAGATTATCACAGGACAGCTGACATCATTGAGTCACTGAGTTTACTTTTTCTTAGAATTACCCTGCTCCAGACTTCCTATCAAGTAAGATCATTGTTGTTGTTATTAGCATCCTTCATGTCAGCCCTGATTTATGGCAATTCCATGCACAACGGAAAGAAACTCTGCCTGGTCCTGGCCATTCCCGTTACCTGCTGTGGCTCAGACTGTTGTGATCCACAGAGTTTTCATTGGTTGATTTTCAAATATAGATCACCAGGCCTTCCTTCCTAGTCTTAGTCTGGAAGCTGCACTGAAACTTGTTCAGCATCATAGCAACAGACAAACCTCCACTGACAGACGGGTGATGGCTGAGCTTGAGGTATATCATTCAGGAATTAAACCTGGCTCTCCTGCATGGAAGGACAAAGTTCCACCACTGAACCAGCAACTCCCTGGTTCAGGTAAGATCATATTGTGGTTGTTGCTGTTAGGGGCCATCAAGTCGGCTTTGACTCATAGGGATCCTGTGTACAACAGAACAAAGCAATGCCTGGTCCTGCACCATTCTTATAATCATTGTTATTTTTGAGTCCATTGTTGCAGCCACTGTGTCAGTCCAGCTCATTGAGGGTCTTCCTCTTTTCACTGACCCTTTACTTTACCAAGCATGATGTCCTTCTCCAGAGACTGGTCCCTCCAGATAACATGTCCAAAGTATGTGCGACAAAGTTTCACCATATTTGCTTCTAAGGAACATTCTGGCTGTATTTCTTCCAAGATGGATTTGTTCATTCTTCTGGTAGTCCATGGCATATTCAATATTCTTTGACAACACCATAATCCAAAGGCGACAATTCTTCTTCTGCCTTGCTTATTCTTTATCCAATTTCCACATGCATGTGAGGCAATTGAAAATACCATCGTTTGAATAAGGCTCACCTAAGTCCTCGAAGTGACATCTTTGTTTTTTAACACTTCAAAGAGGTCTTTTGCAGCAGACTTGCTTAGTGCTTTATGTCATTTGAGTTTTTGGCTGCTGTTTCCATGGTCATTGATTGTGGATCCAAGTAAAATGAAATCCTCAACAACTTCAATCTTTTCTCCATTTATCATAATGTTGCTTATTGGTCCAATTGTGAGAATTTTTGTTTTCTTTATGTTGAGGTATAACCCATACTTGAAGGCTATAGTCATTGATCTTCATCAGTAAGAGTTTCAAGTCCTCTTCACTTTCAGCAGGGAAGGTTATATTATCTGCATATCAAAGGTTCTTAATGAGTCTTCCTCCAATCCCAATGCCACCTTCTTCTGTATATAGTCCAATTTCATGGATTATTTGCTCAGCATAGAAACTGAATAAGCATGGTGAAAAGATACAACCCTGGTGCATACCTTTCCTGATTTTAAACCACACAGTATCCCCTTGTTCTAGTTGAACAACTGCCTCTTGGTCTGTGTACAAGTTCCTCATAAGCACAATTAGGTGTTCCGGAATTCCCATTCTTGGCAAGGTTATCCATAATTTGTTATGATCCATACAGTTGAATGCTTTTGCATAGTCAATAAAACACAGGTAAACGTCTTTCTGGTATTCTCTGCTTTTAGCCAAGATCCATCTGACATTGGCAATGATGTCCCTCCTTCCATGTCTTCTTCTGAATCTGGCTTGAATTTCTGGCAGTTCCCTGTTGAAGTACTGCTGCAACGATTTTTGAATTGTCTTTAGCAAAATTTTACTTGCATGTGATGTTAATGACACTATTTGATAATTTCCACAATAAATATGATCACCTTTCTTTGCAATGGGCACAAGTATAGATCACTTCCAGTCAGTTGGCCAGGAAACTGTAGTCTAGATTTCTTGGATGAGATAAGCGACCGCTTCCAGCGTTGCATCCATTTGTTGAAACATCTCAGTGGTATTCCATCAATTCCTGGAGCCTTGTTTTTTGCCAACGCCTTCAGTGCAGCTCAAACTTCTTCCTTCAGTACCATCGGTTCTTCATCATATGCTACCTCCTGAAATGGTTGAACTTCGACCAAATATTTTTGCTACAGTGTCCCTGTGACTCCCTTCCATCTTCTTTTGATGCTTCTTGCATAGTTCATACATGTCTTCGTTTATTAAGTCAGTTCTAGTTAGGTCTTTTGTTACTTGCAGTAGAATGCATCCTAAGTGATAAAAATCATCCTTCAAAGTTTGCAATCTAGAGATTATTTAGTTGCGGTGGTGTGGGGGAAGACTAAATAAGGATCACAGAAAAGAAATTACTTGCCTAAATTCTATAAGCAAGACTTTCTGGCTTGACCACTATGTGTTTTCCACTCAATCACGTTATTTAATAGAGAATCGCTTGTTAATTTTAAGGCCTTTAGCATTCACTTCCATTGGATTTTGTTTATTACAATTTTGATGTCGTTTTAAATAAAATATTTAGCTTGCCTAGCCAGGTAGCAGGAAATCTCTAGCCAGAGGGTTAGGAACGAGACTCAGCCTTGCAATTTATTGCCTGCAACTATAAATCAAGCCAAATTCAGAAAGTTGAGACAAAGAATAAACAACGAGACAAATGCTGCCTGATCTTTCAACAATATACGGCAAGGCTAAACATGCTGAACAATTACAACTAAACCATAAATATACAGTCTATATTTAACCCCACAATCTTAAAGTTGTTTGATTTTCATTTCTGATGTTTGGACACCCTCAAGGTCTTAAATTCTAAATTTTTTATCTTGTACTGTCATGTTATTAGGAAAAAGGGAAAGTCCTTTTCAAAAAATTCCATTTTGCATAGCTTTTCTGACCTTTGCCCCACTGTCATTTACATTGTGGGTATAAGAGAATTCATGTATCTAAGCTATGACTGGTAAATTCCAATACTAAGGTATCCCACAAGGGACAGGAGTGTGTGTCTCGTGGGGGGAGGAGTGACAGATAAGGGAAGTTGTTGAAATCATAAAGTTTTAGAGTCTTGCAAAACTCCGTTCTTTTTTTTTAAACAGAGCTTTAAAAAATCTGTTATAAATAAGTCACAAAGTCATAACATACTCTTTATAATGCCAGACTCACCATCTCTGCCAAAAAGACTTTTTTGGAGAGAGTCCTTTCTTCCCTTTAGCAGGCTAAACTCTATCTAAGAAGCTAATTCAGGTTGCTAGATCACCATCCTCACAGGATGCTGGGAGGGGTTTCCATTCCACGATAGGTTCCGTGAAATTGGACATTAGGTGATTTGGACGTGGTGCGAACACCATGTTATATACTTAGCAAAGCTACATGAGATACCTTTATTTCATTTCCAAATCTGTACTTCTCCTATGCCTCTTGCTGCCGCTATCCCTAGCACTGGTTTTGCTGTGTTTGGGAGTCATGATGCACTTTGCAGTAATATTTTCAAAAGAAAATTAAACAGAGAGATAACACTACAGCATTCAAGAGATGTGCAGTACATGAGATTGGCCGCTGCTGCCTACGAGTCAAAGCATGCTCTGTTATATGACAAACTTTTTTTCTTTGTGTCTGTGAAGCTTCTTTGACTCTGCCTTGGTCAAGTCATGCTGACTTCCCCAGTATTGTAAGGTCTCATCCTTCACCACAGTAGCTACTTATCTACTATCTAGTTAGTGGTTTTCCCTCCCCAACCCACCCGCTCATAACCCTCAAAGACTCTTTCTGTGTGTAAACCTTTTCATGAGCTTTCAAAATGGTCTCATACAGTATTTGTCCTTTTATGATTGACTTATTTCACTGAGCATAATGCCCTCCAGATTCATCCATGTTGTGAGATGTTTCGCAGATTCATCATTGTAAACTTTTTATTTGTAAGTAGGGAAAGTTTCACATTAAAATAACAATAGAAAGTTCAGTACAGTTCATATATAAGCCAGGAACATAGATGTTTATTATGACTATCAAGACATATGTTTTATAGGTTATATATGTACTGTACCATTATATGCCTGGCAGTGCAATCACTTTGTATACAACCGACACAAGATACATACGTTCTTGCAGGAAACTGTTGGGTTCGCAACATCCCCTTCTCTGATGAGGATTTTTGAGCTCTATAATCTTATGGGACCACAGACATCTATGCAGTTAGACTTTGCCTGAACAGACATTATACGGTTCAGCAGGACTGTAATTGTGACTCCGACATAAGATGTCAAGCCAAACCGAAACATCCCCCGTGTTTGGAAAAGCTGCTGTGTTAGAATTATGGCAGCCCCACCATGGCAGAGAGGATAGCTGTGGAATCATTTGACCCTAGGGCCTGACTCATCTAGAAGCATCTTTGATGAAATACTGACAGCAACCTTTCCACTCTTCAGATCTGCCACGGTTACGCTGCCAAATTGGCAACCAAAGCCACACAAATTTAATCTTGTCTTTGGAAGATAGTCTTCACCCAAGTATTAACAATACTCTCATTTTCACAACACTCTCAAACACCAGGTCTTCTAGAAGCTTTCCGAAGAATCTCCTGGATGCTGCTCACAGTGGGCGGCTGCAATCTTAGTGTTACCAGCGTCAGTCATTCATTGTTATGTATTTGCCAGAGGGAGGTTTCTCTAGTTTTAAAATCACTTCTGTCCTGTGAGCCCCTGTTCAGATTTTCTCACTGAATATTTGTGCAGTAGCCCACAGGATTACTTCCAGATTACCTAAAACCCCTATTAAAGAAGTCTAGGTAGGAATGAAAATGGAACTTGAGAAGCAGGTGTGTATTTCAGACTTACATTTAGAAACCCCACCTTCTTCTTGAATAAGAGAATTTTCCTTCTTTTAGTATCTGCAGAGTAAAAATGAAAGAAGCGTGTCTGGGGTGACACGTCCTCGCTTTGCCATGTAGAAGATCTCATCTCATTTTGGTGACGTTTACACACACGACTAATAATTAACTCTTATTGAATAAGAATTTCTTCTTTTCATTTAAATATGAGTTTTAATTATGTAAAACAACAGTTACTGTAAAGTGATTGCACATTTTTATTTGAGCTTTGAGTGCCCTCTACTGGAACTAGAAAAAAAGTCAAAAATCAATAGCACAGAGATCTTGCATGGTTCTGTCCATATGACTAAAATGTTGTTATTATTAAGTAATAATAGCGGTAATAACTCAGCACGTCTCATTCACAAATGGCTTTGAATTGCTTTTAGAAGAACCTAATGGTGTATTGTTGTACATAGGGTTCTGTTGTACGTAGGGTCACTATGAAGCAGAGCCGGCTTGAAGGCACCTAACAACGACAAGCTAACAGTGGTGCACAAAGAAGCCCTGATGGTCCAGTGGTTAAGCACTTGGCTGCTGACCGAAAGGTCAGTGGTTGGAAACCACCAGCCATTCAGAGGGAGAAAGATGTGACAGTCTGCTTCCCTAAAGGTTACAGCCTTGGAAGACCTATGGGGCAGTTCTACTCTGTCCTATAAGGTCACTATAGGATTGCTGAGTTAGAATCAACTCGATGGCAATAGTTTTTTTTTGTTTGTTTGTTTTTGTTGTAATGGTGCACATTCTTCAGATTTTACATGAGCAAGAAATTGAAAATGAGTACCAACAAGAACATCTTTTGAGCTGGCTAGCCTGCCCTCATATTTCCAGTGACTCTGTCTCCATCCTCTTTTAGTTTACAGCCATGGACTCTAAGTTGGCAACTGTGCCAATCCAACTCACCAATGGCCTCCCACGCTCTCACTGGCCCTCTACTTCACCAAACATGGTGTCTTCCTCTAGCGATTGATCTCTCTTGATGATGTGTCCAAAGAAAGGGGGTCAGACAATGTTCTGTCGTGATCCATAAAGTTTTCGTTGGTTGATTTTCAAAAGTAGATCACCAGGCCTTTCTTCCTAGTCTTAGTCTGAAAGCTATTACAGTTCTGTATCCTAAAATATGCTTGTGTTTTCTAAATATTTGTGAACATGTAAAAAGAAGATATGTTCCACCACGAGTCACCCTGCTGGTATTTGAAATATTAGTGGCATAGTTTCCAGTGAAGTCTATAGCCATCAGCCATCAGAACATGACAAACTAATAGACGGGTCTACTGTAAAGCTTTGCAAACAGTCAATTCTACAAAAAAAAAAAAAAAAAAAAAACCAGCCTAATAATTCATTCTAACCAATTCTAGTGGTGTCTTAGTCATCTAGTGCTGCTACAACAGAAATACCACAAGTGGTATTTCTGTTCTCACATTTTAGGAGGCTGGAAGTCCAAATGCGGAGCACCAGCTCGAGGCGAAAGCTTTCTCTGTCTGCTCTGGAGGGAGATCCTTGGCTTTTCAGCTTCTGCTTCCTGGCTCCTTGGGGATCTGCATGTGTCTTGGAACCTCTCTTCCTGCATCTCTGCATCCTAGCTTGCTTGTGTTATATCTCAAAAGAGATTGACTCAAGATACACCCTACATTAACCCTGCCTCATTAACATAGCAAAGACAACCCATTCCCAATCGGGATTATAACCACAGGTGTAGAGGTTAGGATTTACAAAATATTTTGGGGACACAATTCAATCCACCTCTTCTTAAGCTCTTTGTTTCTTAACTTCGTCTCAAAATTGCAACTTATTGAGAACACCAGAAAAAGATGTTTATTCCTGTTTCAGTACAAAAACGGTTTTTAGAGGTATGCTTTTCCCTTGTACTTGCTGGTGAATATTCTCTGTCCCTGGCGTGATATTACTGTTTTCAGGCTCTCACATGCAGATGTCCCCCCTCATTCCCACTTGAGTTTAGTCACCTCATATGCACATTTGATACATGTTATTGGAATTATATGCGTTGAGGTAAATAGAGAACATTTCAATAATGTGGATGATTCCACCCGCCACTCCGTTCACTGAATATGGCCAAGAAGGACGGAGATAGATGTGAATCTGATTTTCCTTTAGGGTCATGCTCAAAGTGTTGCATTCTGAACCTATATCTAGATGATGGGGATCTTTAAGATAATTTAATTATACTCAATGTTAGCCTTATATGCTGCTCTTAGAATCTAACCTTATGTTAGATGATGTGATTCCACGTACTTGTACTGGAAGGGGGTACAAGCTGAACATCCATATGTTTGTCAACAGAAAGGATGTGTGGAATGTTCTCAGCTCCAGTCCATTGGATACTGGCAGGTTTTCTTCGTGTCTCTTTCCTTATTATCCAGCAGTTATCTGTCTTTTAGAGCACTGCATGACTGAGATGGCTTTTCATTCCTCCAACACTCAGGTTTCCTTGGTTTTGTATTAGATTTCGTCGACTTTGTCTTAGATCTTAGGGTAGTCAGAACATCTCTGTTGGTGGTTACATTTTCATACGCGTAACATTACTTTTATCAGAGATCATCTGTCATCTTCCTGATCACCAGTGCTTTTATTGAGATGACTACATAGCTCACAGTAGTACTATCTTGGTGGGGTGCACCTATCTATCTTTATTGACTGATTGACAGACTGAAAATTGGTATTTAAAGCGCAATTAGTCATTTCTAGTTCTAGCAGCGTAACAAAACCCCTTTTTTGATTCATTAAAAAAAAATAGGCAGTCTCTTTAAATATGTGACCTAAGTTAAGCACCTACCCAGAGTTCTACCAGAAGAACACGGTGGTTTTGTTGTTGGCACGGCAAGTTGCCAAGGCAACTTCTGAGATGGGTAAAGCTGGGTATTACCCCTCTCTTGTGCATCTATTTACATCAGTAGATTCATATTAAAGACCAAAGAGCCATCTAGAAGGAAAGAAACTGAAGCTTTGAGGTACTAAGTTATTAAAGGATATCTGATGGCCTAAGGTTGGCCTGAATGAGACCAGCAGAATACAAAGGGCTCCTGGGGCAGCTTGGCTGGTGAATTAGACTCAACTGCAGGGCCCATGTTGTTGATGGAAGTTTTTTCAGCAGCTCCTAGAACTCTCTTGAATCAGTGACCAGGTACCATGGTGGGCTCTGGGAAAATGCCTATGAATGCATGTCAAGTGAAAGAACTGTATCTTGAATTTCAAGCCTGGTTCGGTGTGAAGTAACCACGGATGAGAATAAGCCTTAGAGGGAAAGTGGTTTCCTTCACTCCTTGGAATCAGAGGTAGGACCGGGGTATGCGTCAATGCCTGGGGTTTCTTGCAGCAGTCAAGGCCGGGCCTTGGAAAACTTGACTTGCTCTTTTGGTGACAATACTGTGCTATAGTAATACCACTAGAGAAAGGGCCTCCCTTAGGGGAAACGACCAAACTTTCTGGTGTCTTCCTGTGCAAATAGTTATTGATGGCTATCGATCTCCTTGAAATAAGAAACCATTTGTTGGGTACCTCCAGAGAACCTTCTCGTGATCAGTAGAATAAAGGCTTGGAGTCAATATGATTTGAACCTGAGGAGAAATGAAGGCTTATTTTGCACCACATGCTGATGAAGTGGATCATATTTTCATAAGAGATCTTCTATGAAATTTGGAGATTGCCTATCAAAGAATGCCATCTTGGGAACTCAAAGGTGGTGATGGTTTCTTTAACAATGAGGAAGTAGAGCTTATGGGAAGCTGAATGCAATTAAAACGCATAGCTGATATTCTGCTGCTCAACTGATGTCTTATTAAAAATGTGTGCTTGTGGCCAAGGAAGTAGGAGGCACGCTCTCAGCTGTCAGGCAGAGAAGAGTGCTGTGTCCTGGTTCCATCTTAAAGGCCTGCACACTCATATCCCCGGTCCACGAGGAGGGGGCCTTTTGCATCCTCTTCCCACATGACAATCAAAATCACACCACAGACTTCACTTTTCTCACTTCTCCTACGTAAGGGCTCATGGTTGGGCATAAGATAATGAGGACAGGCTCTGTCACCCACAGTATGGCAAGATAAGATGTAGCAGAGTCAAAAGAAATTATTTTAGGGCCCCGTCCCCCAGAGTTTGCACGGTGACTCAATTCACCCCCCGTACGACTAAATGGGTGAGATCAGAAGTAGGATCCTCAGATGCCCTGTTTTAATGCTGTCTCTACCACTGCCTTCACTTCTGTAAGAAGTCTACTATTAAACAGCTCCATACTTCCGTTTCCTCTCAAAATTATATTGTAAAATCTTCCATGGAGCTCAATCAAAATTTGCATCATCCACTTTGCTGAGCATCAGACCCTCAGATGCTTTGTGAAAAATCACTCTGCAAATTCAAATTTACCAAAACATAATTACAGTGTGTTTTTTTTTTTTTTTTTAAATCGTACTCATTTTTAGAAGTGTTTGCAGTCATGGCCACCAGAACTTTCTCAAAACTAATCGTATTCACCCTCAAGGGCTCTACCAAGTAATGGGTTTCTTAGACTGGCCAGTAAAGCCCATTCTACGCCTCATATAGTTCTCACAGTCTTTAATTCTGTCTGCAAGAAGATAATCATTAACCCCAAAGACACTAAGTGTATGTTTTACATGGGAATTGAAAAATGCCTAGTGCTGATGAAGATAATAGACACTCTAAGGCAAAAAAGAATAAACAGTAGACTTAAAGCATTGAATTATATATAAAAAAAAATAGTTACAGGAACTAGATAATGAAGTAGTTACTCTTTGAACCAACAGTTAACTTAAATGTCAAAGACAGAACGTTTTCTTTCTTCCTATGCTTCATTTTGCTTATCTGGTAAGTGGGAGTAACACTCCAAATCAATTTCACTTAGGAGAGACTTATATTTTGGTATAGTTTATAATTGCAGTTAGTATTCATTCACCATTTACCAAAAAAAAGAAAAAGATGCTCCTTAGGCACTTATACACATCTTCCCATAGAAAACAAAATACCTTCTTTAAAAAAAGTGCCTGAATAATTCAACCGATAGATGAATGATGAAGTGTGTTTAAGAGGTGGTTTTTCTTGCTTGCTTGCTTTTTGTTTCTTTGTTTCCAGTGAGGTTAGAAATATTTATTAATTGCAGTGATGTCGTATATTTTAAAATAATAACCTCTTTATTTTAGTATTTACTTATAGGATTGCTACTTTCGTAATCTCTAATAAATTCATGAGGAAATGGTTGCTAATGATTTAAGACTTAAATATCAAAATTCCATGCTGTCACCAAATATTCCCAAAGAAATGGAAATACCTGGTAAGTCTATAACCATGTGTTCTAGTCTTTATCTGCGTATAAAAGGAATGGGTTGCTTGAATGTCCATTTAATTACATTCCCAAAGGGTTTGTGGAGGAGCTCCAAATGATAATAGATTGTACATTGACTAATGCAAATTGCTCCCCAAAGTGAATATTAATATAGGATCACAGCTGCTGAACCATAACCCATGCAGGCCAGACTTCAGAAATTTGCTACATTTCTAGAAAGGTAATGTGAGCACATACGATATATAACGCAACACTCCCATTGGGGCCTGGAGAGGCAGCCAGAAACAAACGCATTAAGATTTCCGCAATGAAACATGTGCATAATCACACTAAGTAGGCTAAGTAAACACTATTAAACAGTCTCACATCAATTCAAATGATTTACACAGAACAAGTTTTCAGAGTTTTTTTGTTTGTGTGTGTGTGTGTGTGTGTGTGTTTTCCCCCCTTCACCAAAACATTGTGGGTAAGAGATTGTGGGCCTGTAATCTTTAAAGTATTTGAGATGTTCCGCAGTCACCTAGGGGGAAGCCTTTCAACCTTTAATGGACACCATGGGAGGCTTTAATATCAAACATGAATAATAACCTTGGGCTCACATCTTCAGGGACTCACCAAACACGGGAGCAAGGAAAAGATTTCTTGCCTTGCTTCCACAGGATTAAAAATAAATGAATGCTAGGATATTGCCCAGACAGTGTGTGGAGTGAAAATAAAAGAGGGCAGAGAACACAACCCTGAGAGACAGTCCTTCAAAGCAGGGGAAAAATTGCCCACAATGGAGTGAGGAGAAGACCTACCGGAGAGATGGGAGGTAAACCAGGTGAGTATGCACCTGATCGAGGAATTAATTTTTTTTTTTTTTTAATGAGAGAAATTCACCAACGGCAGGTTTGCAAAGACATCGCATAAGGTGAGAACCGAAGCATCACTCAAGCTGACAAATTCTGGTCGCTTGGTCTGCAGGCAGGACTGGCTTCAAGGTTGTGCAACGTGAGCAGCCACATTGGCCCGGCACTCAGAAGGGCCCTCACTTGGTCTCCTGCTCTGCTGTCGCTATCTTGAAATTCTTAATCAATTTTGAACAAGGGTCCGTGTGTTTTCGTTTCGCGCTGTTGTTAATTGCCGTTGAGTCACTTCCGACTCATGGCAACCTTATATATTACAGAACAAAATTTTGCGCAGCCCTGCACCATCCTCATGATCACTGGTGTCTTTGAGCTCATTGTTGCAGTTTATTGAGGGTTTCCTTGGTTTTTGCTCACCCTCTACTTTACCACACCTGATGTTCTTTTCTAGTGATTGGCCACACCTGATGACATGTCCAAAGTAAGCAAGTCGAAGTCTGACCTTTTCACTTCTAAGGAGCATTCGGGCTATATTTATTCTAAGACTAATCTGTTCATTTCTCCAGCAGTCTGCAGTATATTCAATATGCTTCATCTACACCACAGTCGAATGCATCAATTCTTCTTCTGTCCTCCTTTTTTCATTGTCCAATTGTCACAGGTATATGAGGCTATTGAAAAGACCATGTCTTGGGTCAGGTGCACCTTAGTCATCAAAGTGACATCTTTGCCATTTTGCATAGACCCCACAAATTATGTAGCCAGTTCTGTCCACAGGCCAGCCTGTCCCTGGAACAGAGTGGAGGACAATCTCCACCTTCTCTTCATGACTGAAGCGGGAAAATGAAGGCCAGTGCCTACTGGACCTACAATGACAGCTGGGGGAACATCCTCTGTGCTGGTTCCACTCAAGTCTCCTCCGAGCACACGGAAACTTACAGAAAGGTAATGCGTGATATCCTCCTCCTTAAAAGGAAGGGGAGTTTCTCCCTATCAACTCTTGGCTGTGATGTGGGGCAGGACCCATAGGGATCATTGTCACAGAGAGTCTCTTTGGCCACTGCAGCACGAGACAGTAATTTTGAACATGAGCAGAGAGTGTGAATTGAATTGTGTCTCCCAAAAAGTTGTGTACCACACGCAAGGCACCACAGACAATTATTCAATGCCCCACCACAAGTCCTCACTCGAAGAACCACTGTGGTCCCTTCCGAGACTGCTGAGCAGCAGCATCAGTGTTGGAAGAATTGTAACACCAGAGCCAGGACCTCTTCTTCCTTTCCTCACATCACTACGCACTAAACAACTACTGCAGGGCCAGCAGTGGCATTTCAAGAGTGGCAAGGAATTGTATAAGACTGGGCAGGACCATTTATGTTCAAGAACGACACTGAGTCATAGTGGAGAAAGAAGAGAATAGAAAGCAGAAATAGTCTAGTGGATTTTTCAAATTCTTTAGTTATTTCTCAGAGAGGTGTTTAGAACCTCCAGATTCATTGAATTAAGATTTCTGTAAGTGAAGTTTTTGCATTAATTTGGGAAAGAAGTAGAAGAAGGCCTTAAGATATTTAGTGAGCGTCCTGGTGTGAAAGATGTGAGCATATTGATAGGCTTAAGCTGTTTAAACAGAAGTTATCACTAAATAAGAGTTTCCAAAGCAGTAGAGTAAAAACTCTCATATCCAACCCAGTGCCATCGAGTCCATTCCGACTCATAGCGACCCCACAGGACAGAGTAGAACTGCCCCAAAGAGTTTCCAAGGAGCGCCTGGAGGATTCAAACTGCTGACTCTCATACAAATATAAAACAAATGTGTGTCCAAGATTTTTATTTAACTCTGAATTAATTAGGGAACCAGTAAAGTTTTAAAACTGGTTCAAATTAGAATATGAATTACAGAGATTTACATTCTCAACGGGACAAAATTCATTTGAATGGCTGTGAAAGAATTATTTGTATCCAGATTAACTTTGTAGAAATTAATCTCTCTCCTGGAAGAGTCATAAATTGCTGAGTCAATCAAAGGCAATCAAAGGTCCACATCTTCATAAAATAATCCCCGAGGGTCTGCTAGACAATGGTTGGCATTCCACTAAAATGATATCAATGAATATATTTTCCACTCCCAAATCTCTGACAATTTTTTTTTTTTTTGCAGTCTAAAATCAGACATGAAAACTATTTTTCTCTCCTCAACTGTCCAGCTGCTCCTGAGATATAGCCTGCTTATCACGTGAAGAGAATTTTTAGGCAAGAGAGTGAAAAACCCTGAAACACACAAAGAAATACATGTAGGGGAAAATGTGAAAGACTTTAAAATGGATCAGAAAGATTACTGGTTGCCTACCTAATGTACGCTCCCATATTATCTCAACCTTCCCTTTTCTTTAAACTATTTCAAAATTCTGTAAATTATATGAAATTGGTAATTAATGCCAACGATTCCTATCCATAGAAATGCAAATTAATTGTGCCCCGTAGGATGCAATTGATTATTGCCCTGTTTCCATCTATTTGTAAATTCATTTCCGCGTTCCTATTTGCTTACATTGGTGGATGTTTTGATGTGTTTACATGTGTGTGTATATTTTTCTTTCAACTGATTCTAACACCTATCAGCTTCCTCATTAATTAATGAGTTAGATAAAATCATTGACAGGTGTTCATTTTACAGTCATTATATTACTCTCTCTTTAAACGTTTTCTTTAACACAAATAAACAGAACGAGGGTACTATTAGCCCAATGGTGATGTAGCTCAGATCACATAACTTTAGCTCATGCTTTAGCAAATGATTCTAGGCTCAGTTCCTTGACTACGGCAAACAAATGTTCATAGAGAAATAAGTTTAATGTCAGCTTCTTGGTAAAATCATTTTTTTCATCATGTCATTAAAATCGTTGTGATTTATGTTGAGAGATGAAAGGTTCCAATTTTTTCTATGACTTAGTTCCTGGTCTTCTACTTGACTAAATAAATTTGGCATAATATAAGCTGTAATGTAAAGTTAAAGAACACACTCAACATTTCTCAGGCTGAATGAACTGGAGAAAAAAATTCAAGCCTCAAGTTGCAATATTGAATGATTCTATGGCAAAACATTGAAGGATGTAGGAAGCATCAAAAGAAGGTGGAATAGGCAGAGTCACTGAACCAAAAAGATTTAATTGACGTTCTAACATTACCGGAGGTAGCATATGATCAAGAACCGATGGTACTGAAGGAAGAAGTCCAAGCTGCACTGAAGGTATTGGCAAAAAACAAGTCTCTAGGAATTGGCGAAATACCAACTGAGATATTGCAACAAACAGATGCAAGGCTGGCAATGCCCACTCGTCTATGCCAAGAAATTTGGAAGACAGCTACCTGTCCAACCAACTGGAAGAGATATGTATTTGTGCCCATTCCCCAAAAAAAGTGATCCAACAGATTTTGGAAATTATCGAACAATACTGTTAATATCACACACAACCAGGGTTTTGCTGAAGATAATTCGAAAATTGTTGTAGCTGTACGTAACAGGGAACTGCCAGAAATTCAAGCCAGATTCAGAAGAGGACGTGGAACAAGGGAATATCATTGCTGATGTCAGATGGATCTTGACTGAAAGCATAATTTGTTATGACAAATTATGGATAACAACATTGAAAAGAATGTAAATTCCAGAATTCTTAATTGTGTTCATGTGGAACCTACACATGGACCAAAGGCAGTTGTCCAAACAGAACAAGGGGATTCTGTGTGGTTTAAAATCAGGAAAGATGTGCATCAGGGCTATATCCTTTCACCATACTTACACAATCTGTATGCTGAGAAGCTGGACTATATGAAGAAGAATGTGGCATCAGAATTGGAAGAATACTCATTAATGACCTGAGATATACAGATGACACAACAGTCCCTGGAGAAGGACATTCTGCTTGGTAAAGTAAAGGGTCAGTGAAAAAGAGGAGGACCCTCAACGAGATGAAGTGACACAATGGCTGCAACAATGGGCTCAGACATAGCAATGATTGTGAGGACGGCGCAGGACTGGGCGGTGTTTCCTTCTATTGTCCATAGGGTGACTATGACTCGGAACCAGCACGACAGCACCTAACGGAAACAACAGCAAAGGAAACTGACAGGGAGCAAAGATTCATATTGCCAGCAATACAGAGAACAAGGATCCCTGAGTGGCTCTACTGCTACGAATTTTATATTAAAAAAAATTGGCATTGCTGGGCTGACATATGGTAAAGGATATCCCTAAGAAGAAAACAAAATAAAATACCCTGAGCTGAAAAATGGTCTTTGGCTCTGAAGCACTCCTATAAGGCCTGGAATCCAACAAAGAAGCTACAGTCGTCCTGGATCAGTAAGTGCCCCAGCTGAATAAAACACAAATCCTCTTTGGAGAAAAAAATCCTTAATGCAGGCCCCCAAGTTTTTCTCAAATTAAAATCAACCAAACATACAACTAGAAGAAATAATTTAGGAGTGAAATCCCGCAGAAATTGTTTATAACACCAAGAAATTAAATCGCCCATGGAGTTTAAATATTAGAATTGTGAGACAGAGTTAATTGCATAAAATATTTGAAGAAACTAAACAGAATTATTGAGTTGGAAAATAGAGGTGAAAAAATTTATTCAAAACGTAGCACACAGAGATAAAGACATGGGAAACGTTAAGAATTTTGGAAGACAGAATGAGAAAATCCTACAAATATCTTATTAGAGTCCCAGAAGCAGAGAATAAACAGAATGAAGAAGTTACACTGTGAACGTACCAGCAGCCCTCAAGCAGGCTCTGACGTATGGCAGCCCCATGTGTGCCAGAATAGAGCTCTGCTCTACAGGGTTTCAGTGGCTGATTTTTCTTAAGCAGATCACCAGGCCTTTCTTCCAAGGTGCTTCTGGCTAGACTTGAACCTCCAATCTTTCAGTTAGTAGCCAAATGGGTTAACTGCTTGTACCATCCAAGGACTCCCATTGAAAACATACTGACTGAGAAATGCTCCAGAAAAATGGAAAAAAGAATCCACACTGAGGAAAAACACAAGGAATCCCAAAGACTAAAAATAAAAAGGAATCATCATCTAGACACTTTACAGTAAAACTTCAGGATATCAAAGACTTGTAATAATAACGATGACAATAACAGCAGCCAAAGAGAAAATGTAGTTCATCAAGAAAGGAACAGAAATTAAACTGATAGCAGGCTTTCATCAGCAAAAATGGAAACCAGAAATCAAGGAAATAATATCTTCAAAGTGATGGGGAAAAATAAAACAACTGTCTCACTAGAATTATGTGCTCAGAATGTCTATTTTTTAGAAGTATTGAGGACAAATAAAGATTTTTTATATAAACAAAATTTAGGAGTTTGCCACCAACAGACTTTCTTAAAGGACTGTCTAAATATCACAGACAATAATGTCTAATTTTTGTGTGAAAATGGAGTTCAGAATTAAAATACCAGACAGAAGGTATATGCAGGTTAGTCACAAGGAGGTAAATGGAATAAAAGTGTTCTAAGACTCTTGAGTTGTTTTGGAAGAGAATGAAATATTAATTTTAGACTTTAAATATGCATGTGAAAATTTCAGGGGTAACCACCAAAGAAGAGACATAGAATAACTTCCAATTGGGTAAGAGGAAAAACGGAAAAGTAAGTGTTATAATAGTGAAGTCAACAGCAGTTTGCCAGGCCTTTATTCCATGGAGCCACTAGGTGAGTGTGAAACTCCAAACTACTTGAGCCACCCAGCTGTCCAACCAACTGGAAGAGATACATATTTGTGCCCATTCCAAAAAAAAGGTGATCCAGCAGATTTTGGAAATTATCAAACAATACCCAGGCTTCCTGATATTAGCACAGGGATAAGAAAATTGATCAGTGGGGTCACAAAGAGAACCCAGAAATAGATCCAGCATATATGCACAAGGATATACAACAGTAGTTGCATTGAAGATTCCAGGGCCAGGGTATCTTATCCAACAAATGATCCTGAGCCAATTGCTTTTCCACATTAAAAAAAAAAAAAATTGTGTAAGGCAAACCTTCAAATAAAGTAGAAAGTAACTCAGAAAAATAACTTTATGACATTGGAGAGAAGAATTCATTCAATGAGAAAAAAATTATAACTGTAAAAGATTAAGAAATTCAACTATATTTGTAAAATTATCTTCACAAAAAGACAACATAAAAATGACAATATCTACCACAAACTGCAAAAAAAAAAAAAATTAAAAAATCTTTGCAACATGTGTAATTGACATTAGATTAGTATTGAGACTATATCAGAAAAAAATTCTATAATTAATAAGAAAAAGCAAAAGAACCTTCAAGAAAAGTGGGCAAAAAAACATGAACAGGCATTCTCCTGGAAATAAAAAGTGGATGGTCCACATATCCATGAAAATAAGTTCAGCCTTTTAGTAATAAAGTATAAATTAATGAAGATTTCCAATGAGATACCATTTTACATCTACTAGGTTGGAAATTTTTAAGATATCTGACAATGCAGGTGTTGGCAAGATTAGGGATTAGTGGGAACTCTATTAATGCAACAACACTGACAAAAAACTTGCCACTATTTTAAACATTGGCATTCATTATAACTCATTCATTCCACTTTTAAATATATACCCTGGGTAGCCTAGTATTATCACCTGGACACGTGTCCCAAGAGGTCTGTGAAGAATATTTATAAGAGTATTGTTCATAATAGGAGAGAAAAAAAAAAACCAATGGAAACAACTCAAATGTTCATTGACAATAAAATGAATTATATTTGTGATATAAAATATCATTCATTAGAGAAAACGAACTAATTATAGCTACACACAAAATGTGGACACTGAATGAAAAAAACAAGTTACAGAAACTACATAATACAATACCATTTCTACAAAGCTCAAAAAAGCAAGCACATACAAACAATACAATTAGAGAGATGCATATATGTGATAACACTATTTTAAAAATAAAGGAATGATAAACACAAAAATCAGGATAATGGTTATATACACATTTTGGAGCCTAAAGTACAACAAAAAGTATATAAATAAACCCACCATCCAATTTAAGAATGAGAAGGTCAGAGGCAAATAAAACATCATTAGAAATATAACTAATATTTACATGTTACATATATCCTTTGTATGTATCAAATATTCCATGTTAAGTTTTTTGCAAATCTTGAGAAGTACTAAAATACCCGTAAAAATAAAACTGCATATAAAAGCACAGCATGAGATCTAAAAGTGTAATTCCCTTATTTCAAGTTAAGTGAGAATTTTTTCCTAAAAGTTATTTTCATAGGATAGAGAAGATACGAGGCTTAACTTCACATCTGACGTCCCGGTTAACACCCTCCTCTGTGGCCACGCCTGCTTGTGGTCTTCTGCAGTGAATGCATCCTGAGCCCCCTCTCTGTCCAACCATGGGACCAACTGGTGTGGACACAGTGGTAGATAGTACAGACCTCATGAAAATGTGACTCTTTCCTTGTTTTCCAAGGCTTTTTAAGACTCAATACATCTTTCATACATTTCCAGATACTCTGAAACCATAAATTCTGTTCCTGGGTAGAGTGACCAAAACCAAACCTATTGCCATTCAGTCAATTCCAACTCATGGTGACCCCATATGTTACAGAGTAGAACTGTGCTCCGAAAGATTTGCTTGGCTGTAATCTTCACAGAGATGGATCACCCGGCCTTTTTTCTGCAGTGCCACTAGGGTGGGTCTGAATCATCAACCTTTAGATGAGAAGTCAAGTGCAAACTTTTCACCACGCAGGGGCCTTTTAGGCAGTAGAAGTATCTCCCAAATATGAGCAGTAGGCTTTTAAGCTGGGTGAATCACTAAGAAGACAGGGGACTTTCTCATTTTTAAGCTTATGGGTCCTTTTTCTAAAAGGTAAAATAAAGAAGTTAAACTAGATTCTAAAAGTCTCTGAATGTAGTAAAATACAGTTGAAAAGACCAAGAAGAAAAGTCTGGTTGAATGGATGTTTTTCATCTCCTGAGGAACCAAAATATTACAAGAGACATTTGTCTATGGTCACTTCATGGGTTCTGACGTAGTGGATCCGGGAAAGACCCCTGAAGAGAAAAGCAAGGGCAAATCCATAGGAATTTCCAAATACTCATGTCTAGTTTTGAGAAAGGTGATTTCTGTCTTCTTTTAGATACATTGACTCTGGGGAAGAACAGACAAACCTAAATGAGTGTATGTGTGTTTCTCTGTTATAGTCACAGAGCCCCTGCCACCACCCACCCTGAGCCCCTCCAGCACTTACTCAGCCTGGGAGGGAAAAGCTGTAAGCAGAGCTTTAATTTTGGACCAGAATCTAGGCAGGCACATTCACATTAAAGAATACTCTCCAAGTGTGAGGAAGCAATAAGGGAGAAGGGAAAAATGTTTATGTCTCAACGGAATATTTACATAATGTTTTTTTCCCTATTTCATCTGAATCAAGAATCAAGGTGTAATAAACCAATCCATTCCAATTTATTTTGTTTTAACTTTCAAGAGATTAAGGAGCACACATCATCTGGATGATTTCATGGCTTTTTTTTTCAAGCTTTATCATTAGGAAAAGGTTTTACACCCACCTGGAGACAAAGGAGCCCCTAGGTGGTGCAGATGGTTAAACACTCAGCTACTAACAGAAAGGTCAGTGGTTTAAATCCATCCAGAGGCATCTCAAAAGAAAGACCTGGCAATCTCCTTCCAAAAGGTCACAGCCATTAACAGTTCTATTCTGGAGCACAGTTCTACTCCGACACACGTGGGTTCGCCATGAGTTGGAACTGACTTCATGGCAACTGGTTCGGTTTTTGGATGGAGACAAGGGAGAACAAGAAACCCAATCTGCATGTTCAACTCAAGAAGCCTGAGATTCCAAAGTGAGGTACTGCTGGGTAATATATGCGTGTGGGCCTAGAGCCTAATAGCCCTTCTTGGAGAAATACTGAAGAGAACTTAAGGTAAAGTTAGTGGACACTAAAATGTGAATGAAGACTTTAGACAATATATCCATAACCTCAGAACAGAGTGTCCAAGGAGACAGGGAATGCCTCTCAAGACAGGATAAACCCAAGGCTCCCGGATGTTGTCATTGGATCCCAGTTGGAGGTGAGCAGAGAGGCGTTGGTTATTGTCACTATATTGCCCGCTGGCTACACTGGAGAGAATTTGGCCCAGCGTGCCGTCAGGGAAATGACATAGGCTCGAGGGGTGTTTCAGCGACTCTGAAGGTGGGAACTAGAAACACAAGAGCAATGAGATTATTCCATGGTCTTTAAACTCCCTCTGTCTTAGGATCTGAGCCTTTGGGAATGGAGGTGATATTTTCATTATCCCTATGACTGTTAACTAATCCTTAATTTCTCACCTTCACTGAAGCTGGTGTGGCCTAAGGAAGAGTTA
The DNA here is from genome assembly GCF_030014295.1 of Loxodonta africana. Taxonomy (NCBI): domain Eukaryota; kingdom Metazoa; phylum Chordata; class Mammalia; order Proboscidea; family Elephantidae; genus Loxodonta; species Loxodonta africana. The sequence continues at coordinate 103,837,320 of NC_087349.1, forward strand.
CAAATACACAGCGAAGGCGTTCTAGCATCCATTCCAGATAGCGTTACATAAACAAGAATCAAAGGGCATATTTTAGATCAGTCAGAAATTTGTCATTTACTCCATTGAGGCTTAAAAACAAGAAAGAATAATCATTATTTCTTTCTGTTTTTATTTTATTTTATTGAGTTTTAGGTGAAAATTTACAGCGCAAGTTACTTTTTATTCAAAAATTTTATACACAAATTGTTTTGTGACTGTTTTTTATGTTTATTACTTTAAAAGTTCTGTGTGTGTGTGTATATATATATATATATATATATATACCCACCCCAGTGCCGTCGAGTCGATTCCGACTCAAAGCGACCCTATAGGACAGAATAGAACCGCCCCACAGAGTTTCCAAGAAGTGCCTGGTGGATTTGAACTGCCAACCCTTTGGTTAGCAGCTGTAGCACTTAACCACTACGCCACCAGAGTTTCCATATATATATATATATATATATACACACATACATGTATATATAAATTTTTTGGTAAAACTATTACATCGACCATTGGATTTTATTCAATGTCATTCTCCCTCCAAAGGTAATTCTACTAATCAATTTTTATATATTGTCATGGATTGAATTGTGTCCCCAAAAAATATGTGTATCAATTTGGCTAGGCCATGATTCTCAGTGTTGTGATTGTCCACCATTTTGTCAGCTGATGTGATTTTTCTATGTGTTGTAAATCCTATCTCTATGATATTAATGAGATGGGGTTAACGGCAGTTAATGAGGCACTACTCAGACTACAAGACTGGACTGTGTCTAGAGCCAATCTTTTCTGAGATATGAAACAAAGGAGCCTTCAAAGAGACAGGGGACCTCATACCACCAAGAAAGCAGCACCGGGAGCAGAGCATGTCCTCTGGGCCTGGGGTTCCTGTGAGGAGAAGCTCCTAGATAAGGACCTTCCTCCAGAGCCAACAGAGAAAGAAAGTCTTCTCCTGGAGCTGACTCCCTAAATTTGGACTTCTAGCCTACTAGACTGTGAGAGAGAATAAACTTCTGTTTATTGTATTTCTGTTATAGCAGCACTAGATGACTAAGACATATACCCTTCTTGGACTTTTTCTATGTGTTTTCGTATACTTACATAGTGGGCAGAAACCCTGGTGACATAGTGGTAAAGTGTAACAGCTGCTAACCTAAAGGTCAGCAGTTCAAATCCGCCAGGCGCTCCTTGGAAATTCTATGGGGCGGTTCTCCTCTGTCCTATAGAGTCGCTATGAGTCGGAATCGACTGGACAGCAACGGGACGCAGTGGGGAGCCCTTGGGCATGTTGGTTAACCTCTGTGCCTGAGCTTCCTCATCTCTAATGTGGAGTCCCTGTCTAGTGCAGACGGTTAAACGTTCAGCTGCTAACCGAAAGGTTGGAGCTTTGAGTTCACCCACAGGTGCCTCAGAAGAAAAGCCTAACAATCTACTTCTGAAAGATCACAGCCATTGAAAACCCTACAGAACACAGTTCTACTCTGACACACATGGGGTTACTGTGAGTCAGAATCGACATGACATCAACTGGAAAAATGTGGATAATTACAGTATACGTCTCATAGAGCCATTTGAGTTTTAAATAGGAGAGTATGTATAAAGCAGTTAGTACAGGGACTGGCTCATTGGAGGTTTTCAAACATTATTAAACCTATATCTTTCCATATGGTTTTGTTTTATGTGCTTTTATTTACACCAACAGAATCATGCTCTATGTATATTTGTGCAACTTGCCTTTTCATTTAACAATATATCTTAGGGATCCTTTCTAAATAACATAGCTCTACCTCCTTTTATATTATTACTGTGTAAATTTTCATGGTAAAAATAGATCACAGATAATTTAACCATTCCATTGCTGTTAAGGTTGCTTTCAATTTGTTGCACTTACTGAAAAGGCTTCAGTGAACCTCATTTGTATAAATGGTTGAATTATTCTCCAGGATATTTATTGAGAAGAGGAATTCCTGCTCATTATTAAGTTTAGTAGATATCGTGGCAACTTAAAAAAAAAAAAAAAAAACAACTTGATGAATTTATACAGAAACAAAATATGTCTTTCCCAAACACATGAACTTAGGTTTTTTCGCTTTTATTGTGCCAGGTCTGGAGACTCCTCTTGCTTGCAGTGCTTACTTTGAAGCACACAAGCCTTGGTTGGTAACAATGTGTCTGACCCATTTGTCACTAACACTTCTCACACCCACTGCACTGACAACAGTAAGTCACACTCCTTCCTCCTTGGAGGCATGGCTCCTCTAAGATTCTCTATCTCACAAAGAGGACACAGTTCAATAGAGAATATCAAATTGGAGCTCACATGAACTGCAGAGAAGATTCCTAAAAGTTCCCAGGTGTAAAGAACACAGTCATAGCAACCAGGGTGGTTATTACATGAAAACAAAATCAAATCTGCCAGAGCACTTTGCCTTCTCACCTCTCCTTCTACCCTACTAGGCACTCCTTTCATGGGAGTCTCTGAGTGTTGTGAATGGTTAACTTGCTCAGCTGCTAACCAAAAGGTTGGTGGTTAAAATCCACCCAGAAGCACTGCTGAAGAAAGGCCTGGTGACCTAAAAAAAAAAAAAGAAAAATCAACCACTGAAAACCCTATGGAGCACTTTCGTGCTCTGACACACATGGGGTCTCCCTGAGTCAGAACCTGCTCACGGGAAACTGGTTTACATGCAAGCAGCACGACTTACAGTTGGACGTTTAGAGTGTCTCCATTCTTTTTCCATTAACTTGCACAGCGATAAGGAGAGTATCATTATACACCAGTATTTGCACACATTCTTCGATAATCCCTTAGGAGACAATCTAGAAATAGGATAGTTTGATCAAAGGGTGTATACGTTTTTGTCTATTAACAAAATGCCTACCAGAAATACTGTATAAATTGTGTGACCACTAATATTGTCTAACCCATAATCTTAGGTTCCCTAATATTGAGCATTTTTCATTTCATTTTTGATCACTTTGTACTTCTTTTGTGAATTATCTTTTGTTTCTATTCCACAGGATAGTTTTCAATAAGAAGACTGCATGACTACAATATGGCTCTGCACTTAACTAGCCACCTAGAAAAAGCAGACTTGAAACACTTGCTGATGAAGATCAAAGACCACAGCCTTCAGTATGGATTACACCTCAACATAAAGAAAACAAAAATCCCCTCACCTGGACCAAAGAGCAGCATCATGATAAACGGAGAAAAGATTGAAGTTGTCAAGGATTTCATTTTATTAGGATCCACAATCAACGCTCATGCAAACAGCAGGCAACAAATCAGGTGACGTGTTACACTGGACAAATCTGCTGCAAAAGACCTCTTTAAAGTGTTAAAAAGCAAATATATCACTTTGAGGACTAAGGTGTACCTTATCTAAGCTATGGTATTTTCAATCACTTCATATGCGTGCAAAAGATGATAATGAATAAGGAAGACTGAAGAAGAATTGATGCCTTTAAATGACGCTGTTGATAAAGAATATTGAGTATACCATGGACTGACAAAAGGACAAACAAATCTGTCTTGGAGGAAGCACAGCCAGAACGCTCCATAGAAGTGAGGATGGCGAGACTTTGTCTCCTATACTTTGGACATGTTATCAGGAGGGACCAGTCCCTGGAGAAGGACATCAGTGAAAAAAAGGAAGACCCTCAACAAGATGGATTGCCACAGTGGCTGCAACAATGGGCTCAAACATAGTGAAGATTGTGAGGACGGCACAGGACCAGGCAGCGTTTCGTTCCGCTGTGCATGGGGTCACTATGAGTCGAAACCAACTGGACAGCACCAAACAACAACAACATATTTGGTTCGGTTGCTGCTACAGATTCACTGCTGCCCTTAGCCTTTCAAAGCATGGCCAAGTAAACAGCAGTTCCTGAAGAGCTGATCTTTTCCTTATCGATAGTTTGAAATTCATCCGTGGGTTAAACCAGCTGGTGAGAGAGCTGAGTCCCTGGATAGGCATAATACCATTGCTCAATCCTACTCCACTGCCCAGAGGATTGTGTCACCAAAGTGAAATGCTGTGCAATGTCATCATCCTATATTAAGGAAAATTATAAGTGACAGCCCTGTGAAATCGATCACCGTGTTTACAGAGAGAATGTTGTCATTATACAGTCTCTTCCTGCGAGGAGTCCTGGGGGAATTGTCTTTAGTCTCACTGTAAGAAATAGTTGTTCTTTCCCTGAACTAATTTGGTTTAACTTCGCAGACACTATGAAACTTTAAAGGCATTTTTAGGAAAGTCAGATTTGGGCCCACATCTAACAATAAGAGAAGGTTTCATGGTATACAGAGTCTCTCATTCTGGCTTTGGGCTACTTTGTTTATCTTATTGTCTTACACTTTTTATTTCTTAACTTGAAATATAAACAAGTCTTCCTTGTCCCTCTTGTGTCCTCTTTTAAGGAAGTTTAGAATAAATAAATGACAACGTGAAGTGGCAAAAAAGGTAAATTTATAAAAAAATACAGAAAATTGGAACAAGGTGCCAGACTTCTAGGTGCCAAGGCAGATGGGTAGGACCTTGGAGAAGAGATTGATGATAATCTAGGATTGTTAAAGCCATTTAGTTGCCACAGCATTTTAGTGAGGTTAATATATACGTAACAAAACGTTTGCCATTTCAACATCCTTCGCAAGTACAAATCAGTGACGTTAATTGTGTTCATCGTGGGCAGCCATCACCACTATCTGCTTCCAGATTTTTCCATCACCTTTTACAGAAGCTTAATGCCCCTAAATACTGTGTTTTCCTTTTCCCCTTCTCTCCCACCTGCCCCGATAACCACTAATAAACTTCGGTCTCTACACGATTACCTATACTAGATACTTCATATAAGCGAATCATACAATATTTGTTCCTATGTGACTGACTTATTTCACCTCAGCATGAAGTCACTTTGCTTTGCAGTTCTTTGGTTAAAGAAATCACAGATGTTGTGATGGAAGAGGAGGGACTTAAACACACTTAAGGGCCTTTTGGCTAGAAGAACCAGGTGAGGTCAGGCTGAGAAGAGGCAGTGGACAGGTTGCACAGGACCAACTAGCTCTAAATTCTAAAAACAGAACGATGAAGACCCCTTTAGGTTTTCCTCTAGACCACTCAGTTGAGAACCGAGAAGAAGGACAGAATGAGAGGCAGGGACCCAGAGCAGAGGTGCTGCTCAAGGAAAGTGTGTCAGCGCTCAGAGCATTCCTTGCTCTGCATTTTTAGGAAACTGAATATGGAGGACACAGAACACCGATATTATGTCGTTTTCTCTTTTTGGTTGTTCATTTTCCCCCAGTGAGTTCTTGTTTTAGGTCATTTCTACAACTGATGGGGGAGTTCCCCGGTGGTGCAAACAGATAATGTACTCAGCTGCTAACCAAAAGATTAGCAGTTTGAGTCAACTCAGTGGTGTGTCAGAAGAAAGACCTGGCAATCCACTTCTGAAAGATCAGCCTTTGAAAACTCTATGGAGCACAGTTCCACTCCAACACACATGGGGTCACCACGAGTCAGGATCAACTCCTCAGCAGCTAGTTGGTTTTAATTGCTAGGAGTGATTTTGGACCTACCATCTATTTAGGATGAATTATCATTCCATATGCATATCATAGAGGTTCCTGGGTGTCACAAAGGGTTTGCTCTCAGCTGCTATCCAAAAGGTTAGCAGTCTGAACCCACCCAGCAGCACTGCGGAAGTAAGGCCTGGCAATCTGCTTCCATAAAGGTTACCCGAGAAAGCCCTACGGAGCTCATTTCTACTCTGTAATGCACGGAGTTGCTGTGAGTCAGAATTGACATGGGGGCAACAGGCTTGTTAGTTGTATGTGTGTGTGTGTTTTCTGTTATGCATATAATAAAATATTTAAAAGAGTAAAGAATAAAAACGTGTTGAGTAGGATGAGCGGGAGGGTGGCGTGCATTCCTGGTTACATACAAACACCATGCTACTCATCTTTCACTTCATTTGGGAAGGCTAGGTGATGCGGTAACAAATCACCTCATATCTCAGAGGATTAAAACAAGAAAGTTTTATTTCTCACTCGTGCTTCACATCCACTGAGGATTGCGTGGGGCTCTTCTCCACACATTCTCAATGTAGGACCTCGCTGAGAGATCAGCCACCACATGTAACATTGCCCATGCATTGACAGAATACACCAAGACCAAGGTGAAGCTCACACCAGTGGAATTGGACCTCACACGTCAGTGGCCAAAGCAAGTCATGTGGCTACACCTAACATCCAGCAGGCAAAGGGGGGAATCCCCACCATACTTCCTGATGGAGCAAAAGCCAGAATATAAATGAACAGCACCAATGACTACAATATTATTTTCTTCTAATCCAAATATGAATTTCTGTTATACCAACTCTAAGCTGCCAATGAACTCTTGAAGTTTTGCCAGATACTGCTACAGGGAATGTTTGTCTTACAAAGTTGGGCCACTCTAAAAGACCAGCTCTTGCCCTACAAAAGTACCAGATCAAATAGGGGGGAAAAAAAAAAACCCACTCATCTCTTAGTTTGTAGTACTGTAGTGGCTTGCATGTTGCTGTGAAGTTGGAAGCTGTGCCCCTGGTATTTCAAATACCAGCAGGGTCACCCATGGCAGACAGTGGAGCTTACAGACTAAGACAAACTAGGAAGAAAGGCCTGGTTATCATCTCAAAATTAGCCAATGAAGACCTTATTGATTACAACAAAACATTGTCTTACTCACTTGCTTTGGACACATCCCCAGGAGGTATCCATCGCTAGAAGAGGACATCATGTTTGACGAAGTACAGGGCCAGCAAGAGTGAGGGAGACCCTCAGTCAGATGGATTGATACAGTAGCCACAACTACGAATTCCATCATACCAGGGGTCACAACGATGTCGCAGGAATGGGCAACATTTTGTTCTATCGCAAACATGGTCACCATGTGTTGGAGTCTACTCAATGGCAGCTAACAACAAGATAAGAAAAAATTTTCCCATGATCTTACATCTCCTAGATTCTTCATCTGGAGGAGTAAATGGGGGAGAAAAGCCAAGAATATTTGAAAAAAGAAGGTGAATTGTTGTTGTTATTAGGTGCCATTAAGTCAGTTCCAACTCATAAGGACCTCATGTTGCCAGGTCCAGCACAATTCTTATAATTGTTGCTACATTTGAGGCTTTGAGTCCATGATTGCAGCCACTGTGTCAATCCATCTCACTGACAGACTTCCTCTTTTTCCATGACGCTCTACCAAGCATGATATCCTTCTCCAGGAGTTGGACCCTCCTGATGACATGTTCAAAATAAGTGAAATGAAGTTTCGCCATCCTTGCTTCTAAGAAGCATTCTGGCTGTACTTCCTCTAAAATGAATTAGTGAGAATTAATTGTAATGAAGACAATAATGTAAATTCTTCTTGATTAAGACTCCTTATCTATGAAATTCCCATCTGCTAAGCCATAATGAACGGACCCCTGGTGTGCAACAGTTAAGCACTTGGTTACTAAGTGAAAGGCCTATGGTTCTGATCCACCAGTGGCCCCATGGGAGAAAAGGCCTGGCTATCTACTCCAATAAAGATTTTAGCCCAGGAAACACTACGGGACAGTTCTAATCTGTCTTTTAGGGTCACTATGAATTAGAATTGACTTGACAGCACACAACAATAAGCCATAATGAAGCTAGTCGGGAAAGAAGATATGACATGGGAATGGAGGGAAAGGATAGGTGAATTTGCCTCTCCCGGCCACAGAGGTCCTCAGAATAGACATTGAGAAAAAGGTAGAAGAGGCAGGGGTTAGGAAACCAGAGCAGGAGGTGTGTAGATCATGGGGAAGACTAGGACAGGCTATTTAATCTCCATTTTATTAGAACTCTGGAAGGAGATCCTCTAGAGGGCTTTCTCTCCACCAACCCAAGAGATGCCCCATCAAAGTAAACTCAACAATCCAACATGGTGGTGCCCTGTTAATTTCTCTTGGTTAATTTCCAAGCCATGTTAATTTCTCATGGTATACACAAGACCTACATGGGCACAGGCCCTGAGGGGGAGCCTGAAGGCCAGCGGGACTGCTGTGGTGCCCCTGTGATAGGCCGTGCCCACCAAAGCAGCATCCTCTCGATTGATTGCTAGGCCAGAGGCCAGTGGAGGGTAGGCATTGGTCCCAAAGGGTTCATGGCACTCACATGAGACAGGCCAAGGGAGGGCTGTCAGACCCTGACCACATTGAGAGGCGCCAAAACACATTCCACCAGGGACCAGCCTGAGCTGTAAGCGATTAGGAGGAAAACGTTCTAGTCCAGAGGAGCCAGCAGAAAACCACCTAGACCAGAAACCCCTTTCTCTGCTGCCTTCAGGACCAGTAACCGCCTTCGTCGACTCAGACACCATCTTGGGGCACTGAAAGAAGCAGCAAAGGAGTTTTGGAAGAATGGGCTTTTACACAAAAGAAACTGAATTATACAGAGAGCCCTCGATTTATGGGGTTAGACTAAGCTCACTGGATGGAGATGGGTGTCATGAAGAAGATCTGCTCGCTTAGGGCAGTGGTATTCAATCCTTACCGCACGATGCACATTTGAAATACCTAGGAAGATTTTAGAAAATGCTGTCATCCTGCCCTCCACCCAGAGCTATTAAATCAGAAGCCCTGGTGGTGGGGCTTGGGTATGGGTGTAGGTGTGTACGTGTACAAGGACACATATGTATATAATTTACCAAATGTTTATAATGCACAAGTATGAATTATATAATCAAATAAGCAATGGCATTAAAGCCCGTGCCCTGGCAGACACTCCAGGGCTTGGGGAAT